>NC_053488.1:78169765-78529154 GCF_015227805.2 Hirundo rustica | reverse complement strand
GAAAGAAGAAAAGAAAGAAGAAAGAAAGAAAAGAAAGAAAGAAAGAAAGAAAGAAGTTAAAATATGACTAAAACTTAACCTTGGTGAAAGGCACTTTAAAGACCATGTCCAGGGGCATCTTTCTCTACACTAGGTTGCTCAGAGTCCCATCCAGCCTGGCCTGGGACATTTCCAGGGATGGGTAATTCCCTGGGAAAGTGACAACAACCTGTGCCTCATGAGCCTCACAGTAAAGAATTTTTCCTTGGTATTTAATCTAAATTCACTCTCTTTCAACTTCCTAAGAATTCCACTCTCCTAAGCAATGAGTTTGCGCCAAAGACTTTTTGATGCAGTGACATTTGAGAAAGACATTAAAATTATTCAGAAACAAAATGGACCTTCCCTTCAAATTATAACCTTAGAGTCACAGTCAAGCAAGAATGAGAATTTAGCTCAGAAAACCTCTTATTTTTCTTAAGTGAATAGATTTACCAAAACAAACAGTGGGAGTATACTTGCTGTGCTGGTAAATGTCACTACCTGGTTTAAATTATTAGTGGTAATCCAAACAGTATTACCATGCCTGACAGATGTCTCAAATCAACTCAGTTTAGCAGCCGTGAAATGTCACTGCTGATTTCACAACAGCCGTATCCCACCCTGAACCTGGGCAGACAGACAAAAGTGTGAGTCCTGACCAAAGACAATATGAGATGAAAAAATTATTAGGCAGCATGACCAAAAATTTCATCTTAATTATATAAAAAGGACTCTTGACTTCATAAATACTTATAAGGTAAGGAAGGAGTCACCCATAAAAACCCTTCAATGCCAGGAAAATGCTGAACTATATTTGAAATCAGAGTATCATCTCAAACTGACAAGGTGAAATTTCCCCTGGAATATTCTGAACCTGGGCTTCCTCTTATGTACTTCACTGGCAATAAAGATACTTAGGTTTAGAGTTATGCCAGTGTGAAAATTACATGAAAGATAATGCATTAAAAAAGGGAATAATTTATTTCCTGATAGGCCACCCAGTCCATTTCTGAATCTGCCTTAATCACAAGAAAAAAAAAACAAGCGGATTTAATGCTATGGCGCCTTCTCACATTGCAGAAAATCTAAGCAAAGGTGTTTATTGCTGTGTTGATCTGACAGCTTACAAATCTTTATGCTGGGAATTACCAAACCCCCCCCCCCCAAAAAAAAAAACCAAACCAAACCAAAACAACAAACAAAACAAAACAAAACAAAAACAAAAAACCCAAACCAAAACAAAACCAAAAAAACCCACCAAAACCAACCAACCAACAAACAAACCCACAAAAAACAAACACAAAAAACCCCAACCAACCAACCAAAACAAACAAACAAACAAACAAACAAACACAACCCCCAAAAAACAAATCAAAAGCTGTGTTCAAACAAAGAAAATAAATACTTATTACATATTTTATCTGGTGTTTAACACTTGAGTACATCATCCGCTGGTGTCATTATTTGTGGAATTTACAACACAGCCAAAAATGGCCAAAACAATAAAGGAAAAGAAAAGGAAAAAAGAAGGAACCAAGAAAAAAAAAAAAAAAGTGTCTTAAAAAATGCAGCCTCAAGACCTGGTTTGTAAGGCATAATTCAGATTGTGTGTTTTGACCAAGGTTTGCTTTCTGTAGACAAGAAATTATTTTCATCAGGTTGTAGATTGTAGAGAGACATCAACTTCTCTACAGATTCAAACACAGAAATAAAAACCAGCTCTGTCATCAGCACTAGCTCTTGGTGGAATCCCTGGCATGAGATGTCCAAGTATCACTGTGTGCCTGGAAAACGATCTGGGCACCAAAACACTCCAAGCAGGCAGCACAGGCAGTGCACAGCAGCAAGAAATATCATACTTTTACAGGGACCTGTAGTTCCAAGAAATTAAATTATTTAAGGCCGCAGAGAAAACGTGTAAATGTATCAGGAAATAATCAAAGGTGGGTGTGAAGGACATTAAGTAAGCAAAATCTATAAATAATAAAACCAGAACCTTGGGTACCATAAGGAATTAGGCAGTTTAGGGGCACTGAGAGATCTCAAAAACCTCTAGTATGCTTATTTTTATTTTAAAAGAGGAAATGGAATGGTCAGAACTTCCTTTACTGGAGCTCTGTTAAGGGCAGAGAGCAAGGAGGTGGCAGTGCTTGGTATTTTCTTTGGGTGATTTGTCCTGACAGTCCCCTTTTGAAAACACTTGCTGGGATTCCCAGTTCTTTGGCAGGCAAGAAAGACAGGAGGGAAAGGCCAATCTTTGCAAATATTTTCTATTATTTTTTCCTTTCACCACTAAATCTTCCACATTTTGAATTAATTCAATTTCTTTGGCATCCTGGTCAAAACCCACTGTGTTTCAAGGAAAATTCATATCAAACCCATTCCAAAATTGTACATTTCAGTGTTTTTGGTACAAATTAGACTAGACTGAGTTGGCCCAACAGATTACCAATAAAAAGAAACTTAAAACATTATGCACTTACAGATTTGCAGTCCACAGGGAATTAAAACCAGATGACTTTCATGTGTGTTTCCTGAGTTATTTCAGTAGAAATGGTTTAAAGAATAATTTAATTTACACTATGAATTGAAAACACATCTTCAAATGCACATTAGTGTGTCAGTATAGGGAAATTCTTTTAATTCATGCTTTCTTTGTGAAGATTCAGAAGTTGCTCCTAAAGAAAAACTAATCTGGGGAGATTTCTTCCTTAATACAATTTTGAATAAAGTTGAAGGGATACCTCCTGCTCACTTCTGGCACTCTTTTGACACACACTTCTCTAGGTAATGGGACTCAGTCCTGGACTCCCAGGGACACAGTGCAATCAGCCTCACCCTTGCCTGAGGATTCAGCCCACCTCCAATACAAATGATAATTTAAATGGTAATTTAACCCATGCATTCACTGCATAGAGGATTAGACATCCTGAAAAAAAAGAGAGATGTTTCCCTCAGCTGAAAGGCTTTGTCTCAAGGCAAACATCCGAGCTTTGCTCAGTAACGGCAAGGTGGCCAAGTAAGTGGCCACATGCCTTACAAAAGGAAGTTTTGCCATTCCCACCCAGCCAACCCCACTCGTACAATTTTTTTTTTTTTTTATTCCTTTCTACTCCCTCGTTCTTTTATTTATCACAAATTTGTCTCTCAGACCTACAAGCACTCCTAAAATCCCCCCTATATCCTGGCATGTTGTGTTGCCTGGAGAAGTTCTGCTTTTCTGACAGTTTAAACTAGATTCAACTATTTGGTTAGTGGAGGAGACAAGGATGAGGTTGTTGGTGCTTCTTATTTCGCCATTTCTTTCCTCCCCTGGGTTTTTCCAGCATGTCTGTTGTCTCTCTACAGTCACACTTTGGGTACCTCAACTGCTCTGTGCAGCACCCCTTTTACTGAACTGTTTCTTTGCTCCCACTGCTAAATTCTAGTTGTCATTCATTGAGTTTTCCCCATCTCCTTCTAGTGCAACAAAAGGCTTGCAAAGCCTTCAAGACAGAATTTCTGACCCAGAGGAAAATCTTGGTTTCATTCCCCATAGGGAACACCACTTCTCTGTTGAATTCCACTCTGCAGAAGCAAAGCAACACTGCAGACCTGGTCCATCACCTCACGAGTCCTGATGTTCCTCTTGCCCTGACTTCTCACTGGCAAACATCCCAGGAGAATAAATTAGTACCTTCTTCACAGTCTGTGGTGGATGTCACCCACTCTGCATGAGCAGGGGTGTGCACCTCCCAACGCCACAGAAAAAGGTCCTCAGCTACATTCAGGGAAGAAGCAGCTCTGACAGGTTTAGGCACTATTTCTCTGAACTGTTGTCCATCCCAGTGCCCTGGGCAAGAGACATTTCATCACAGAGAAGGAGCAATGCATGTCAAGGCAATGATCCCACATGGTCTCTGCCTGTGGTGACCTCACCCACAGCAAGTACAAGAACAACACATTTTAGATAGATAAACTCAGTACAGAGAGTAGAGGTCTTACTGTCCCGGAGCTGGCTGTGAAAGGAGGCATAACAAGTGATTAGGAATACATCTTACAGGATAAGAGATAATATCTCATCTGGCCTAGAGCTTGCTGGTACAAATTCATCCAGTCAAAGCAGTTTGTTCCACCTCTATCCAGAAGACTGAGCTTATACAAAAGAGCAAGAAGGCTGTGTGTTCTGGGATCACATTATTTCTAGCAATGCTCTTGGAAACTCAAAGCCAAATTTATGGTATAGCTATGCCACAGCCTTACTGAAAATAAACATTTTTTCATACAGGGCTTGAGGCCCAAATATAATTTTTGCCTCCATCCATGAAATATATGGTACAATAACAAACGCAAAAGTCCCCAGAACCCTTAGCAGCCATCTGGACATTTGCAACTGCCATCAGACATTTCCTTGGCATAGGCTAAGCTGTGAAACTGTTGGTGTAAATGATACAAGGAACACAGGAAAAAAAAAGTTACGGAGCAAGGTCCTGTGGTTGAAATAGTCATAACCCTCATCCTGTAATCTGCCACTGCAAATAATTCTACCTCCATCAGTGCCCTCAAAACACAGTGGGCTGTCTGTCAAAAATATATGCACGGTTTGATTTGCTCAGCCTTGCTCAATTACAAGTTGCAGTGCTGAAATGCAGGAAATTTTGCAGCCTGTCTTTATGCAACTGTGATGGCTTCTCCTGGACTTAAGGGTCTGTGAATGCTTGAAACACCCAGAAAGGTAATGGAATAATACAAATAAAAGAGTTCTGCATAATCCTTTGCTGGAGGAAATCTTAATCATCACAAATGCATATTATATTGGGAGATTCCCAACAATAAAAGCTTCAGCAGGCCACAGCAGTGAAAGAAATTCCGCCTATAAGGAAAATGAGATGAAAAAAAAAAAAATTGCTGCAATTGCTGAAATGACATTTTTGGACTAGACAGTTCTATGTACATAAAACATGTTGCCCCTAGCAACAGAAAAGCAAACATCCTCCAGAGACTGCAAGTGTAATTTGGGTGGGATTTTTTAAAACTGCTTAAGGTACTACGCAAACCAATTTCCACTGACTTCCAGGTGAGTTAATTTTCACACTCATGTCCCACCCTTCCTTCTCAGACTGCAACTTGCCGTCCCAAAGAGCAGAGTCTTCAGCACAACACTGAAACTAATGTTGATGGAGGATTTCAATACAAGAAAGTTTAGGCAGCTTGTATATTTTGAAAATTTCAGTAAGACAATATTCATCAGCTAAATATCTCTACCAACAGCACCAGCCAAAAGAACAGAGTGGTAAATTTCGTGAGCTCCAACTGGTGTTGTTTCACACAAAATGCTGGCTTATTTTTCCGTAAAGTGAGTTTCAACCTGACTTGTAACACTGTCAGGTAACCATAGAGATGCAAATTCTCAAGTTCATGACAATCCCAAGAAATTTTGCATATCAAATATCAAAATGAATTTGTACTCAAAATAAGGGATTTTTGCTCAGATTGCAGAAATAACATTTCAGCAACACTTTAAACACCATTATTTCTGAAATTTTGTGACATGGACATACTTTAGTTTCTGTATATATGGCAGAAAAGTTGCTCAGTCAGAAAAGTTCATGACAAATTTTTTTTTGGCGAACACACAAAGGAACCCAGGATGACAAATATGCATTGAAAATCAACTTCTCAGTGCAAATGTCAATGCTTGGAAGCCACAGGAGCAGATAAAATAATGCGCAAGCTAAAGCTACATCTGACATTGAAATTCTGTAAGACAATGCCTCTGAAAACAATGAGACAACATTTTTAAATTGAGCATAAATTGCAGGAAAATTTTTCAACCTATTTCCTCACCATATTTAAGAGGAAGTCCATAAAATCAGCTGAATAAATTTTTGATTTCTCTGTGATTCTGCTAAGGAAGACAGAAAGAATAGAGAGGTTTGGAAAAAAGTCAATGTTACACATTTCTTTCTTTCTTTCCACTTGAAGCCCCAGAAAATTTAGTTGAAGTGATCTGCTGATACAAAACCCCCATCTTTTACTACTTTTAAAAGAAAAATACATGTTTTCTGTGCAATGTGCCTGCTTTAGTCTTCTGAATGTTATTTCAAGACTGTAAAACTCTGGCTCTTCCCCCTCCCCCGAACTGATTGCTGCTTGTCGCAGGAGTGTGAGCTGAGGGTCAGAGAGTGGAATTTGACAGAGTTTGGTCACAGGGGGGTAATGATGCCTGGGCAAGACTGTCCCAAAGCTCCTAAGGCTTACCAAGGGTTTCAGACATCAGACAGAGGGCTGCTGGTAGAAAATTGTTGCTTTAACAATTGACTGATGTTATCAAGGCAAGGAGAGAAACAGGTTGTTCTCCCCTGGTAACATCATGCTTGGCAGCCTTTGGAGCCCTCCTTAAGATCTCCTGAGCATACACCTGGGTCAGCCCAGGAACTCATGGCCCTCTAAAAACCCTTCTTCTCACAGCCTCACTGATGTAAAGGTTTTGCTGTAGGCTTTGTTTTCTATGGGTACCTTCTCATAAAGACAAGCTGCAGCGCCAGGAGTAGAAGGGTCTCCAAAGCTGTGAAAGAAGATCAGGACAAGATGAGGGCAGGGTTTGTGTTGTGCCTCATCCAAATACCTCAAGTCAAGCTCAATCTGTACAGTTATCTTCAAAACACAGGAGTCAGGATGGATCAGCTCCTAGCAGAGTTTTCTGTGAGGCATTTGGCATTTGTTTTTGAAAGTTTCTGCTTTGGCAAGCAACATCCCAAGAATTAATGAAAAAAAAAAGAATTAGAGGTGGGTTGGTTTTCTTTTTTTTTAAGTTACAAGCTTAGTATAGACATTTATAAGTCATCTTGAGCCACAACCATTTTCCAGCTTTACTAAGGTCAAGGAAATGGCTTAGATTTAAAAACAGCTGTTCTGAAAGGAAGACCTGGATCTCTCCTGGATTTCTGTTCTTGCTTTATGTGTACTAGGGCTTGAGTCTGCATGAGCTGTTCTGAGAGCAGGGAATAACTTTTGATTTTTGTATTTATATAAAAACCAAAAAATTACTTGTAGATATCACAAGACAATCTGAACTGTCACCTGTCTCAGCCCTTCACTAAACCACCTTCCCAGAGACATGTGCAAAGGATTTATGAATGTGGGATGAGGGGAAGAAGGAAAAATCACATATGTCAAACATTTCTGTGCCTCTCACTGCATACCCAAGCCGATCTCTTTCTCCAGTTCCTTTTTTACAAATAACCTTTGACCTCCATGTACACTAAAATTCTGTGAGACATAGGAAAATAGATCCAGAATGCCATTGGGGTGCAAGGTCAGAATCCTTTAAATGGTTCCATGTCCCCTGAAACATTTCCCAAGACACAAGATCATTTATATAGTAAAACTTTGGCAAAGGAGCGTGAAGCACAGGAAGGAAGAAAAACAACAACAACAATACACACACCAAAAAAACCAACCAACCAAACAAACAACAAGGAAAAAAACCCCATAAAATTTTGTGGTTGCTAAAACAAGGCAAATTACCATAATAATAAGTATCCTCTGAATGGGAACTGCAAGGAAAACATCAACTTTTTATTAAAGTAGTCAAACATACATAAAAATATACAAACTTGAATATATATAATTCCTGACAATTTTTTTAAGAAATATAGTTTATTTTGTTCACATTAATGTGGGAACACAAATGGGGAGGAGATTAGCTACCATCTGATTTTCTCTCTATGTCATGTTAGGAAAATAAAAGTGATCATATGCACACAGAACTAGAAATTTGCAAGCAAATAAATCATATTGTAAAATATGAATATATATATATATATATATGACATTTAGGTTATTCAAAATCTGCTCAAAAATATTTTATCAAACAATCTGTACTGCCACTATTCAACACAGCTCTTATTGCAAAAATCCAAAAATTAAGATAATCATTTGGAATTGGACATAAAAATTCACTCTAACTATTTCTCATGGTGCTATGGAACACAATATTAAAGACAGCACTTGGTTCAGCATTAGATAATAAATTTTCATTTAGAAAATATTGGTGGAAACGAAGTATTTTGAAACTAGCTTGTCACATATCTTACCAAAACTGCATTGAGCTATAAAGGAAAGTTCTTGCTTCAGAAGTGCCACTTTAATCTTTGTAAAGTGGCTTTATTAAAACATCTCTCCTTTCTTCCCATTGAAATACAAATGAACACAAAAGAAAACTCCAGGTGAGAGAGTTTGAGCTCGTCTGAGATACTCGAAATGCAGGAGAAAGCCATCAGCACACCCCTCCTTGACATCAGCAGAGGTGGGACTTTTCCCTGATCCAAATTTGTGGCTTGGGTTCTGAGGGAGAAGTTGATAAATTGATGTTACAGCCACTGTAACCCACATTTCCAGTCTTCCTCTAGTCCTGTTAAACTGCTGTTTATGTGGTGCATTACAGGACACCAACAGCTTTAAAACAATATTATTATGTTGTATTAATAAGTAATGAGTTACTATCCTTTGGCATTGCCTTCAAGTGTGTTAATATTCTTGGGAAAAAAACACAAGGAAAGAGTGTTTGTCTCCTGTAATTTGTCATCATATGATGTTCCGAAGGGAAGGCTGCAAGTCTCCCATGGTCACAGGACCAGGCAAGAGATTTTGGGGAATGGAGATAGAGGCAGGTTCCCCTTCAGAGCACCTGTGTGATTAAATTATCAAAAATTATGTGTCTCTCCAGCAGAAACTGGAATTGGTGGATACCTCAATTAACATCATAGATCAGGTATGAGGAAAAGAAGACTTTTCACTGAATGAGTTTAAGATGTGTCACACAGCGCTGGCAGCTCCCTGGCTCAATAAGATGTGATGTTCTCAAGGCAGAGGTTCTCTAAATCAGTGAGAAAGGGAGAAATGGAGAGGTTTTTGCCTCTGAATTCACACAGCACTCCGCTGCCACAGTTCTTTATTCCATGAAAGCAAACATTAGCCCAGAAAGCAAAAAAAGCCGAGAGATCTTGACCTCTTATTCTTTCTATCTGCTTGCAAATGCCCTGCTTTCAGTGTGAGTTGTACCAACATCAAGCCGGAGTGCTATCAGCCCAGGCTGGTACTGTTCTCAGCTTAACCAACCAGCCATGAATGTCTGACTATTTGTTCCTTACTGATATCCCGTTCTATTAGTATAATACAGGCAAACTTCTCTAATATTTACCTTGTTATCACCTATGTACATCTCTTGACTTCTTTGTTTGCCTTCCTCCCAGCAAATTTGTACAACGTTCCCGTGGCTCCCAGCCCTTCCTCTGCTGAAGGAACGCTGTGCTGAAGGAGTGAGCCTGCACCAGGATCCCCACCTGTCGCAGAGGAACTCCACAAATCTCACCATGGGCTCCTCACCCCCCTTCTCCACAGCCCTGAGATAACACTTCCCTCATGATTTTTAAGTCCCAAACATATTTGAACCACAACGTATTTTTTTAAACATTACCCCAAGGTGGTACAAAGCCCTCTGGGCTAGCAGTGAAGCACCACAGGAATGGGGAGAGAGAAATCTGCTGCGTCCCAACTGTGCTATCTACCAGGAGCCTATCGTGCACCACTCCACACCCAGCCCCCCTCTCAAGAGTAGCTAGATAGGGGGTTTTTTTAGAGCCCATGAGTGTGTTTACATTACATTTATGTTTGTTACCAAGGGCCTGGGACTCAGTAAAAAGATAACCAGGTTATCTGGTGGAGAGTTGTTAAACAAAATGTATGGCTATAAGGAGGATGTAAGTGGTTCATGATTCATCACGGCAATTTTTCATTTTTTCAAGTGTTTTGGGATTCTAGTCCTCAGGAATCACAAAATTTCCCTGCCAGCTGCAGCATGTCAACACCCCGATTCTGACATATTTTAGGGTAAGCTTCAGGTGGAGGGGGAAGGGGAGAAATGTGAATTTACAATACCTGCAGACAAAACCCAAAGCAACTGATTCTCAGCTACATATCATTTAAAACACTGTGCAAAATTAAGGAATTAAAATTAATGCTACTTCAGCACATTTGTGTTGCAAAATGTGGCTGGATCAGCTGCATTCATACAAAATACTGAATCATCTAATTGCAAGTTGAGAAAGGAAGTACTTTAAAAAAGATTTAAATTCAAACAGTCTTTAAGATCATGTAAATACATACTAGAGATGGATGATCCAATTGAGGACATCTTAAAATCTTTTCAATTTGAAGATTAGCTGATGAACTGAAAAACTTTGCTAATTCTCTAAAACATTCCCCAAAATTAACATTTATTTTCAGCTGAGGAGTTCTGTCTATATATTTTTGGAATGTGGCCATTTACTGGCAAAGGGGTTGGCAAAAGAAAATCAACTCTTGTGACACAAACTGTTTTGCTGCATCAGGGAAACCTTACAACAAAGCTGAGTGCATGATTTTTGCTGCTAGTTAGAACTGACTTGTCACGTGCTCAGTTCATCAATAGCTAACAGAACTCCAGGCACTTCTGAGAGGAAAATTCTTGCTTTCTATAAAGAAGCATGAATGTTTCTGTCAACTGCTATTTTCTTCTTTGATGGTCTGGTTCAGCTGCTCCCACTGAGGGAGGAAGCAGCTTATTTTTATAAAGCACAACCCTGGGATGATCTCCATGCATTACTGGTCAGGAAAAACTCAGAAATATACACCTCAGTGCTTGTTTTAAAGAATTCCTTCCTAAATCAAAGCCTCCAGGAACGAGGGAGCAGGAAGGTGTTGAGCACTTCTGCAAACCCAACCGGCTGGGCATGGGCTCAGCAAAGACCCAAAGCACACGTGCAGCTCCAAGCCTGTTCAGCAGTGGATTTTTATTTCCTGAAAGGCTCAAGCAGGGCGGACTTGCAGAAAAAAAGGGTGGACTTGATTCTACATTAATGGTCAGGAATATAAATAAGTGGACTGATGAATCATAGGCGTAGTCAGGAGCCTAAGTGGTGCCTGGTGGGGTGAAAGATTGCTGTAATTTTGCCATTTTTATCTGGCACAGAAACACCGAAAGAATCCTGAAGTGGGGTCACTTGTTATATCAATGGAGTATTCAGACTCCAGATTAAGACAAATGTGCACAATGATGGAGTCACATCCACAGGAGACTCAGCTCTGTCCCGTGTACTATCCCATGGGAAGTATTCACAAGTCCCTCTTTTATCCTCCCACAACAATTTAAACCCATTTATCTTCAAATTCAGCCAACACAGAGGAAGTCCCTTTTGCACCAAGGTAAAAGCAATATTTTGTGGTCCACAACTGGGCAAAAGAACAGCTCTTCAGCTTCATATTTTCTATGTAATGAAGTTTTGTGGGAGCCAGGTGCTTTCTAAAGGAAAAAAAAAGGGGAAAAAAAAGGGGGGGGGGGGGGGTGGAAGAAAAAAGAAAAAAAAAAACCAACCAACCAAAAAGAAACTGGCTTTTCTTTTGGTTTTCCGTTTATAAGGAAAGAAAACACACCTTGAAAAGGAATTAACTCTAATTAGCAACTAAAAAAAATAAATTCTTGCTCCCAGTTAATTTCATTATAAGGAAAATGTTTAGAGACATGGGTAGCTGTGAATTTTCAGATGTGCTCAACATATATGGTGAATGAGAGTCTTGAAATATCCACTGGTTATGGATTCATAAATCCATTTATATGTTGTTTTTTTTTATTAGCACTCTCCCAGCTTTTATCATGTCTATTAGAAGCCATCAGATTTAGTGTTGCTTAAGTTTTCTGTGATGTTCTTTTAAATCCCCATGCAAATAAGTCTGTTTTGCTGATGTTTGTAAAGTTGTACTTTAGACCAGAGATTTCAGAGCTCTGTCTTCAATAAAAAGGGGTAGAAGTAGAACTACTAATTTAGTTTCTTTAAAAGGCATGCATTTTCATGCACATTAAATCCATCTGTTTCTGAAATGTAAGTCTTTCGTCAGTGTGTAATTTGACAAAACCCAAAAGAAAGCCTTGGAGTTCCAAACTTGAAGCAGAAAGGGAGAGAAAGTGAGCACCACCAAGGGCATAACATGGCCAGGAACTTTACCAAAGAATAAAAAAAAAAAAAGCCACTGTATTTTTAGAATGCACAAACACTAGCAAACCACTCAGGGCATCTTGTCACAAATCCTCCATGCATTTTTAAACTTCTAGGAAAAGGTGAAAATTGTCCCATGGGTCTGTAGTCTGAACACTCTTGCTGCAATCCAAAGGAGGCACAGGTCTATATTAGTGAAATATTAAGCTCTGCTGAGCTCTGAGACTTGAGTCTGCTGTGTTTCTGTGATACACTGAGGTTACTCGTAATATTTTTAGATTCCTCTTTATTTCAAGGGAGCTTTTATTTCAACACTTCAAAGAACACGATTCTAGAAAAGCTTTTGGGTCTCAACAGCCACTTTATACAGTCAGGGGCATCACCAGTGTGACTGCAGTTAGTTCCCTGAATTGCTTCCATCCTTCTGAGTGATATGCCTTTTAACAAGTTTGTGTCAAACACCCAAAACACCCGATCCTGATTAATTTGGCCTTTTTTTTTTTTTTTTTTTTTTTTTTTTTTTTTTTTCAGAGAGAGTGAGAGAGAGAGAGAAAATATCTAACACCCCTACCCCAAAACTCTTTCAGAGAGGACAGAAATCATTAACTACGACCACAATGAGAGGAGGCAGGGCTGTATTACAGAAATACTGTTGCCATAAGTTATTCCACAGATGTAAAAAATTCAAACCCCAAATAGTGATTTCTAATTAAAATATAGAAAGATTAATCTGACTTCACAGACATCTCTTTTGCTGTTTTCAACAGGAAGTGGAAGGTCTCTGCACAAACTAGAAAATCTTCAAAGCACACCAAGCAGAAGCCTGTAATTCACAATTTACATTACTTGGAAGATGTGCTGTGGTTTCACGATGTTTCTATATATATGGAGCCACAATTAGGGCTAAATATAAGAACTACAACACAATTTTCATAGCACACGTTTTCTACATAGCTGGGTTAAAACCAAAATCAAGGAACTGTCCTGTACTTGTTTCACATGCATAGCAAAAGAATCCAAATAATATCCCTTAAGTTTCCTTCAAGTGGCTTATTTTGTCCACTTCTGTGCAAAAATACATGTTGGGAGATGTTTAGATGCATCTGGGGAAATGTATGGTAGGAGATCACAGTGCCAGACCTTGGCATTCTGCTCTTTGGTTCACTGGTGCAGATTGAAGATCTTTTTTTTCCCTTACTTGCCCTTTTTGCAGGGAAAGGCTCACCTTGCTTCAGAGAGTCTTTTAAAGCTTCTGCAATCCTCCCAGTGGTGTCCCTGAGAAGGGATTCCCCCGTTCCCACTGTTGACTCCTGAGATCCCTTTTGCTCACTTCTGAGCACTCACAGGTCAGGGACATTGGCAGGAAAATCTTCCTGCAGGGAAACAAATAAAAAAACAGTGGATGAGATTGAATCTTGATGGGCATGGATTTTCTTCGGCATGAAACCCTCTTAACGCTGTTGAAACCTCTTGAACACAAAGGAAACTGAAAAAGGGAATTCCTATATGTGCCTCACAGGAAGGATCTAAAGTTAAAGTTCAGCTCTCATAATTTTATCAGCGGGGCTGGGAACAATGGAAGGGACATTTTGCCTAAAGAGTCATATGAAAAGAAATTCCTTGGATAAATATCAATTTTAAAAAATTGTACTTCACAGATACAAGAGCACATTGCCTCCTAAATAAGGGTTAATTATCCTGACCCATGTTTTTTTACCCCAACACTGTTTTGTTAACACCGTGAAGGGGCTGGCAGGTTTAATATCAACAGTGTTTTGGATAAGGACAAGTCCTTGCTCTTAATAAGATTCCGGTACTTGGGTTATGTTATACCCAGGTATTGTTTGCAAAGAAAGCACAGCAGTAAAAAACACTTCCCTCTGGAAGCTCTTTAGTGGCAGAGATTTTGATGTGTCTTTTAAGTAAAAGGGTGGTATCGTCCTCACAATATTTGCCACACAGGCTGCTGAAGGTTGCAGCCTGGACAGAATAAGGGACTGCCCCAACACCTTTATTATCTTCACAGCACACGGTACCTCAGACAGGTCTGCAAAGTAACAAGTGCTGGATTTACAAGCAAGGCCCACAAAATAAAGATCACACACATCTATAGCAAAGGCAGAGGTTGTAAAATGGGCAAACTACCCATTTTATAATTATCTTATTGTCTACAAGGTGACTAAAAAATGAAAATGGTATTTTACATTGCATGTGTCCATTTCAGTTTAAATTTGTTTTTGTCTTACCATTGTCTTATGTCAATAGACTGATCTCTGGAATAAGAATAGAAGAGATGATTTAAAACTATTATTCTCATGAAAACATTTCAGTTTCTATCCTTCTTCTGCAAATCAGAAAAAAATATGTTTGAATGTACAAAGCAAGGAAAAGACATCATACAGCAAGGTGATATCTAAGAGGAAATGTCTTCCTTTCTCTTCTCTTTCTGAATGAGACAGGCACAACATGAAAGTAACATCTACCGACATCATTATGTCACAGAATTTCCTATGGCCAGCTCATTTGGAAGATCTCATTTCAAATGCTTTTCTTAGGCTGAGATGGTTGCACTGCAGAATCTTAATGGGAAAATGTCACTGAGAGGAAATAGTCCAACAAATTGCAGACAGGGAGATTTGAAGTCATGTGAAATTAATGGTGCTCATATATGTATTATGAAATATGACTGATACCCTCAATAAGTGTCGAAGATTCCTCTAAAGCTGTTGCAGATAATTCATTGTACAATGAACATTTATTAAATGTGCATTCACAGCTTGCCTATAACAAAAAGTCAATCATTTAACCCGCACAGAGAGACAAATACCACACAGAATGGCATTTTATAATATGCCGCTTATGAAAATATTTGAAGAGAAATGGCATAATTCTCTAAGGAATACTGAGAGAATCAGACCAGCAATAAGGACATAACATGGAAAAACAGCTCCTGTCTGTGGGAGTACCACACATGGCACTTGGAGCTTGCTGTCCCTAATTTTTGCATGAAGAACAATGTCTTTATGATGACTCTTTTCCTCTCATTATCTCCCACCAGTCCTTAGACAGATGATCAAGCAGACCTTCCTCCTATTTTCTCCACCCAGTAGAGATCGCAATTTATGGCAAGAAATGATGAGTCAGGCTTCATCCTTCCTCCAGGTATAGTGCCAGTATTTGCAAGTTCTCTGGTGCAAAGACCATCTTGATTGCCCTTTCTGTGGTATCCTAAACACTTTGATCTTCCCTTCAGACTCTCATAACCACCATAACTCTGATTACATTGCTGTAATTATCTTGAAACAAATCACTTATCCTTCTACTTTCATTCTCAGCAAGGAAAAAAACAAAAAAACAAAACAAAAAAAAAACCCACACTACCCCCCCCAACAAAACAAAACAAAACAATACAAAACAAACAAACAAACAAACAAACAAACAAAAACAAAAAAAAACCACCACCACCCCACCAGCACCACAACAAACTCACAAAAACAACAAAAGGCCTGACAAGGATTCTGTCTTCTTATTCAGACCCCAATCAGAGTTGGCTTTAGTTTTTAAAACATGTAAATACAGGCAGAGATTTGCTTACACTTCATATCTTTTCCTACCTCTGACAGAACAAACTTTTTTCCAAGTGCAAGAAACAATTCAAACTCTATAGTACTTCCTTCTCCCTGCCAGAAGCATAAACCCATCCAGTTCCTTCAAGAATAAAAAAACAACCAACCAACAAACAAAAATTAAAAATAATCCCTCTAGCACAGATAAAAACAAAATCAGGCCATGAGTCCTTTATCCACTGAGCACTTCTGATCATCTGGGTTTGCTGCTTTAACCATCATTTTCTCTGTGCACACAAATTGATTGCAAAGTTTTTTCCACATCACTTTCACAATGTGAAAGCACATGGATGTTTTTTCTTGGAAGTGCCAGGAAGTTACAACTCCAATGCTCCCTCCACACATATAAAATCTTGTCTTTGGCAAACACATCTTAGGAGGACAGACAGATTCAAACACAGAACAGCCATTGCTGCAAGTAGGGATGATTCCCAGGGTAAAGCTTCTTTTCTCAATGCCACAAGCATCGTCTGTGAGCAAGTGGGGATCACAGATCAAATGTGGGGAACCTCATAGAAGAGAAAAAGCTTTCATCATAGAAAACATCACCCTTGGGACTGAAATGTGGATATGGGAAAGTTTTTCAAGGGAAGGATTTACAGCGCTGTATTTATGAGAAAGTGTTATGTTGCTTTGAAAGCACTATGCCGTAAAAAGACTAAAGACTAAAAAACTATTAAGGCAAATTCACATCCAGCAGCTTTATTTACCCTTCCAGGCCTGTAACAACAAAATCTCATGAATGGGCCATTTCATGCAGGTTTTTGGTACTCACTTCCTCAGAAGCAGAGCATCCAAGCATGTCCATGTCCACACACACCCATGGGTACCACCTGCCAGCACCTGGGGACTTCACCTTCCCTCTAAGAGGTATCCTTGCAGAGGGAAGTGCTGCATCTTCAAGGCAGGGTCTGTTTTCAATCCACATTTCCACGGGCCCTAATGTACTACAGAATTTCATTGTTAGATAACTTTGCTATTGCATAATTCAAAAATGCCCAAGACTGATTGTAAAGAAGAGTCAGTTTACTTGAAAAGTATAACTTTCTGGCAACTGAAAGAAGTTATAAAGGTTATGGAGTGTGGAGAGGCGCAGGTGTTGAAACACAGTTTTCTTCCCATCATGAGCCTCATATCCATCAAGTGCTGATAAAAATAATTACTCACAAAGACAATCCATGGTTATTAGAACTGAAGAGTGCATTTGTACTGCCTTCAGAGGAGCACTGGGAAGACAACAATGCTGAAGATTATGCTGTGTTCAGATATCATAATGAAGAGGGCCTTGGAGAGGTCTCAGAAAGACAAAGGGGGGTCCAGTGTGCTAAACATCCTGCATGAAATCAAAGGAGGAGCAGATTGCCACAGTGAATCAGAGAGTTCCTCTTCTCTCTGCTCCTTCCCAGGCTGCATGCTGCCCACCTGAACTGGGAAAGATGAAAAAGAAGCATCTCTCTGAAGGAGAAGAACCGCAGAGTTGTTTCCCTAAGCAAAGCTCAGCTCTCAGCACTTCCTGCCCTCCACAGGTAGCTCTAGGGAAAAAAGAAAGAAAAATCATAACTGAAAAATCCTTGTATTAGGTGACACAATCAATCATAAAACACTTTCTCTGGTTCTGTGGTTCCATATGTTCTTCCACCACCGCCCCATGCCAGATTTAAAACAAAACAAAACAAAACAAAACAAAACAAAACAAAACAACCTAAATAAGAGATGGCAGAGGCTTCAGACTAAATAAAGTCAAGCAAAGATGAAACAGCCTCTGATTTAAACCTTGAATTGTTTATGGGAAACTTTAAAAGCAAGAAGAAGGAAGAAGAGGAAAAAAAGAAGGACAAAATTGACCAACAGAACTGAAGAAGGTCTGAGAGAACTTCAAACATCATAGGTCACCCTCACATCCTTCATTTTATTTATGTAATCTGCAAAATAAGTACAATCTATTCTATTAATAGCTCTCTAAATTAAAAATTGAGGGTCTGAGTAATTTTTCATTTTGTTTCTGAATGCTTCAAAGGAACAAGTTCTCTTCCATACCAAGACACAATAAACTAAAACCTAGACGGGGCAACAGGATCTGAAGTGCACCTGCATTTTGGCTGAAGTAAGGTTATGCCATTCTGCTTGTGGACACAAACACTGCTCCAAGCCAGCTGCACACGAAGGAGGTACTGATCTGTATGGATTTCATAGCATATATTTCTTGTAAAAGTAAGAGGCTTGGTTACATCTTTTGGATTTATCAGGGGACAGTGTGACGCTTCCAATCCTTATAATACTTCTACCTGCAATTAACTACTCATTTACAGACTTATTCAAGAAGTTAATTCTTCCTGATCTTGCATATAAGTTTTCCCTACCATCACCTCTCAATAAAACATTTTTTATTACCCTTAGTTACATTTCATTTTGCTCACATTATACAAGAATATAGCTGCCAAGTCTAAGAGGTTTGGACTTTGGCCTTTCATAGTGGGAGGAGAAAATAAAAAAGTTGCATTTCATTGTAAAGAATCAAACAACAGGGGAAGGAGGAGGAGAAGAGAAAGATTTCATAATGTAAAATGACATCAGTGATTACTGAAACCTCCCATTTCTTGAAAAGGAGTAACTGTGCAGAAGTTAGGTCCTACAAACTGATCTTCCTGCAAAATACTGGCAAGGTGAGAAAAGCTCTCTGAGCATAACATTTATTTTCCCTTATCCAGCACGAAAACATGGTAATATGTTGTCTTGACACTTCTAACGACCAACAAACACAAGAAACGCACTGTCCTGACTTATCACAGCTCAAATGCACTTGAGAGTCCTAATAGTTTCAGAGCCCCCTGAGGCAGACTGTGTGAAAATGGTGCAAAAGTGTCATTGCTTTCCAAATAATTTGTTGAGGAAAAACAACAATCTCTTGTTCTTGGTGGAACAAGAGATTCCTGCAAGCCTTAGAGAGAAAATGTGGGTCCATTGCAACCAGGGATTCCTAGAAACCCTGGGGAGAAGATGCAGGCCCATGGACCTGGCACACAGCATGTAACCAAAAAGGACATTTTCTGCAGAAAACTCATCCACGGCAGTCAGAGGCAAGAATTCACTCCTGGCCTTGTGCTTGGTAGCCAGCAGAGAGCTCCACAGCTGACCCGGCCACAGGACATGGCAGGGGATGTCAGGAGCCTTGCTCTTCCAGAGTCTCTCTTTTGGCACGAGCACAGGGCTGAGCCTCTGCTGTGGGTGGTTTTGCATGTACAAAGTCAGGCCAGGGAGGAATGTGAGAGTGATTCAGTCTTCTTCATTGTCATGGTCTGGGCAGCAGGCCAGCCCTTCCTGCTCAGCGCTGCATTTCAGCAGGGCTGGTGTTTAAATAGCAGTGCCAGGGTGAAGCTCATGGTGAGTAGCAGTGCGTATCTCTGCTCCATCTTCTTGTCCATCACCATCCTCAATACACACAATTCCTATGTGGAAAGTTGGTGATAATTCAGCATGAGGAAGCCAAAGCTGAAGGGATGAAAGAAGACCTATGTGCATTTCAAGTTGTGTTCTTCCTACTCAGGAAAGAATCAGCATGAACATTTGCTTAAGGTACTGATCAGGGTTTGAAAAATATTTTCCCTACATTTTCCACAAGTACCCTTCAGATGAGAACTTTAGGAATTTAGCAGCCTTCATTTTCAGGGAGAAAACATAATTTGGTCTGTTTCTCTGTAACTTCCACTCCTGCCTCCTTCTGAACTGGAAAATGAAGGAAAATAGGGGATAAGGGTTGGCGGGAAAGGAATTTAAAGGTCAGAGACTTATTTTAGGTTTGCCTCAGACTTGTGTGTTCTCATCGAAACGTTTGTTTTAAAAATTTGGAGGACAGAAAAGGTGCAAACCCCCTTGCTGGTAAAAGAAAAAAAAAAAAAAAAAAAAAAAAAAAAAAAAAAAAAAAAAAAAAAAAAAAAACCCACAAAACTGAGAAAAATGCATTTTTTTCTTTGAGAAATTGCTTTGGGATAACAAGTATGCTTGTATTAAGCACTTTTTGTGTTTTCATCTAAAAAAGACAGGACAAGGTGGGAGTGAAAGAAATCTGGTGTGTATCAGCACAGTGAAGACAGCTAAAGTAAAAAGATATTTTTGCCAGATTAAGAAGATTAGGTGCCTAATAATTTTTGACTACTAGTATTTTAACTTTATGGCTGTTTTGTTCAAACAGAAATGCTCTCTCCCCATCCCCATCTTCATCATAAAGACATTTCCCAAATCAATTAAGCTATTTGGGCCATTCTTTGATTTAGAGGATTTCTCTCTAATGAAGAACAGAAGCTCTAGCAAATGATGCAGACCTGAGCCAAGGAGTAAGGAGGGGTAAAAAATGGTCTCCACCTCTTACAGCAGCAGCCTCAGTTTGAATAAATCCAGGCAATATTATTATAAAGTGAAATGCTTTTGCCAGCCTCTGCAAGGACCATCAGTGACACAGTCCAGCAGCAACTGAGCAAACTACCCTGCTCCCATCCTACAGGGCTAAACTCTGGGAAAAATTGGGGAATGGAAGAGAAGGGAAGCACTGAATTACCACAATAAACCAAGTCATAAACCAAGATATTCATAATGCAAATCAGAACTCGACTCTATCAGCATCACTTTACTGAAGGAGGGGGCCTTTCCACCTTAGCCCACATCTGTTTGCTGTAGCACAAAAATGCACCTGGCTGAAATAAGGACATTACATTTGTAAACATCTAGCTCTGGAAAAAAACCAAGATTTTTTTGTTTCTCTGATTTTGTTTATTTTTGATGGGGAGTATATGGAAAGGGAAAAAAAAAAAAAAACAAACAACATAAGCAGTTGTTTATTTTTCACCTTCAAGCCTCCTCTTATTTGACTGAGCTTGCTCCTGTCCCTTTCAGCATCACTGTCACATTTATCAGTTCATCCAGTTCTATCTAAAGCCCTCTAAAAGAATAAGGATAGACAGGAAGTCAATGTGGTTAAAGAGAAAAATCAGGAATTCAAAAACCCGATATTGTTTTCAGGAACAAAATGTAAAGGGGAAATTAACTGCGGGACAAAAAGCAGAAACACAGGCAGAAAAGAGGACAAATCATCAAAAGGTCTTGAGTGATTTATTACATCCTTTCTGCACGATGAGGTACAGAAAGCTCAGCAAAATCAGTAGGTCTGACTGACAGAGAGGGAGAGCTGAGCTCAGGGTAGAGTATGGAGGGTTAATGAGTCATGTGCACCACCATGGATCACTGAAAACCACGGTTTTGCCCTCAAGAAAACTCTGGTTTTTCTGGGGAAGAAGGAAGGAGTGAAAGGGGCACTCACCAGAACATCTGCCCAAGACTGAAGTTGCTGTGAAAAAATTTACAGCACAGGCTGATGAAACTAACGAGACAGTGGGCCTTCACCAAGAAATGCAAAGGATGAACAGCTGCATTATAACCAGCATACGTAACCTCTCGCTTCAAACACTTTTGGTGCTGGAGGACTGAAGGTTGATTGGTTTTTTTTAAGATTGTAGGAAACTACAGCCCTGTGAGCCTAACAACACCGAAACACAGAGACCGCATTAAAGCATAGAACCAGAGGGCACCTGGATAAATAAAATCCAATTGAGAAGTGTGAGCATGACTTCTGTAAAGAAAAGCCTCTTACAGGCCTTTGAAGAGAAGAACAAACATTTGCATAAGGGTCTTTCACGTGATATCATGTTCTTGAATTTCTTACAGCTCCTGACAAATCCCTTCACCCGAGGCCTCTAATCAGCCTTGGCACAGATGGGACAGTCTTGACAGGTATGGATATTTCATGAAAAAGAAGAACTGGGATTCTGTGAAGGTCACCCCCCCTACAGTGACCTGTACCCTTCCACACCTGGAAAACAGGAGGTGAGCAAGCAGGTAAAGTTTTCTGGGAGATACAGAGCTCTTCATGGCAGTAAGAATAGCAGCGAAGCATCACAGTGAGGCCTGAGGGCAGTGACTGGTGGTTTTATGAAAATGTCAGCTTAGTGCTTGGCAGCAGCCAGAAAAAAAAATTAGATGTTGAGAGCTGCTAAGAAAAAAATAAATGCAAAGCCAAAAGATGACCTGGCTATATTGCTGTGTAAATCTGTGGCTTGCCCATTATCTTACTGGTATATGCATTTCGTAGTTGTGTTTGAATGCTTTTGGCTGGGCAACAGCAATGCTCTTCTGTACCTCTGAAGAGGCCAGCTGGAAATGTGGGTGTACAAGAAACTTTCTATTAAGAAGGTGAAGTAACAACCCCTTCCCAGTGCTGTACACAAGTCTTCTAAAATCAGAAGTGTTTAAATAATATTTGTTGATCCTTTTTTGTCAGAAACATAAAGAAAAAAAATGCAACATTTTTCTTCAAATAAAAAGTCTGAGAGAGGAAAGGAAAATATAATGATCTTAAGAAAACTTAAAGTACTTTAAATAGTTTTGTCCGAGGAAAAAAAAAAGTCTTTTTTCAGATGGTTTTTATATCAACAATGCTGTGCATTCTGAACATAACTGCAAATACTGTATAATTAATCTTCTGTAGAGATGCCAGAAAAACAGAAACAAGCAAAACAAAGCAACACAAAGTTGTCACCAGCTTTCAGATTCCCAGTCAGAACCTTGAGATATGATTGTGATGTCCTTGATACAATTTCACAGCAACTGAAAAAATCACCATGAAGATGTATGACTCTGAAGAATCTCTCCTAAGGACACACAGAGTGAATTTTGTTGCTTTCATTGCATTTGAAAATGGATTGTGGAAGCACTGGAAAACACAAGAGTTGTCCATCATCTCATGACCTTGTGAAGCTCACCTCAGGAATGTTAAGATTTGGGAGCTGGCAGCTACATTTGATAACATTTTATAACAAAAATGTCAGTGGTTAAGCATCTTTCTTGTTTTCTACTTACTGGAAGGAAAGGAAATCTAAAGGAAATCCGTAAGATCATATAAAACAAAGCTCAACTACTAGTACTGGCTAAAAATTGAAAGAATTCTTAATTTATCTAACAGCACACCATTAAAAATGTTGAAAATAAAGCAGTAAGTTAACTATTTAAGAGGATTGTACAGGTGAAAAGAGTTGCATCCTTCAGTGGAGAGCCTATTCTCTTCTAAACTCTGCACCCATCTCCTTGGAGGGTTTAAGCCTGGATGGCTGCCAAAGACCACATGGGATCTTGTGCCACAAAATTGTGGTTCTGCGGTTGGTTTAACTTTCTCTTTACTTCTCAGCCTTCACAAACTTGATTTCAAATGGGGTATAGGTACCTGGCTTTCAGGTTTACTTATAAGCTTTTGCTTTAATAATTTAAAGCTGTTCCCAGGTGGACCAAGCACAGACTTTCTCAGTGCCTCCACCTACACTGTCTTCACCTTTAAAGGGTCATCTGGGTTTCTCCCTTTCTCTGTTCTCACAACCTCAGCTGATAAAATTTCTGGACTGATAAATTTGTGGCTGCCTTTGCGTCCAAGGAATTTTGCAATCTGTGTGTGTGCAGGAAGCAATTTCATACAATTTTCTTACACAAAAGCAGTGCCCAGGATGATCCTAGGATGATGGAGTTGCTGTTTCTTTCAGAAGCAGAAAGCAGGCATTTTTTTCCCTTCAGCAAAGCAAGAGAAAATAGTGCCTGATACCACTCCATAGGCAAACTCGGGAACATAAGTTTTTCAACAACTCATCTGCATACTGAATTTCCAAAGGTTAAGGACTATGAGCTCCAATATCCCCTTTGCCTTTCTTCACACAGCACAGATACGCTGTCCCAACACTGCTCCAGTAGGTGCATCCCCTTCATGATCACACGGAATCAGTTTCTTTAAAAAGAAAGTTAAAAAAAAAACCAAAGCAAAACAAAACAAATCTTTGTAAAGAATGTTGTCTTTCCCCCGGAAGAGAAGCGACTAAAGCAACAGGCATCTTGGGTATATTCACCACCCTCCTTGGGACACGTGAGGCTACTGGAAACTCTGTGTCAGTTACTGCATCCAGCACGGATGAAATGCCAAGTCATTTGTAAATGCCAGCATTCTAATTCTTATTATAACTATTTACTTGCCTTTCTCTCTTTTTTCCCCAAGTCACTCCCCAGCAGGGTTTTTCCTTGCCCTCTCCTTGCTGGCTGCACTGAGCTCCATAGACTCACTGGGTGCCTCTTCCCCATTCCAGCCCTTTGAGTGAGCCCAAGACCCTCTTGTTGAAGGCAACAAGAAAAGAAACAGCCCAGCCCTTGAGGACAATCCTCCTCACCAATCACCTCATCCAGCCTCAACTGATTCCTCCCTCCAACCCCCTGGCTCCATCCTTAGCTCTATCCACCTTTTGAAGGAGTTGAAGCCTCAGGGCTGACTCAACACACTTGATTTATGTAGATGACGAGGAGGAGGAAGTGTCCACTGCCAGAGTTGTCGTCTGTCCCATCCATCTTGGAGCAGAGAACAGTGCAGCTGAGGCTGACTGGAGATGGAGGAGGCAGCCCACGGCCTCTGTCCTGGCACCAGACCCGCTTCCCAGACCTGCAGGCCCACATTCCCTCAAGCACACACTGAACACAGGTGTGTTGTCCTGCATTAATACTGAATGTGGAACTGAGAGAGGAGGTATGACTGACACGAAAGAAGGCTTCACACATCAGTACCTTGTTATCTAAAAGCCTCTCATGCCTTTTCTATGTTGCCTCATATGGGGAACTCTGGCTCTTTCTCTCCTTCTTCTCTCTTCCTTCTGCAGTTCTGTCTTGCTCTCTCCCATCCCTAGCACAGCCACCTGACCCTGGTTGTCCCTCACAAGACCTCCTGTCTCTTCCTCCTTGCAGCATGGCCAGCAGACTCCAAGCACCTAATTCACTCTTTTATCACACCCAAGGCTGTGAGGTCAAGGCTGTTCCCACTCTTTGGTAATTAACACAATATATTGGGGTCAAGATTGCCTTCAGCACTATCTCTATCTGTCCTCCCACATGGAACTTCTTGGAGAAACTGAAAGCACACTCATGCTTTTCACCTGTTCTCCATGAAACAGAGTCAATTCTGTCTGACAAAGTAAACCAAGGGTTCCTTCACAGGAACCTTCCTTCCTTTCAGGGAACACAGTGCAAGGTACAAGGCAGCTTCACCCCAAGCTCAGCGCTGCTATCACAAATATGCTCTGAGTCCGGAGGAGGAAGATTGCAACACCAGTTACCCCCTTGGACAGCTGCAGGAAATACACTTTATCTCAAGAAGAGCTGGACCCTGTCACAGCGAAAAAGAAGTAGCACCAAGACATCTGCACCTGGGGGAGGCCCAGGAGCCTTGTGATGAGGCAAGACATGGTCTCCTTCCTTCCACGTTGAAAAGTACCACCATGTGGCCTCTCTCTGAAGAAAACTGAGTTGTCACCCACACAGCAGGGACAGCCTGACTGTTTTTGGGAAGTTACCACAGCTGAGGGAGAGTTGTTTTAGCATTATGGTCGCAAATATGGGACACAGAAGTAACATCATCACTCCTTGGAGAAGGAGGAGACCGATGAAGTCACAGATCCTCATCAAGGGCTCATTGTGGGAGTTGGTGTCTGATGGAAATGAAAGGCTGTGGTTTCTTGAAATGGGAATAAAATGCCTCCCCCCATTGTTGTGGGCAGCTGCTAAAGATAAAGGCTTACAGCTCCTGTACCCATGAGATGAACTGGGTAAAGTGGCTCATAGAGAAAATACAAGCTTTGAAATAATTCCTGACAAGAATAATTTATGTAGAGGATCAGAAATTTATCCATGCACACCAGGCTATGCCCTAAGAACTGAATCTGAAGTAAACAGCAGCTATGAGACTAAACCTCCTTCTCAAAAGTCCTTGCTATGCAAATCCTTCTCTTTCCTCTCTTCCTCTTAGGTGCCCTCCATACTCAGTTTAAAAGCCCTGGAAACTGGAGTGCCTGACCTAAAGGCAGAGGGAGAGGTCCGAGCTCTGACACTTCTCCTGCTCTCCAGAGACACTGCTGCTCCATGAGGCCACAAACGTTTCTGTGGTGCTGTCGGCGAGAGCCGATGGAGGCAAGCCTCCTGTTTTGGAGAGGAGATTAAAACAATGTTTCTATTTCTCATTCGCTGCTAGAGTAGTGGTCCATCATCAAGGCTCTCCTCAGGGCACCAGCGGACATGAGATAGTCCCTTGTTTGGTTCCTAACTAGTGCCTTAATGTCTACAGCAGCCTGGAAGGAGCACAAATAATCCCATCCTGGCTTGGAAGGGAGAAAAATCTAGCATGCAACACTGAATGAACGTCCCAGAGAAGCACTGACCAGTGATTCACTTTGAGTAATGCTGACTCACTTTCAATGTACTTTCCATGTACACACGCACACACTGAGAGAGTAAGTGAGAATAAATGCCTAATCTCAGGAAAGTTCAAACTAAATATTGTTGTAACCTTTTACTGTACCCAGAGAGAAAAATCAGTCTCCTTTTTATGGAGAGAGACTGTTTGGCAGTGCAGCCAAAACCAGTTGTTTTTGTTTTTACAGGAGTTTCAAGTTCAGAGATAACTGCTAAAGACAAGTTTTTAGGGTGTGTGAGACAGGCCACAAAATCGCGAGTACTTAAAGCCTGGAGTGCACATAAAAAGAGGTCTGCAAATGCTGCAGCGTCTCAGCATGCACGTCTTGGGGAGTGGGACAAAGCTGAGTGCAATGGATCACCAGGCTTTTAGACGACCTGTCCCCAGCAGGGCTCTGCCCAAACCTGTGCCCACCAGCCAGCTGCTGCCAGCGAAATAAAAGGTGTCAACAGCCCCCAGGTGCCAGCAGGGACAGAGGGAGATCTGTGTGTTTGGGGCAGCAGAGGTGTGAACATTCTTGTGGCCCAGCAGTGTCAGTTGAGCTGCAGCGTCCAGAAGCCACCCTGCTCCCTCCAGCCAAACCTCCAGCCCACATTCTGCACCCCCCCAGCAGCCAGCTGGACATCGTCAGGCTGGTGAAGTCTCCCCATGATGCAGCACTGACCCTGCTCCTGGCTGCAGCCTGGGGAGACAGGATGGGAAGCTGGGGTGGCTGGGTCTGGCTCTCAAGCACTGCTGGTGCTGGATGACCAGGGAATTTCTCAACCTAAGCAGGAGCAGCAGGCTTGATGTTCTAGTGGGAGGCTTTCTAAGGTGAGGATTTTTCAAGGATTTTGCAAAGGTCCTTCTTTGGAAAGAATGTGCTGTGCCTGAACTCCCTGCAGATAATTTGGCTCAGAAAGCACCTTCTGTGCTGGATTGTGCTTCTCATCCCATTCCTTCTGTGCTTTTGGCCTTTTCTGCAAAGAAAAGCAGCAGTTCAACCAGTCACCCTCCTGAGCAGTGAAAAATTTGGGGAGAGTATGAGAGGGAAGGTGCTCATGGTCACCTCTGACACCGTGGCAGGGCTGAGCAGCCCCACGCAACCAGGATCCCTGCAGGATGGTGCTGATCCCATGTCAGGGACTCCTGCAGCTACAGAGAAAGGAAAACTCATACATGCATGATCTTTGCAGGCACCGTCAACAGTACAAGGCAAAACAGCTTTGAAAACACTTACTCATGTTTCCAGACACTCCCAATACTGGAAAGATCACCAGTGATAAATAATACCTTTTAATCAACTGATTTTTTTTTTCTCTTTCTTCAGTACAAATCTAGCCAAACTGTCATCATATTACAAATGTCTGTGTACTTTTGCCATCTATTTCTCTTCCCCTTTATATATATATATATATATATATATATAAATTTTGCCTATTTTGAAAGTCTTGAGAAAGAACACAGAAACTTCCCAAGAAATTCAGCATGAAAGACTTCACACAGACATCTTGTTGGGGGGCACAGGTCTACATCAATATCATGCCTTGTCAACACCTGTCCTACTCAGAATTTAAGTTTCCAGTTCTCTTGTTCTTGGGTAACTGCTGCTGTTACCTCTCAGTATCAGCAGAGGGGTGAGAAAGGAAATTTCTCTCAATGATTTAGCTGAGACCTAAAAGAGATTATATTTAATACACAGCCTCTTCTCCCACTCCACTGCAGTAGTGACCACCTCATTTAGAAATCACTTGGACACCCACCCTAAGTGGAAATACTCTCTGATTGTCTAATTATGTTTATACACACAGAGTCAACAAACTGGAAACAATAAGATCCTTTTCAGTACAGTCCAACTTCCCTTGTTTAGAAAAATCTTTGAAACTGCCCTTCTGGTTTTAGATCTTAAGTACCTCATATGTGCCTCCTACACAACAACCTCCTTCATGTGGGGTTTTAGGTAATCCTTTGAACATTTATCTCTGTCTAAACACCCAAATATATTTAGGATATAACCCTAATATTGCATAGGTTTTAAATACCAGTTATCAGCAGGGTAAGGATCGGAGAGCAAGGAGAGAATCCTTTGACACATTCATGGTGAGTACCAGGGGAAGGATCCCCTGAATTTGATTTGAGTAGATCATATGAGGGGTGGCTGCAATTGTGAATCACTGACCAGAGAAACAGGGAGATGGTCAGGGTTGATTTGGTCACCTGTCAGTAGCAGATTTTCAGTGACCCATTTTTTTCCTCCAGGAAGACGTCACCCCTTCAGTGAACCAGCTTAACAACAACAAAGAGAACCCACCTCTTCTGCCCCACCAAGACCCAAAGAACCTTCACAAGACCTGTCCAGTCAACCGGTCTGGACTGTCCCCCTCCACATCTGTGTGACCATCAGCTGCGGGCACCTGCAGTAACCCCAGCCTGAGGGCTATGCCCAAAGTCCCTCATGGGATAATTTCCACCACAGTATGGCTGCACCCCTGTAGTCCCTGCTGGTTTCCAGCATATTCACAGAGAACAAGTAGAATTTTGGCATCCTTTCCTGCAGGGCATATGTTTGGCAGGGATTGGCCTCCTTAAATGCTAGATTGAGATATGCTGAGCACAACTTTCCATGACTTCAGAGACAGCTGTTTCACTATAAAGCACAGAAATTGAGTTTAAGTTTTCTAATTCCCCTACAAAGCCCAAATTTGAAGTAAAAAGCAGGCTGGAAAGCATGGGAAGTGATTTCACTGTTTGTTGAATAAGTTGTTCAACCCTTCAGCTCAAAGGGAAAACATTGAAGATGAAAACATAGCACAGCTCTATTTTACAGGTGACATAAATGACACAATGCATAAATGACACAAGCTGTAGTCCTAACCCATAGTCCTAACCCATAATCCTCTATGCTGAAGGATTTTCTCCCATCTGAAATCACCTAATAACTGTGCTAAACAAAGTGACTGTGATGTGTGCATTGTCCCAGGCTAGGACTTGACCAAAAATGTTGAGGTGCCCATGAACAGTATCTCCACATCTCTCCTACAGATCTGTAAGTCTGTCTTGTTGCTCAGGGAAAGCTGAGAAAAGTGCCAGGTAACATTTCCAAGCAAAGATTCTTAAAGGAATTTCAGAACAATGCCATGTCAGAGTTCTCCTCCTATATTCAGTAGCCTAACTTCATAGAATCAGCAAATGGTTAGGGTTGGAAGGACCTTTAAAGCTCTTCTCTTTCCAAGACCCTGCCATGGGCAGGGGCAGCTTCCATTATCCCAGGTTGCTCCAAACCCCATCCAACCCAGTCTGGGACACTTTCAGGGATGGGGCAGCCACAGCTTCTCTGGGGACCCTATGCCGGGGCCTCCCCACCTTCACAAGGAAGAATTTTTTTCTAATATATGAAGCAGGTAACCTAAACCTACTCTCTTTCAGTTTGCAGCCATTCTCCCTCATCCTGTCACTCGAGGCCCATGTAAAAGTCTCTCTCCATCTTTCCTGCAGGGCTCCTTCAAGTACTGGAAAGGTGCAATCAGCTCACCCTGAAGCTTTCTTCTTTTCCAGGTTGAACAGCCTCAACTCTCCCATCTTTTCCTCCCAGCAGAGCTGCTCCATCCCTCTGATCATCCTGGTGCCTTCTCTGGTCTGGCTGCAGCAGCTCCAGCTCCTTCCTGTGCTGGTCATCCCAGACTTCAGGACTTCAGTTGCTGAACTGACATGACAGAGACACAACACCAATTCAGCAAGGGACATCAGGGAATCCAGTACCACCACGAAATTTCTATGGTGTCCTTCAGGGAAGTCCGAATCTCACTGTTAGGATTTTGCCTTGTTCTTCCTTTCTCATCCCTCATGCTTCCTGCTCTCAAATGTTTGTTGTTAACTTATTTTTAATCCTTCAACTTGACTCTGGTGAAAGCAACTGTTTTGACTAAGGGAACGTTTTCATCTTATTTCCTCCTCCTGTCCCACTGAAGTGGAGGAGAGAGAAGCTGGGTAGGGGCCCAGCAGCCAGCCAAGATAAGTGGCAGAAATTGTAGTTTTTCTTGGGTTTTTTTACATAAGAAAATGAAAATATTAATTCAGAATTGTTTAATTTTTTTTATGTATTTCATATGTTTGTAACGTTTTCCTCCTTTTTTGTAAAAGCTTTTTTATTCTGATTGACTGCACTTATATTCAGAGGTAATTATTATTTGATGAAAAATAAATGTAAATTTCTTAAATGCTTTGGCAATAAGCATGCAATTTTTCCTTTCCTCTTTTGCAGGCTGGCAAAATAGGAAAAGCCAGTGCAGATTTGGCACTGTTCCCAAAAGATATACTACTGGTTTTGTCAAGAATGCTCAGAATGCTTAGATACAATCATTCACCTTTTATTTCAAGAAATGATTCTCAGCTGCACACCAGCCATTAGCTGTGCCTGTGCTAAAGTAAGTCAAAAAATATTACCCAGTTTTAAATATGAAATGTGAAATCAAATTCATTCTTGCAAGAACTACCCAGGCACTTGACTGACTACTTGAACATCAAGATGTGTGTTTCCACTTGAGCAATTGAATACTTACATTAAAAAGTGAAGCAGTCTCCCAAGGGCAAGTTAACTACATATGCTAAGTTCTAGAAATATTCCTGTTCAGATTGTATTGAAATGAATGATTCCAGGACTTCCAGTTCAAACAAAATCTCACTGGAATCTGAGGACTGAATGTGTCTCAGCCAAATTTTTTCTTAAATCAGTAAGATTTATTATCTATTTTAAGACAGAGTTGTGCTTATATAGAGGTTAAAGACGGTTGTAAAGCAGAATTCTTGTTTCCTTAGTTTCCAGTGTTTGGGAACATTTTGTCAATGTATGTTCCTCTCTCTTTTTTTTTTTCCTTTTTTTTTTTTTAATTAAATTTTAAATCTCTGCAGCTATTTTTTAGCAGTTCTAATAATTTCAAACAAAACTTTCCTACTATATTTTTAAGAACCTGGCACAGTCCTGCAAAACACTGGCTTTAATTGAGTTGGTGTCTTCCTACAAGGTATCTTGTAGGAAAATTTTTCTCAGAGCATTACGAGGCTTCTCTTTGAGGGCTCAGAAGTGCTTCTTCTTCATGCTGCAGCATGAAAATGCCTTTCCCTCACATTCAGTGGGTCGCACCTGATAAACCCTTTAACGTTACCATTAACAGTCACAGTAATTCCAAAAATATACACATTTGCATGGAGGCAACCATCAGAGTGAAAAGTCTCTATCCTAATTATAAAAGACTATCCTGACTATAAAAGATTATTTTGTGCTATTTCCATTGGTGCAGACATCAGTTTGGCTTGGAGGGTGCCTGCTTTAGGCGGGGTTAGAGTGGTCAGGGAGCTGAGGATCTGAGGCACAGCTGGCTGTGCCTCCATGTGCTTCGTGTGACAAAACAGGGGCTGTCAGAGCAGCAGTGCCAAGAGCAGATCTAAGCTGTGACTGAGCCTGTTGTCAATCACAGTGCTCCAAAGACAGAGATGTTGCAATTGGTGGGAGGGGGAGACGGGTGAAGAGCTTGGCAGGACTTCAGCCTGCTCTTAGTCCTAGTAAGGACAAAGAGTTTCCACAACCCAGTGGTTTTGTCAAAAGGCTTGGGTTTCTTATTAAAAAAGTCATCTCCTGACCTAAGTGTCCTTCTTGGGAATGCAGGTTCATCACTACGACGCGGCCTTAGCTGTGAGCTTCATGCTAAAAAATTTGATTACTTCCATCTGAAGGTTTGATCCTTCAGTTATGAAGATCCCTTTAATTAGATGATATTCATTTAATTAACTCTGCTTTCAGAATATAAGAGTTTAACAGCAGGGACTGATTATTCTTTTCAGTGCAATGTAGATTTTTTTTATTTTTTCATGATCCAGTTGGGAAATACTTTTGGGAAACACTTGTTCAAAACAAAACAAGACAAAAAGAAAGATTTTTCTTAGCCAAGAAATAATACTCCTAAAGAAATATTTTGGTTAGAGAAGATTATGTAGGGGTGGTACAAATGATGTACCTTTGGTGCTGGTCTGAACTCAGGACAATGAAAAGGGCAACCAATTAATATCAGTGTACACCATGGGGTAATTAGGATGCGTACACAACAAGGGGCTTTCTGTATACACCCTTACTTATTTTCCTCATCTGTGCTTCACTTCTCCTTCAGCCAGACTCCAAGCCCCTTGAACTGATGGCAAACTTTCCACTGGTCCACAGAGGCTGTGGACCAGATCCTTCAGGCTTGTAGTGTTTTTCCATTCAGCAGATTGAAATGAAAACAGGCAGAGGCTAAAAGGTACAGACAGCAAACCTCCAGACCTATGCTGATAATTTGAGGTATTATTCTTTATTTAAAAAAAAAAAAAAAAAAAAAAAAAAAAAAAAAAAAAAAAAACACACCTTTTTCTGAAAGGCCTTGTTATGAGAAACTTCGGGCTCACACTTCACTTTGAACACATCAGATAAGTAAATATTAAGTGTCCAGAAATGTGGTACTATCCAATGCAGCTTCCAGTGCAGAGCTGTTTTCCACTGCTGGTATTTTCCCCTTGGTCATCCTAAGTAACTTTGAAGAGCAGGGTATGCATTTTCCACTCCCTTCAAGCACTTACTAGCTCTTTATGGGGTTGGATTGGGAAGGGAAGCCCTTCATCTGTGGGAATGTCAAGGGAAGGAGGCAGACTGAGCAGAGCAGGGATAAGCTGCCCCACCTGAGAGTAGACCTGGGAGTGGGGACCAACAGGAGCCTCTTGGGCACCATAGATTTTATTTGTTTTGCTTCTGTTGTGAAGTGTGGCTCATCAGGTGCACAGGAGTAGATGGACAGGTGGGAAACTGACCAGCCACAGTACCTGGAACAGACCTTCCACCAATATCAGCATGTCAGCTTCTAACTTCATAGTCCTGGCTGGGGGAGAAGGATTCCTGCTCAAGGTTTTTAAAAAGATGAGTCCTCTTCTAATAAAGGCAGCCTCCGTCAGATTTCAGGTCAACAGCCAAAGGCACACACAGCCCTAAAGGTGTCCACAGAAGACAGGACCTCACTGTAACCAAAGAGTGGTCTGTGCAGAAATCTGGATGCAGAAATCTGCCACAAAACCCCCAGCACTGGTGGGTGTTCCACAGACTTTTTGATTTCCCCTCCTTCTTCCACTGGATTTCAGTCAATGTAAGCTGTGACTGTACAACCTGGGCCAAATGCAAAAGCTGTCCAGCAGACTTAAATTTTAATTCTTATTCTTTTTTGGTCCTCTCTTTTTCAATGTAAGTGTTTCATTATGTTATATGGCACCTTGGCTCTAGAGGAGCTGTAAAAATAAAAGTGCTCTTACATTATGTTATTAGGGGTTCTGCTTTTTAACAATGCTCCAGTGATGATCCAGATGATTTTGTCTCCTAATCTGGGTGACGGAGAGCACTGTGATAGTCAGGACCATGAGGAGAATGGGAACACATTAGACCACACAGTGAAAACCCAGCAGCTTTTGCCATTGGAATTTGTGGAGCCAAGATTATGTCCTATAAACCTCAGGAGTGCCTCCAGCTGTAAGAGCATCAGCAAGAAGGTTGACAGTCCCTCAGATGCAATAAACCTGGGTGAAATGCGAATATTGCAATGAACTAGGTAGGTGAATAGCACATGCATCTTCATTTCTTCTGCTGGAGAGTGTGCAAAAAAAAAAAAAAAAAATAGGTTGCGGTACAGTGTCATAGATGAAAGACCTTGATGTGGCCATGAGGACAGAGGTTATAGGAGCCCTGGGTGAGTTTTCACAGGTCACTCCTGCTGGTTCTTCATTCACAGCCTTTGTTTTATCCCTCACATCAAATGAAGACTCTACAGCACCATGTATTTTAGCTGCATGCTCTGCCACCTGTTGCTTGGAGTGATAGTAACCAAGTCCTGCCTGTCTCACACCAGGCACCTAAAGCTCAGATTTTTCTATATGATCTTCCCCTATTCTTCACTTGTTGGGGAGGACAGGCACAGATGAGACATTTGGTGATGTCCTGATGACTCACGGACAGCAGGAAATGGAGGAAACTTACACTGCTGACTCTGCATGGGTTTTGTGTGCTATAAATATGGTGTGAGGGGTGTTTTTCCTCTGAAAACAGGAGAAAACTTTGGAAAATCTCCCATTATGTGAGCACAGATGGTCCCACATACAAAATCAGCTATGATTTTCACAGACAATAGAGTAAAAACTTGTGATTAAAACTGTGTTGAATTAAGATATGATGTAGGCCTAAGCTGAGCCCAAACTACAAACATGGTCTCATCAGGCAGTTTATATCAGGGCTTTGTTACCTTTTCCACCCAGGCCAGTGGACCAACATTTGGCATGGCCACCCATCTGAATCTTTATAGGGGCAGCTCATATTCCTGACATGTAGTGCATGACCACAGAGGGTTTTTAATCCAGCTGCAGGAAGCCAAACCATAAACAACCTGCCACAGGGTGCTGGAAAGACAGAATAATACACCACCACTTGCCCAGGAGCCATGGCCTGAACTTGGGAGCCCTGGGGATGAGTCTGCTGTGCCACTGGCTGGGTTGATCCTATGCTCAGCTCCTCTAGCTTCCCAGCTTAAGGCCCTTTAAGAGGAGAGGGTGTTTCTCCATGTGTGCACACCCAGCGATGGGGTGATGGGAGATAAGAGATACCTTCAGCCCACGGAGAGAGACCCAGGGTGATTTCCACCCACACTGAAAGGAGCGGAGGTCAAACCTCACCAGCACCATGCTGGTTGCTTTTCCTGTCTCATACCAATAAGAAAAGTCTTTTACCAAGAAGGGAGGGAGAAATCATCACCCCACGGAGACTAAGCCTAGGCATTCACTCTTCATCTCATCCCAAAGGTGCCAGGCTTCAGAGGACCTCAGAGTACCTCAACAACCCTTTCTGATGAAGGGTAAAGCCCTCCAAAATGATGTTTCCTCTTCTCAAATCTTTTCCTCTGGAGAGGTTGTGGTCAAGGTTTGGACTGCGAGTGGCTCTCCTTTTGTGATCAGCTCTCACTATGTGGCCTCCAGTGCTCTTTTATGATGTTGTTCTCCTCTATTCTTCTCTGCACTTTGAAGTGCTCTTGCATGAAACAGCATGACATAAAATAAAATGACACTCATTATTAACACAAATGAAACATTTGGCTTCAATTATCTCCCCTCTCTCCAGTTGTGAGGAGTGAGAAATCACTCATAAACCAGGCAACATTTTAAGAAATTGCAGATTTTACAGAGCAAGAGAAAGGAAGAAAAACAGGCCTTGAGATACTGAGGTTGTCAGAGCACAGAAAATGATAAGAGAGAAAAAGAGCCTGGCCTGTGGTACTTCCGGCATGCATGGACAGAGCTGCAAGGGCTGAAGATGAGAACAAAATTAAGCAGCAAAGCAGAAGTGTCAATTAAAGCCTTTAACTCTGAACTGGCTGTGCCACTGACCTAGGGAGTGACCTCTGGAAAGCCACTTTGCCTCTTTGCTTCTCTGGTTTCCCACAGAAGGTCCATTTGGCCTGTCAAAGAGGAACTGAAGGAGGAAGGGGTCTCTTGGTGAAGGACTTCTTTCTGACCTCTCTCTATACTTCCTAGCTTCAGAAGGATATTTCTGAGCAGAATTTATCTAAGTCTTCCACAACAAGGAAGAAGTACACCGTAAAAAAAACTCAAAATGCACCAAAACAAACACAGTATTTGTCTCTTTACTAATTCTGCTAATTTTAAAATAACTTTTCCCCCTTTTTATTCTGGCAGATAATATTGAACCCTTAGAAACAGCATGCGTGGACTCTTGAACGAAGAGCAATAAAAAGGCTTTACAGTATGCAAAACAGGCTTCCATTCAACCTCAGGGTAGTACAGTCCCATTATCCAGCCTGTTTCATAAAACAGCTGGCCTGACAGCCCGTGTCAGTATGGAATGCACTGAGCTCTGGGTTTTTTCAACCCTGCTTAAAAATTATCCCCTCTATCATAGGCTGTGATGCACTGCAATTGGCATTCCATAGTCTTGGACACATCTTGAGAGGAGGACCTTAGCAAAACTCCCTCCAGGGGCTGTGGGACTCAGCAGAAAAATACTCCTTTTCCCCCCTTTTACTTGAAATAGACACAATGCACCCCAAAGTTCTGTAGGACCGGGGTCAGATGTAGCTGGGCTGAGAAGTTTGCTATGTGCAGGCTGTACCAGTGAGAAAAGGATTGACTAACATGAGGTTTTTGGATCCCTGAGGGATCCCTGGTCTCTCCTCAGCCACGGCACAGATGCTGTTTGGAAGTGCATGGCACCACAGCACATGGATGTTAGGAAGGGAGGGAAGCAAAATACAGTATGTGCTGTAGAAAAACTTTAAGTAAGCTGAAAGCTATTACTCATATGAGAACTAGAACCTCCACCCAAGATCCCCTAGCTTTCTCCAGCAGCGCAAAAGGGACCAATAATAATAATAACTTTAAAAAATTAAAAAGTGATTTTTTTTCCCCTGAAAGTTTTTGAAGAAATTGCCTTGTGGCAGAAATATAGTATGGGACAGCTGTTTCTTTTTTCTTTCCAAGAGGGATTTTTTTGCAATGAAACCAAGAAATTTTTTGAAAATCAAATAATTCAATGGGAAAAGTAAATATTTGTTGTGACTTTTTTATTTATTTATATTTTTGTGTGTGATTATAAAAGAAGTTCTTTCTTCTGCCATGCAACTGCTACAAAAGTCCCAAAGAGCAATAAAGAGCAGATTCTTAGAGGGAGAAGTGCATTTGTTGTTCCTACATTTGGTGTCAACTTGCAGTGTTGAAAAGCACATAAAAGCCCAAGGGTGGGACTAGAACACATGCTTTTTTTTTTTTTTTTTTTTTTTTTTTTTTAGCCTTGTTCATCTCTCCAGAAGGAGATAGTGTGACATTCTCACTTTCTTAGAAGTGGTATAACACAGGAGCAGAGGGATCAGTCTTTGGATAAAATCCCTGGAAGGAGAGACCTCTGCCCTAACACTTCAAGAATTTGGAGATTTGCTTCAAATGTATTTTTAAGCACCCTTGGCAGCTGGGGTCTCTGAGTCTGAGCAGCTCCAAGGGACTGCAGTGGCCAGTAAACATTACACGCACTAGAGGTTTGTACTTGTCCCTCTTGTGGCCAGCATGGTCTTCAGCCAAGTTTGGATGATAACAAGGAAAACTGGTTGCAGCATGCAGTGCTCATTGGGGTTTTTTTCAGACGTCACAGCTCTTCCTGCCTACCTGGCCATTAGCCAAGAAGGAACCTGTCACAGCTGATGCTTGCTGCCTCCCATTCCAGTCTCTCAGAACATGCCATGGCTGATGCTGCCTCTACACCTGGGTGTGCAGGACCCTGTTGACAACTCACTGGGGGCAAAGACCAAGAGCCGAAAGTGCTGATCCCTTTCAGTGCCTGTGCTTTCTGATGTGCATTTTCAGGGAGCATGTGCTCTGTCTTGTTTTGTTTTTGTAGGGGTTATTGTTTGACTGTGTAGGATGAGGGAACATGCCCTGTGAAATGGGCAGAGCAGATCTCCCCCAATTATAAAGCAAAAAAATACTCCACAGAGTGGACAATGAGCCAAAAGCTCTGAAAGGGTGTTTCACTTAGGTTTTCACATTATTAATACAACTATAATGCATGACATTAAATGCAGCTGACCTTTCCCTTTTATTTGTTTTTCGTTACTAAATCTCCAAAGACAGGCTTTTCTGAGTATAATTCTGCACTTTGTTTTTTAAAAGAGTTGAATAACCCTTGTTTTTCACTAGAGAGAGATCCATAATCATTAGCCTTGCCTGCCTCCCGTTGAACAAGGAGCAGAATCAGAGCTGTGCCCCAAATGCACGATTTCCTTTCACCCAGAAAACCACCTTCTCTTCTCTGCCAGCTCCTAGCTCCCAGCTTGGTTTTCCACCACTAAAGAGCTGCCCACAGCTCCAGATTTTCCTCTTAGCCCAAATTGTCCCAGACCCCCTCCTCTGGAGGCTGCAAGGCTTCATTACTCTGCCTCTAATTGGCTCTGTCACACAGCTAGGCAGTGCAGGGGGCTGCACAGATACACCAGAGTGTGGCCAGTGAGTTCCCCACAGACAATAAGCTGTCACCTTTGCTGTGGCAAAGTCCCCAGAACACAGCACACACACCCCAGGAATTTGGCCTCAGTTTTGGTTTGCCATCCTGTGCAGCTGGGGAATAAGAGGTTTCCATCGAATGCCAGCTCTTATTTATTAGAACTTGCAGTCAAACAATAGGCCACACACAGGGAGTGTCTGACAGACTGAAAAATATGTGTGCAGCTTTGTAAACACCTCAGCCTTGTTTGTGTGTGTGTGTGCGTGTGTGTGTGTGAAGGCAGGGGACACTCTCCTTCCTAATTCACATGCTGTGTCTGGACTTCTGGGCAACCGCTTTGATTCTCTGGTTAGATACATGCATGTCCTCTTCCCTGAGAGCCAAAAAAGCCAAAATACAGCCTGTGTTGAGCAGCCACCATCCTGGAGAAGGTTTCTCTGTCAAGCAGATACATTCTCCTAGTACCATAACTGTTCCTGCTTGTCTCTTCAGATGTGCCGTGGACTGCCAGTGGGTTACAAGAGATAACAGATCCTGTATTTGCTTTCATGTTAGGAAGTAAAAAGCAGCAACAGGACCATGTGACCCTGGCTGGGACAGTGGGGGGAAGACTCACCAAATTTACCCAGCTCAAAAGCAGAAAAATTTGGAGAAAAAGTCTATCATTTTCCTTGAAGACAACCTTTTTTCGGACACTACTTGGAAACTCTCACAAGAATGTTTCTAGATCTACTTCTGTAGGATGTTTGAAAATTAGATAAATTATTTCAAGTACCTTACAACATTGAAATGCAGCTTTGATGGGGGAAGTTGCCATTTTTTGGGAAATCCAGAAAGAATGAGATTGCATGAGGTTGTCAGTATCCTTTGGATAGGATACTGTCAGTAACCTTTGAGCACTTGCCAGCATTTCTGCCTCCCAGGAGTCTATAGGAGCTCTAAACCAGCCTAAAGGTGACTAAAGAAAGTCTAAAGGCAAAGGAAATGCAGGAGAGATGCTACTATGTCCAGCATCACCTGCCAAGAAGCCCAAAATAGCAAGGAAGGTTATTGCCCTAAGTGATGCCACTGAAAAGCCAGACTCATTTACTTCAAAGCTTCACACACTTTCTTAACCCGGGGTTACTAAATCCACAAAAGGAAGTAAAAACTGGTGAAATGGCGTATCTGAGGGCAGGTCAGCACATTCTTTCTTCCACATAGAAATGGAGCTACACTGAATAGCAAGTAAAGTGCTCGGGATCTTGACTAGAGCATGGGGAAGTGGCTTGGATTTTGTGTTGTGAGGCATTAATTTGCCTATTTTTACCGTTTCTCCAAATGTCTTTGACTGTATTTTCACCTCACTTTTTCTTCAGAGCTGCTCACTTCTCACTGGCATGGGCTGGACTATGAAGGCAGTCACCTAACATTATTCTCATTCTCCCTGCAGCATTTATTCATGCTTTTTTGTGATTTTCAAACAATTGTTTGCTTGTGTGTGAAAATCCACCCCGTTTAGGCTCCTCAGGTGAGGCACCTGAAACCCCCAGCTGTTGCTACAAATGATGTGACTTTGAGGGTCATTGTTCCTGCATGTGGTGCCCAGAATCAGAGGAGCATCAGGAATCACTCCTGCAGCTCTTGAAGGAGAAATCTGTAGAGATTCACTGCAAGACAAGAGAGGCCCAAATTAAATGTTAAAATGAAAGCCAAGGAAGGGCATTTGAAATTAATATGAGCAAACGATTTGAAGCTACACAATTTTTTGCAAAGTCCACTGACTATGACAAGTGCCTCTAGGAATGCATCCAGCACCATCCCAGATAATGGGAAAGGAGGATTTTTGTAGATGTATTTGCAAACATCTTGGGGAACCGCTTAAACAGTAATCTCATGAGGAAGTTCTGTTGCTTATTCCATTATATAGACAGCCTGACTGAAAATCTAAATTCTGAGTTGCATTTATTATTCCTCCTTCTTCTGCACTTATTGTTTTAAGCTTTTTTTTTCCTAGTTACCCAATTCAAAGCCTCTTCAAATAAAAGTTTATATGACATTGTTGCCACAAAGGTTCTTGCCAAGACAAAGAGCAAGGCAGATTCTGGCCAACTTGTTGATTCCCTCACTCAGCAAAAAGCTATGTGGATAATTTTGTTTTCCTCTGAGGTGCAGACTCCCTTTTCCCTCCATGCTTTCTTGGGCCTGCATGAACCACATGTCTAATACAAGCTGCTGTTGCATTTCTGTTAACCTGCTCCTGTCTGGAAGTCAAGGAGTGGTTTATCATTGACTTTGAGTTCTCAATATTCCTTCTTATTTTAAAAATTATTATGTTGTTCACATCCTTTTATCTCTATTTCCCACTAATCTCTAACCATGTCCTGCTTCCATTCAGGGGAAAAAAAAAAAAAAAAGGAATATAAAAATTTCAAGAGCTGACTAAAAAAAAATATTTATTTTTCTTTTTAGATGAGAAAATTAGGTATTGAATTCAGTCAACATTTTTGTGCAGCATGCTGCTCTCAGATTGTTCTGGTGTTTCACGTGGAAGTGAAAAATTGGGGGGAAATATGCAATTTTTACAAAATATATTTTCCCTGAAAATAAAGAAGAAAATTAATCACTGCCAAATATTCTGCAGAGGTGCCAAATATTATTTTCAAACTACTTGTGATAGATGCTTGATAGATCTTTCAGGAGGCAAAAGTTAACTTAGATCAAGGGAGTCTCTGCTTCTGATCCTCCCCTTCTAATCCACAGGAACAACCCTAAACTATCTCATGGATCATATCTTCAAATATGGGCAGCATCTGGGGTATAGCCAAAATTTTCTGTCTGTAGCAGGATTCATTTCAATTGTCCCAGCAAAATGCTTTATTTATCTTCATTTCAATGCAGACTCTTGGAGTTACTTGATGAAAGGGGAGAGATCTCTGCTGCTTCATTACCAGTGACATTTCGTTCACAGGTTGAACCAACTGGTGACAAAATTACATCACTTATTGCTGTTCTGTATCACCATTTTTTATGTTATTGATTTTTGTAAAAGTCATTTTTATAAGTCTGTGTCTCTACAACCACATGTCACCTCTAGGAAGAGAAAAGAATGTAATTCAGTAATTCAATTTTCCTTTTTTTTTTTTTGTATTTGCACCACCTTCATTTTTCATGACTATGTTTAAGATTAAGTTCTATTACTAAAGGACCTCTTGAAACTGACCTTTATTTACAAACCCTGTGTTAAAAAAGGCCAAAAGTAAGAATCCTTTTTCTGGAACCTGTCTGAATTCATCCTGGAATTACTATGGAAAAACATAACTTCATTTGTTAGTTTATAAATCACAATTTGTATGTTCAGAAATTGATTTCTTACATCATGCTCTACATTCCCTTTGATTTCAGCCACTTTAAAACTCTCCACCTTAATGCAAAGGGCAAGTTTTATCTTTCTGTCAAAATTGTATAAAGAGCAAAATATCTGGTGGAATGAAACAGTGATGTCATTCCAAGGGGAAAACACATATCAGCTGTGAAACTTTCAGTTCCTCACTCCACCTTGGAAATACTTGGGTACTCCTGAGAAAATAAATATGTATTTGATGGCAACCTGGACAGAATTAACAGTGCTACACAGAAACAAGAGGGAATGAAACATAACACACCCTGGGTACACTGAAAATATTTCTCAGCATAAACAATGCTATGTAACATACAAATCCCTTTTATTTTAGTAAGAAAAGAAAATCAGAGTTATAAACTCAAGATGCGTTGCCTCTGATGTGTCTGGCTCAGTCTGAAAACAACACTGACGAAATAGGCTTTCTCATGCTATCCTAGTTAGGACATTTATAATTCTGAATTTAAAACTCACATTAAACTCCTCAAATATGTCCAAACACCAAACACATTGCGTTGTGGCATGAACTTTGACAGCTAGGAGAATGAAAAGAGAGCAGAAAGAAAAAGTATGCTGAAAAGCTAAGACCAAGTCCTGAACCTGGGAATGATGAGTTTGAGTGCTGGCTTCATCCTATTTGACAAATTCCTTACTACAAAAATTAGTCTACCTAGCAAAGGCGAAGTTGGACTGGCTGCTTACCAGTCACCTTGGAGCACAGGGATCCCTTCCTTTCTCCAGATGAAGAATGACCATGTCTCAGTGGTGGCCTATCAGGAACCAGAGTTCCTAACAGGCAATTTGACCTGAGTTTCTAATATGAAACACCAGCACAGTCTACCCTTCATGACTACAACCAAACCAACAGAGTAGAACTTGGCCTTTTAGTTTTATAAGATCCATGTAGACAGATAGGACTGAATATTTTTTTCACTCAGTTTCAAGCTGTCTTTCAGACCCACGTAAAAATTTGAAGTAGACCGCCTGACCCTGTGGCTGAGTACCTAAAAGTAACATCCATAAATACACAGAAAAGTCAGATCCGGAACCAGACACTGATTCTGTGTGTACTGTCACAGCATCACAGTTGGGAGGGCTCTTCATCCTGTCCAGCTTTGCCCAGAGTGTGTCCCACGAGGCCAGGTTGCCAAGGAACCTGTCCTGCTGGATCTTGAGCCCCTGAACCCAGCACTGGATACCCAAGCCTTCACCACTGTGTCTCTGTTCCACTGAGCTGCAACCCTGTGGTCTTCTTAGGCTTCCTTTGACTGCCAAAATTCTGACAGAAAGGTACTGTTGTCTCTTGTGTTGTCTGATGGCTTCAGCTCCTGACAAGATTTGGCTTTCTCTTTCTGTCTTCTGAGCAGCCTGTCTGTGCTTCCACCTCTGAGTCCCTTTCTCCCCAGGGAGCTCCCTGTTCTTTTGTGTTGACCCATTGCCAGTGTTGCTTAGCTGCCTACACCTTGCAGCAGACCATTCTTGTGCTCTAAAGAGGCTGACATGGAAGATCAGCTGGCTCCTCCTGCATCTTTTTGATCACTTAGGGGCAGTTTTCTGTGAGACTGTGACAAGCAGGTTCACTGCATGGGGTAAATCCGTTCTTCTGAACTCCGGGCTTATTCTGCCTTGCTCACTCCTAAACACCACAGCTTCATGGTCCCTGACTTCAGCCTTCCATCTTCATGGTGAGTGTCAGGTCTAACAAAGCATCTCCCCTGATCAGTTAATGGCTTGCATGCATCATGAAGCTGCCCTCCATAAACTCCAGAAATCTCCTGGCTTCCCTGAAACTTTTGCTGGCTGCCTTTGCCACACAGCCTTGCCTTTCAAGTCTATAGCCGCACAAGCACACACACATACCAAAAACAAAACAAAACAAGACAAAACCTTAATGGGCTTTTGTCCATCAGCTGCAAAGCAAGGCTGAATTTTGTTACCTTCAAAGGCAAACCTGTGTTTATGAATTCTGCTTCATTCTTTCCAGTGACACACAAAGGACATACTGTGGGGAGTGATGATTCTCATCCAGTAATCCTTCCTGTTCAATTTAAAAATTGGAGAACCACAGAGCCATAGAAAAAGCTGAGTTGGAAGGGAGGCACAAAGATCGTGGAGCCCAGCTCCTGGCTCTGCACGGGACAACCCTGAGAATCACAACATGTCACCAATGCCCAGGACTAGCATTAACAACTTGGTGTAAAAAGCCTTCATCAAACTCAGCTCACGTACAGGAGCAATTCCTTGAGGGAGCATTCAAAAATCTGCCAGTTTTCCCCAGATTGCTGCCCACTGCTGGCTTGATTTGGAGTCTGAGGACCTTCTGCAGAGCTGGCTGGTACACAGCGCCCAGGAACGGGAGAGGGTCTGTGTTCTTGCTTGTGGGTGGACAGACAGCTCATGGTCAGGGCCTCATGATTCAGCTGCCTGCTGGTTCCTGCCAACAGAGCTGAAAACTCCAGTTATCACTTTGAGTTGCTTGTGTGGACTAGACCAAAGGTGTAAGAAGGTGCAGAGAGGTCTGGCCTCAGGAAAGTTGGGGTCCATTTTTTGCCCTTCTACAGGATGATGCAAAGTCCCAGCCAAGGCACTGAGAGATATTTAAGTCTCTTACTTTGGCAGCAACAAGAGCCTGATGCCAAATGAGTCATTAGAATGGGATCTTTATCCATGTGTATAACCTCTAGGGATAATGTTCATATGCAACCAGCATTGTGAACTGGGGAAATATTAAGGATATGTCAGAGGGACATGGCTAAAGAAAGATTTATAGAACTAGTTACAGCCTGCTGCCTAAAGAAAGCAAGTTGTATCCTCTGATGGCAATACCCCACTATATTGCACAGAGGGTGTAACAAAAAAACTTCTACTAAGATGAATGAATTCACTTTGCTGCAGAGATGCTTTGTGGACTTGTCACCCAAAGACCTGCCAAATACTCCTTCATATGCTCCAACAAGTTTCCTGCTTTTTTCTCACCACAGCAGGAGGTCGCTTCTCCTTTTCCTCTCTCCCAAACACTCCAAACCCTCAGCGCTGGGCTCTAGCTATAAACTTTGATATGAGGCTAAATCAAGATGGTTTGTCTATCTGAGTGTTGCCAGTCATGCAGAGCAGGATACTGTTCCTGTCCAGGCTGCTAAAAGACTTTACTATTGCACCAAAACCACAATGAGTCAGGATGAAACGGGGCAGCATTTAAACCTGTGTTGCAAGCAGCACATGGCAGAAGTAAACATCAACCGGTGTCTGATTTGTCACAGCTCTTTTCTGGACACCCTCTGCTACTTTGCAGAGGGAAATAATTCCCAGCAGAAGACTTCACAGCACAGCTCAGTAGCCAAGAGCAGAGGGAAATAATTCCCAGCAGAAGACTTCACAGCACAGCTCAGTAGCCAAGAGCTGTGTTCCAGCCCCAGAGGGGGGCTGCTACAGCCCTCCAGATCCATAAATCCAGGCACAAATGTTCAGTTTTGGAGAAGGGGCAAAATGCAAGAGGAGGATGTATGACATGACAACTTCCACGTGCTTATCTCACTTGCTCCGTGGAGAGTTTGTTACCTGGGGAAGATTTTGGGCTTTTGGACCGTCTGCCCTTTCAAAAACCTCAGAGAGACTGTATAATGTAGACAGAGGACTAACTTAGTCCCTTGGTAGTGGGATTGCAGCATGAAGATGAAAAACACAGCTGTAAGAGAGGGCTGGTGATAAGTCTATGCCTCCCACTGATGCATGGCCAATGCCTTTTAATGACTCATGGCATTCCTCTTCCTGTTCTGATCAGGTCAGAAGGTGAACCACCAAAATGACAGGAGGAGAAAAAAATAAAATCATTGCTTATCCACAGGTTTGGCCACTGTTTTTTGAGAGGCAGTGGGCTGGGTTATGGAGGTCTGGGAGTGAAGACCATGGTTGATTTCAAGTCCTGGAGACTAACATGAAGCATGTAAGGGATTTCTGCAGAGAAAAAAATGGTTCCTTTTGAGATTTAAACCTCAAGGCTGCAGTGCTTGTACAAGCCTGGCATGGAATCCTACTTCAGTGTGGCTCTGCTGTTGAAGGCAGTGTTTGTACTGGGTGATCAAACTGGAGAGTCCAAGCCAAGATGGAAACGGCAGGGGACAAAATAACAATAGTGGGTAGCTTGGCCACACACCGCTTCTGATCCTTCCCTTGCTCCCATCATTGCTGCCACACCAAGTGTGCCCTCTTAGTTAACCAAGCCTTGGAAGAATGGCAGGGGGAGAACCCTTAGAGGGGAAGAGCAGAATGGCAAGAGTTAATGTTTGAGAGTGCCTGAAGGCAGTCTGGTTATGCTGTTATCCCAGCATACCACAGGAGAAAAAGAGAAGAGGGAAAACTGTGCCAAAGTTGCATCATGGACAAAGCAAAAATTGGCTCCTCTACCAGGCCTGAAAGAACCCTGATAAACAAGAGCTGATAGACGGTCTCCAGTTGTTCCTCACTCATATGAAAATCCCTTTCCCTTTCTTGTCTGTGAGTCCCTATCCCATTCCCTGCCTTTTTCGGAGCTGGTGAGTCACTGGGCTCTTCACAAAGCGTTTAGTTCTTCAGCAGACAGTACCATTCACTCAAAAAAGTTTTCTCATGCAGAGCATCATTTCATCAGCCTGTTTGCCTCTCTTCCTCTTTCATCTGTTGTTTGTTTTCCATTCATACACAGAGAATTTAACCCCTTGCCAGACCATTTTCATGTTCTGTAAGAGGTGATGGTGATGCAAATGTCAGGAAGTGCATTCTGTCTAATTGTGCAACACATTTTATACCTCTGGGTTATTTACCTTGTATTTAGTTCTTCCCTATTCAGACTTTGGCCCAGAAATAAACTCAAAGGGAAAATCTAAGAGCTGCAGGTGTGCCTGTGAATGGCTGGGGCAGAAGAAAGGGCTGAGCTGGTCTGGTTCTTTCTTTGCCAACAGCCCATTACAGCATTTTGGACAAACCCTTCTGCCCCCAAGAAGTGGTGGAGGAGAACTGTGTTTGTACACCTGAATGCACAGTGAAGATCTGTCATCTGCTTTCATCAGGAAAGCACTTGTTCCACAGTGCTTTCCTGAAAAAGAGAAATCCACAGAGATTTTCCTGCCTCTTGGTGGAGGATCTCCTCCCAGGGCGCTACTGCAGGAGGCAGATAAACCCCACTTCTGCACCTTTGTAGACTTGAGTGCCCATCAGAAACGACAGTGGCAGTTTCCAGAAAGAATTCAGAGATCTCCTTATCTAATCATTACAGGTAGAGTTCATATCTGAGGCTGAGGATACTGCTGGAGCCTGTCATGGAAAGAGCACAGCTCCAGTGCTCCACTGAAAGCCAAACAAACAGGAAAAATACAGCAGTCATCTGAATGTACAGGTAAGCCCCCATGATATATTCAAAGCCGAGTTATTGTTAATGACATTTATTAGTTGTGTATTATCCTATATTAAACCATCTTTAAATGGGATTACAATGTGCAATATGGCTGAACTGAATGGGGAAAATGCAGTTTTGGCCTGGAATACCCACTAGCAGAGAACCCTGTAAGTCAAACAAAGTAAGCCTTACAACTCCATGTCACATCACTGAAATCACAGAAGCCCACAGTGAGTGGTCTACAAACCAACTAGTCAAAGATCTTCTCTGAAGAAATCTACAAACAAGTTGCAAATTTGGTAAATTTACTGCTGATCATATGAAGCAACTTTGGAAATGAAGATGAAGATATGTAAGCAGATTGAAAGATAAAATTCCCTACACCAATCTGAAAACCAAATGAGTGCCTGTCAATTAGTAACAAGGTTTTGGTGACAGGGCAGGAGAAAATTATCACATGGAGGAAAAAAGTAACAAATTTTGTGCTACAGGTCCAGTAAACAAATGTCTTAAAATTAATTTACAGTGTAATTTTCAGTTCTCATTGATTATCTTTCATTTCTACTTAACTACATGAAGGCCCACTGTTACTAACACCTGAATTTAAGAACCTGCCTTCCTTCAGGAAGAACTCCATCAGTCCCATTGCCACAGGGGGAGCTAAATCTTCTTTACCATAAACTTGGCCCATCCTTCAACACAAAACAAAACAAAATCAACCCAAAACAAAGAACAAAACAACAAAAAAGAAAATGTCACAAGGTATAAAATGAGGAACTGCCATGACATACAAAGCAATGAATGCATTAAGGTCATCCATCTTAACCTTAATCTTATTCTTAAGAATAATTTTTCTGTGAGAGTATGAAATACAATTTTATCTAAACCAAATGAATATGCCAAGATTTTCAGTAATGTGGGCCAGAGGGATTTTTGCATAGACTGAATATTAAACTCAGTTTTCAGCTTCTTGAGCTCATATTGACTTTGACCGCTATAGAGTACCACCCTGATGACAATAATGATTTATATTAAATTTTTGCCAAAAATGCAATGCAACCATCTTAAAACATTTCATAGATCCAGCAAAGTGATATGCAAGCCACGTGCAAGGATCACATTGCATCATCCACCAGGACACAACATCTCTGTGATGATGGAGGGCAACAGTTTGAACAATGCACACTAACATTACCCAACAGTTCAGAAAAGGAAGTGAAAATTTAATGATTGCATCTAATTGAAACTGCAGGAGGAATTTTGAACAACAGAATTCAATTACTCAAGCTGGAACTTAATCAGAAGCTAAACAGAATGTGCTACCTGCTACAAAAGCATTCCAAATTTGACTCAAAATACGAAGTATCAAGGATAATCTCACAAACTTAATGGGAACTATGATTGTGTTATCTTTTTTTTTCCCTTCCTTTTTTATTTTCTATTAAGCCCACACTACCCCAGAAAGATATGAAGGTATGTACAACAGAAAGATTTGAGGAATCGGGAAAATTTTGTTGATAGATACCTAGGCCTTTCTGGTGATGAGTGAAGCTGAGAAGGCTGTCTGGCTGATGGGGGACAGAGATGAACAAATTCTGCCAGGGAGTTTTTATGACAAGAAATAACACAGTGATGAGTGTCTGCTATATGTGAACCTATAAACTCTCCTTGGTTGAATATCCAACCCTTCACAACTTCTGGCTATTCTTCTCCAGACTGGGAGAATGTAGTCCATAATCTGAAGAGTGTCTATTAGATTGTTTTTTAACCCACCTTTTTTTTCTGGAAAATCCTGACAAGAAGTTGTTAAGCCATTCAGGTACAAAATGCATTCAGGTACAAAAAGCAACGTGGGTTCAGCTGAGGCAGCTCATCCACAGCAGTCAAAGGTCAGGCAATACATTTCTGTGCAGGGTGTACTCAGAGTCAAGTATGAGAGCTGAGGACTCAGACTTCACATGGGACTAGGAGGATAAATTGCTCCTATTTATAAAAACCTGAGTGTGCATCTTCCGCAGAAGTTTATGAAGCTGGTTGCTTGTGGTCACTGATCGAGACCATACAGCCCAACACTGGGGCAGGAAAGAGAGTCAAGGTAAAATGGAAACTATGGGTATCTTGTACAGGCATTAACAGGTAGTACATATAAACTGCAGAAGTATTTTCCATTTATAGGAGGAATTTCTCTGAAGGTTTTAACAACAGTTGCTCACAAAGTTTTATGGAAACACTATGGCCAAGGACACTTCCTTATCACATCACAAGTGGCCTCCCATAATACCTCAGTGTTTGCCTTTACCTTGCTGTAACTGACTGGCAACCGCTCCTTTGCATCATTACAAGCTGCTGCAGCCACTGCCTTGTCCTGCAGTCATCAGTTCTGCCTGGCAGGGTACAGCTGCTTGCAGGTCTGGCTGCTGCAGAGAAGAAGCAAACGAGAAAATACCAATGGCTTTATTGACTGAGAACCATATCTAGCTCCAGAGGAGAGGGCTCACCCTGTCTCACGTGCTGTCGAGCTGTGGTCAGTCAGTTATCTGCCCAGAGCAGCGGGTTGTGCAACAGGCACAGCTGTTCTGGCAGATGGACCTCTCAGAAACCAAGTCACAAGTTTCATTTCCATTGCCTAAAGTGAGGAGTCTTTCGCCTTTTTGACTCATGTTTCTTTCCTCCTCCATGCTGGGGTTATCCCTTCTGAAGTCCGGAGGGTGATGGGGAGTTGATCTGCTGCTCCTCCAGCGGCCAGGCTGGCTGCCCACTGCCAGGAGGGTGAAGGGAACATTGGCACATGTAACCCTGCAGGCTTTCCTACCCTGCCACCTTTCTCCAAGGGGATGCAGGAGATCCAAGGACAGCAGGGTTATTGCTTATCTATCCCACCCTTTCTGCTACAACCAAAGTGTTCTTCTAACACGGGAATGCCAAAGCAGGACCTGAAAAACAAAGAGCTCCATCCTCCCTTCTCCTTCACTCCTTCCCCAGCCTTCGAGGAACAACTGAGGGAGCTGGGGTTGTTCAGCCTGGAGAAGAGGAGACTCAGAGGTGACTTTATCACTCTCTACAACTTCCTGAAGGGTTGTTGCAGACAGCTGAGGGTTGGTCTCTCTCAGCATCTGACAGAACGAGAAGAGAGTCTTAAGCTGTACCAAGGGAAATACAGGCTAGATGTTACGAAAAAGTGTTTTACTGAAAGAGTGATAAAATACTGGAATGATCTTCTTGAGGAGCTGTTGGAGTCACCATCCCTGGATGTGTTTAAAAAAAGACTGGATGTGGCACTCAGTGCTGTGTTTTATTTGAGGTGTTAGAGCATGGTTGGACTCAATGATCTTAAAAGTCTCTTCCAACCTAGATATTCTGTGACTCTCTGCAGCACTGTGGTGGCCCTGGGGATGTGCTGGGTGCCTCTGTCACCAGGCCTGGCTTGGGGCTGCAGTACAGCGAGATCTGCTCAGAAGCAGATATTTGGGAGGTGCCTGTGATGTATGAGGTGGATGAGCAGGTCCCTCTGTGAGAGATGGTGTGAGAGATGATGTATCCAGCCCTAATTTGGTTTGGTTCATCAGCTGAGGCATTTGTTTGGAGCCAAGACAACCCAAGTAAAAGTTGTGTCAGGGTGGAATCCATCACCCCCACCAGCCTCACCTTGAGGCATCTGCTGTCTTTGGGGGGAGCAGCTGTGGTGGTTTTCTCTCCTTGGCCCCTCAGCATCCTGCAATGTTTACAGACTGTCCTCTTGCCATTGAGCAGCTTCTTCTTTCCTTGGCATTGTGAAATCTGCTCCTTGCCACAGGGAATACTCAGTGTTGGAAGTGGAGCTCCAGCGAGGAGCTGCTGGTTCTTGCAGCCTTTTATCACAAGCTTCATTATATCTGATATTTTGCTTAAAGCTCCAGTTCCTGTCAGCTAGCAGTTACAAAACAATATCAGAGGGTTTTTGGTTGGGTTATTGTTTTGGTGTTTTTATTTCAATATGAAATTATTCTTTTTTCTCTCAGTGTTGCAGATAAAAGCCTGAAAACATGGCCCAGGGCTCCAGAACCAGACAAACAGATAGAACATCATATTTATACTGTATTTGCATGTCATTTGTAAGACAGCCTCACCAGCATTTCAGGCACCACAGAGTTTTCATCTGTGGCTGGGAAGCACAAAAGCCAACTGTCCAATAAGATTATAGCCCTGGTGGTTTCTCAAGGTCATATTCTGCATGACCCAAACATACTTATTAAATTGCCCTCCTTAGAAAAAGGCACTTTTTTTTTTTTTTTTTTTCTTCCCCCCCAGTTCAAATGCATGCTTGAAGAAGCACGTGGTCACCATCCCTGGCTCACTGGTGACCCCAGAAAAGCTCCATGCAGGCAGTGGTCCACACAGGGGAAGCCCATCCTCAGTTTCACAAACAGAACTGTCAGTTTCTAGAAGTGGGTCGTACCCATGCTCTGGTTGCCACCATGTCAACCCCACAAGCTGAATTTGGACCACAAATTTGGCTTTATTCCCTGCAGGTATATCTGTCCATGCCCTCACATGCTGCCATGTCACAGCAGCTGCTCTAAAAAGTCCCATTTCCAAAGCAGCAATGCCATCTGGAAATCTGAGGGAGACAGAAGAGTAACACCACGTTTGTGCTACTGTCTCAGGCAGAGAGAGCCCTGTTAGTGCTGGATATAGTTATAAAGCCAAAATCTAAGGGTACTCAATGGAAATGAGCAGGTCTGTCCTGCAGCCTTGAGGACAGTTGGCACCATTTAATCACATACACATTACTGGCTTCTCTTCACATTCAGGCTGTCTGATGGTTGAGCTCTGTGGCCTGTATCAAGCTCAGAAATGGTTCAGAGCTCACCAGCTTGGGGCAGGGACAGCCACAGCAGCTTCACAGCATGGGTAACAGTGCTCTAGCGTGAGGCCTGCCATTCTTCCCCTTGTTTCCATAAGTGTAGCCTGAAAAATCATCACACTGCCATGACCAGGGCATGATGGTCCCTGGAGCCTCATGTACCTCAGGGCACTCCGTGTTTAGCTGATTTTCATGGGGTAGGTACACTTTTAGTTCTGGTCTTGTTGTGTGCCCATGGATCTATTGGGAAGATTTATGGATCTATTCCACATCCCTTCCCCAGGTTTCTTTCAAGAGAAACCCAGGACAAAACCATGGTGCCTTTCAGGGGACACAGGGGACACTCCTGCAGCGTACCCAGTCCAGAGAAGGCAGGACAGCAAGCCTTCCTGAAGAAATTGAGAGATTTAATAGCCTGCTCTCCATGTGTGTGGCAAGTTGTCTAAGAATCCATGGTTTAAATTTTAAATGTATGGGTTGGACTGGATGACCTCAGAGATCTTTTTCAACATAGTTAACTCTGTAATTCTGTGATTTTAGTGAGGAAGAAGCCTTAAAGGATGTTTCTGTGGTGAGGGTACTCCCTTAGTGCAGAAGATCAGGAATATCCACCCATGGCAGGCATCAAGAGCAGGTCAAACAAACGTCTGCAGGAATGGCATAGAGAACTAATCTTGCCACAACACCACTTGGAAAATGGTGTTACAGCACCCAGCTGTCATGATCCACATTCAGCTGCTCCATGAGTTCTGTTACAGGAATCTCCTCCTAGGAATCCACATCCCACAGAACATCAGTTAGAATGCCCTCCCACCTTTGAAAGATTCAGATCTTCTGTGGGCATAAGGAGAGAGATTGGAAGGAAACAAAGTCCATGGAAATAAGATTCTGCCTCTCCAGAGCCAGAACAGGGGTTTGCAATGCCACACCACACAAGTATTCAACAATCAATTTTGTTTCTAAAGCTCTTGGTCTCGCCTGTCCCTAATGAGTTGGAGTCTAGGTGGGAGGTCTGAGAGCCACGCTCTATTCAAAAGAGCAGAGAAAAACACATGAATAACCATGTTCCAGTCCTGGTTTTAATAAAGCATCAGGTATACTGGAAAGAACTCCTCCAGTCTTACCTACCAAAAATATGCAGCAATTGAAAAAATATTAAATACTTCTCAGATATTAAAAAAAAAAAAAAAAAAAAAAAATCAACCTTCCCAACTACCGTCCATAAACAGAAACAAGAATCTGAGCTGTTAAATATGAAAGGGGAGGTTCGGACAAAAATAAACAATGACTGGCATTTGGAGAACTTAAACTGCATCAGGGTAAAAAAAACCAACAACAACAAAAAAACCCAACTTCTCATTTGCTCTGGCTTCTAATTTTTTCCATATTTTTGTCATTAGTTGTTATTAAAGTACTACTGTTCCAGGGCTGGGTGATGAAAGGCTGAGATATGATTCAGCCCCCTACATTACATAAACAAACCTGGGTCATTATGACATCCACTCAAATTTCACTCCTTTTTTTCCCTTTCATCCTTTCAAGTCCTTCATGGTACCACGCTGTTGCCCATGCTGTGGAAGCTCCTTCAGGTGCTCAGATGCAGTTTCAGGCCAGCTTTTGGGTTCATAATGTGAAAAAACAGGTCTGCAGCCAGCTGTCCCCTTCCAGAACCTCCCCTGATTCAGCCTCCCCCTGAGTGCACCACAACAAAACTACATTTTAGCAACAATTTAAAACAGGGTTTGAACAGCAAACCCGGAAGTGCCAGTTTAAAGTTAGCCCTGACCCATTAATCAACACGGGAGACAATGACGCCGGTGTGACCGGATGGGCTGACTTACGATTAGATCAGATTTATCTGAGATATAACAAAAGGGTGTTCTGCTGGTTTAAAGAATCTCTTTCCCTTTTCCTCTGGTGAAATCAAGATATTGTTTAGAAAGCCAGAGAGAATGCCATTCAAAAATTCTGAGGTCACTTCCAGAGATAAATTTAGCAGGGGGTATGACAAAACAAAGACCAAAAATTTGGTCTCTTCCATCATGGAAAAGTTTGGTATTTAGACACAAACCAAAGCCAGCTTAAATCAATAGGAGGGTAACCACTGAACTGAGTGAGCCTCGTTTGGGATATCCTGGTGGTATTTCTATTGGTTTTTGGGCAGCGAAGTCCCGTAGGCCCTCCAAACACAGACACTTGTGTGTTAACTCACAGGTCTGGGACTACATAAAGCAGTCCCCCGCAATGAGAAATGTTAAAAGTGAGAAATCCATATAAAATCGCCAAAGCCACCAGGATATTTCATGTGACTGTAATTTCCACCCTGATGGCTTCCCAGAGGAAGCAAACACAGAAGCCTGGCATGAGAAGCCATGCAAGGAAGGATGAGGGCAGCACTCCTGCTAGCGGGACATACAGTCAGTCTATTCCTGAAATCCCAGAACACAAAATCAGATCAGCAATACTTCCTCTGAAAAGCAGAGGTATAGCTCACCATGGAAGTGGCAGTAGAAGCTTCACCATGTCACAAAGTGCCTCCTCTATGGGGTGACGTTGTAGTGCAAGAAATTATCTGTCCCTCTGACTTTAATTATTGTATTTATTGCAATGATAACAAAAGAGTGGTAACAGATAAAAATAAGTAAAAACCTCAGCTAATGCAACAGCAGTATAAAAATAGTCATTTGGCTGCATGTTTATATATGTGTGTGTGTGTGTGTGTGTGTGTGTGTGTGTGTGTGTGTGTGTGTGTGTGTATGTAACCACATTAAGGGATTCAGTTTTCATTTTAATTGGATGGCCTGCTTATGGTAGGAATGGTTGTTGGCAGTCTATAAGACAGCATCAAAAGATGTTTAATTTCATGCCCCTCTCAGTTTGTAGAAACAATCTTCTGCTGCCTTTCGGCAGTTATTACTTCCAGACCCTTGAACTGTTCTCAGAGCAACAACAACAACAAAAGCCTAAAAGGTCTTGTTGTCTGCAGAATGCTGGTGTCGATTAAACCTGTAGTAGATGTTTTGGAGGCACACAGTGTCAGAGTCAGTCCCCTTGTGCAGGGTCAGGAGGGAACAGCAAAATGCAGATAAGTCCCACCTTACCCAGGCTCTTCAGCCTGCAGAAAGAGATGTGGCTCCCAGACTGCCTTATACTGTGGGTGGGCCACACTGCCCTCTGGAAGTGTCAAAATCTCTCCCTGGATGACAAATGGAGCAGAGCCCAGCACTGAGCTGTTCTTTGAAATATCTGACGTTGAGTTAGTTGAACTTGGAACAGCCCTTGCACGATTCCTTTTCCAGCATCAGCTCACACCAGTATGTATTGACTTTCAGGCAGCAGACTCCTGACTTCTAAACAACATTTCACTCTTCTTCCTGAGGGCTCAATTCCACTCTTGTTGGCAGCAGTGATCCTCTTTGACTCTCTGGCAGCTGCCCCAATCACTGAGGTTACAGCAGGACCTAAAGCAGTGACAACCTCATGTGACCATCCTGTGGTTTTGACTTTTTTGCTGAGAATTACGCCAATTCTAGATGGAAATATACTTCTCAGCCTTCATCCTTGCCCTTTCAGCATCAATGTCAGCCTCTGCAAGACACACAGACCCACCACCCAGTTTGACCCGTGCTGGTTTTGTTACCTTCTCACAACAGCATTTGAAATTCTCACAGTTTTAGGCAGAGGGAGGAACAGATGAGCTGTGGAGTTGTTTGAAGCATATTAAGGGTTTGCCTGCTGACACAGCACAGCTGGATACAGAAAAGTGATTAGAAGATGCAGGAAACAGCCGAACTTCACTGTTTTACAGAAAACAGTCCTATGCACACAACAGCCAGGTGAAAAGCAGCTTGTGCTGAGTTTTGTTTGGAACCCGCTTTACTGCCACAGTGATGCAGAACACCAGGCCAGTAGTATCCAAAGGGCAACTCCCTCTCTGGAAAACACTGGGGGAAAAAAGGCAGGGACACACGTGTACCGCAGGGCCACACAGGTACCGCAAGGCAGGGAATCCCAGTTTGTAGATGGAAGATCTACACAAATCCCTAAGGCTCCAGCTCTGCCCATGCAGTGTAAGTTCTTCCATCTTGGTTCCAGTTCAATTTCTGCAGGTCCAGTCCTGACTGTACTTTTGTTTCTCACACTTCCAGCAAGCTAATGGTTGCACAGACCTGCACCTCAGGAGGAGTTCACAGAAGAACAGTTCCTGTGGTCAGCAACTCCTGGAAGATGAGACACCACAATGGGATCCAGAGGAAGATCTTCTCACACTATCCCATGTTAGGCTGGCCTAAACCCCTTGATGCCATGACCTCGGTTCCGTGTCTGGAGCTGCCCGGGGTCTGTCTAACGGAGTTGTGTCCCGCCCTCCCTCCCTCCTCTCCACCTGCACAGACACGGGGACCTGTCCTGAGCAGAACCTGTGCTCAGGGAGCTGCTCCCGCAAGGGTGGGCAGTGACAGAGCCACGGGACATCTGTTCTGCTTTTGCAAGCAGCCTGAAAACATCTGCAGTGTCCCTGCCGAAGCAGAGGAGACACAACCCCCAGGACAATGCGGGCTGTCTCAGTGGCGGCAGCTCTGTCTGGAGCGCTGGGGACACCCACATCCCAAACTCCTTCCCCGATTCCAGGCGAAGTCACTGAGCCGGGTCTGCGCCTTTGTTATTCCAGTTGTAATAATATTCACGTCGCAGGAGGGGCTTGGATCGGTCAGTTAATGCTCCGATGTCCCCGGGGAATGCAGGGATGCTGCCCTGCCCTCCTCCCCTCATGCAGCTCCCACCGCCCCCTCCCCACCCTGCATCCCAAAGTTACTCTCCTTAGGAATGGCTTGCCTAGCACCGTTTGTTTTTTAAGGGAGTTGCTAGAAAACTCTCCTGCTATTTTTTTTTTTTTTTTTTCCCTTAATAACTATATCATGTCTGGTATTGTATTTCTGCTTTCCCCTGAGGAAAGAAGCCAAAAGAAGTAGGAAAAACAAATAATGTTTTTTTGGGAGAGAGTGTTTTTTGAGAGAGTGTTTTTTGGGTGGATTTTTTTTTTTTTTTAACCTCTGTTTAAAGCCTTTCTGTTTGGCTTTAGCAGTTCTGGGACTACAAATCCTTTTTTTGCAATCTTTTTTTCTATTATAATTCTATTCACTTGTAATGAACTTGCTGAACACCTCAACATTTTCATATTTGTACCCTAAAAGCCCTGCTTTTCTTCTGTCTTGCTTACTTTTTCACAACTTTTTTCTTTTTCCATTTTCCTTTACTTTCCTTCTTTCTTCTTTTTCTATTTATATCTTTTTCTTTCTATCTTTTTCCTTTTTTAAAATTATTTTTTCTATTTTATTTATTTATTTTTGTTTCCGTCCTTCTTTATGTCTCACTTGCCTTGCCTTCCTTCCTTTTCCTTGTTCTTATCTTCCTCTCACCTCCCCCCTTTAATTCTTCTGAAAATAGAATTAAAAGAGAATTAAGCAAATAATCTGTGGCAATTAAGGAGAAATCTCTGCGAAAACACTCACTGTGGAGCATATCTGGTTCATTAAGCACTTGCATAAGGCACCTTGGCACAGAGCCACGTATTTATTTGGCAGAGGGGGAAAAAAAAATGCAATGGGGAGACTTTCTGATTGTTACTCTCATTAGTGGCAAATTCATTTTTCTTGTCCCAGGTCCCCATATGTTTTTAAACCATTATGGCATGTGGTTTCCAACCATGGATGAAAGACTGAGGAAAAATACCCTGGTCAGCTCAAAAATTAAAAATGAAGTGTTATCTTTTCCTCCTTTCCCTCTTGGGTGATTGTGGAGGAGGCCAGTTCATGCCCAGAGGCTGTGCCAGGGGTAATTTTCACATCTCCGTCTTTCACTGTTCCTCCTGCAAACACAAAAATCCCCATGCTCATCCCCAGCCTACTGCCAGAGGTGTTCCCCAGGGGACCCGAGGGGATGAGGGGACACTCACTGGGGACCCCCCAAGAGCTGCAGCCCCCCTGGCAGAGCCACAAACCCCCAGGATGAGGCTGCTCCATGGAAACTCACTGCCCCAGGGATGTGGGGCAAGGAAGGAATCAATGCAGAAGGCAGCTTCAGCCTAACCCCTGGCAGGGTGTGCTGGGACAGGAGCAGCTCCCCTGTGTCCACCCTGCAGCAGAAACAGGTGGGAGCACAGCTCTCGGCTGAGGCTTGTTGGTAGGGGAAGCACTGTTTGGGACTGAAAATTGGTCACAAGTCTCAGTCACTGAAGGAACAACCTTGCATGCTTGCTGTCTTCCAAACTCAGGACTTCCCTGGCTGAAAAATTACTTTCTTTCCCCCCAAGAAGTGCTGAAGTGATATGTACCCCAGCCTATTCACAGTGCTAGTAAGTGTAAACCAGGGAGAACTTGGGAGCCATTTCCCTAAGCAAGGAATATCTGGCATTTAGGACTCCTTTCTCTGAAATCAGCTTATCCCAAGGCAGCACAAGGTGTTATTTTAATCACACATTCATCCCACAAAATAAAACTTCATCTTGAAATTCTTTCTTCATTTCTCCAGAAAGCTGGGGTGGAGAAAGGGAGGGAAATAAAGCCTACCTAGAGCCCCACCAAACTACAGCCCCCAGACAGAGAGGATACTGTGCACTAATTTCATGGGGCTTTCACTTTTGAAGAGTGGCTTTTTCTGTCCTTACTAGAGAAAGATATTTAATAAAGAGCAAGGCTTTCACATGCTCTGTCTCTCCGTAAGCACTTTGCACCCATGTGCAGAACTTTGGGGAGCACAGAAAACTGACTTGAGAGCTGTCAGAAGCCTCTCAAGCTGAAGGAGCAGTGTGAACACACCACAGCCAAAATATCTGCCTCCCTAGCCTGTGCAGATTGTGTGCATGCTTTCACTTTTTCGGGGTGTTTCAACGTCTTTAAAAGATTGTTAGAGGAGAAGAAGCAATTATCCCACCACAAATTAGAGGACAGCTTGTTTTCCCTCTCCCAACAACGGACATGGAGCTGTTAAGTTACTCTTTTAGACAAAACTCATCCTCCTGGGCTCCTTCCACGGTGAAGAGCTGCTGTGTTTTTCACAGGCAGCTCTGCGCTCGGGAGCTTTTAAAGGGTTTCTAATCCTGGAAGGCTCTCTGACATCACCCTGCTTCTTGTCTGCTGATGTTTCATACAAGCCTCACATTTCCTTAATGTTTTTCAGAGCCACCAATTACTGCAGTAATCTTGTGTTTATGTTCTGGTTTTGGGCCTTTTTTTTTTTTTTTTTTTTTTTTTTTCCTGATGCTTTCCTGGCTTGTGTCCCGACAGGCTGCTCTCTCTTAGGCATGTTTTGTGACAAGGGTTAAGCTGGAGTGGGTTGTTACAAAAGAAGGGGGGGGGGAGGGGGAAAAAAAAGGGGGGGGGGGAGGGAGGGAGGAGGCTGGATGGTTGCTGGTTTTTTTTGTGGGTTTTTGTTTTTTTTTTTTTTTTTTTTTTTTTTTTTTTTTTTTTTTCTCATTTTCTTCATTGACTTCAGGCACCATGTGATCCGGAAGCCTGGAACTCTTTCCATTTCCCCTCCTGACTGAAGGGAAACATTGTGTAGCTGTTGCCCTGCCACCAGTGGGACGGGCTCTGGCGGTGCTACGTAGGAGGATAAAAATAACCGGGATATTTAAGGCCGGCTGTGGAATCCCAGTGCAGGCAGAGCAAGCTTGGTCAGCGGCCGAGCTCCACCAGTCCCACAATCTGCTGCATATGATGCAACTGCAAATTTATGCCTGGCAGTGATGGTGAAAGAGTTAGACCCTGGAGAGGCCCAGAAGAGAATAAAATAAGGAAAGGAAAGGAAAGGAAAGGAAAGGAAAGGAAAGGAAAGGAAAGGAAAGGAAAGGAAAGGAAAGGAAAGGAAAGGAAAGGAAAGGAAAGGAAAGGAAAGGAAAGGAAAGGAAAGGAAAGGAAAGGAAAGGAAAGGAAAGGAAAGGAAAAAGCTTGCGGAGAGCTTTTCATCCTCTTTTAACACAGTTTCTAACACAGCTTTCAAAAACTGACTTTTCTCTGAGTTCCATGTGTTTGCTGCAGGAAAGAGGGTTTGGGGCTTGCTTGGCTTCAGCTGTAAGGAAGCATAACAAGACTTTGCCCTGGGGTTTTGTAGGGGACAACATCACTTGCCTCCCAAGAAGGAGAGGTTGGAACAGAATTGTGTTCCCTCTTTAGGCTCTTTTCTCCAAATCTCAAGTGTGGCTGAGTGTGACCCACATCTTGTCTGTTGATTAAAAGTAATTAGATTAAAAGAGCAGCCAGCCCACAAGGTTCATGCAGAAATAAACAGAACTAGGAGATTGTGTTTTGGGTTCTTTCACAAGCTGTCAGAAACCTTAAAGGGTTTTTGTGGTGTGTGTGTGTGTGGGGGGGTTGTTTGTTTGTTTTTGTTTGTTTGTTTGTTTTGTTTGTTTTGTTTGGTTGGGGTTTTTTTGTTAGTTTTGGGTGGTTTTTTTGTTTGGTTTGGTTTCTTTTTTGATTTGGTTTGGGGTTTTTTTGTTGTTGTTTTTTCCTATTTCTTAGGCATGTTTTCACAGTATACACCAGCTGTAAACTTTCCAAAGTGTGGCACTGGGCAGCATCAGCCACACCTGCAGCACTGGTAAGAGTGTGGAATTGCCAGGACAGCACCCCTTTCTTGGAAACTGTTCTGACCAGCAAAGCAGTGCCACTTCAGCTTTCCTCTGCCCAATGCCTAAGGACATTGCAGGTGAGAAGCAGAAAATGCCATGGTTTGGTACTCCTGTAGTTTGGAGGAGAACCTTATCATCTGCATCCTCTCCTTCAGTCAGGGTTGTCAAGAGACAGAAAGGGACCTAGGGGACACTTTGCCCTTAGTGCCAACCTCCCTGGGGCTAAACAAGACAGTGGCAGAGATCCCAGCAGCTCCCATTTACCCTGAGGAGGTTGAAGTATTTGGGTAGCCTCTGAATCTCCATGAGGTGGTTTTTCTTGTAATAAGAAAACAGGAGGTCCCATAGCTCCTTGCTGGGCTGCTGAGTGTCCTCCTGTCCTGTGGAGGGAAATCAGCTGTAAAACTTGATGAGAGGCAGAGATTGATCCTGAGGTTATTTCTGCTGCAATGCTCTGTTAATTGTTTGACAAAGTATTAAGAAAATTACTGTATTTGGTTTACCTTGCAATTTCCCACTCCACAATCTGTAGGACCCAATGTAATAAGAATGGATATTTTGGGAGGTTGTGACAATTGTTGGGCACAAACCTAAGCTTTGTTTATTGCTTATGCAATCCTGTGGGTTTATTTCAAGGAATTAAGAGCGAGGAGGGAAATGAAGTTTAAGGGCATTTGTGAGGGATTTCACCTGCCTGGACTTTCTGGTTTTTCAGGTTTTTTTCCAAGTGCTTATGGTTTTACTGTGTCATGTTCTAGGTTCATTCTTTAGAGCTGAGTGAAAGACTGGAACTAGACAGACAATCAGACAAATAAGAGGAATGGCCAGAGCCTCTGATTGCAGCCTCAGCAGTTGCTTTCCATGTAGATACTCTTATAATCATTCACATTTAACTAAACAGTATTTGACAACCACTGAGACTAAATGGACTTTGACCTAATAAATTCGTTATTACACTGGGAAATATTATCCCCACTTTATATAAATATGGAGCTGCACAGGAGGAAAAGCAAAGACTCAGTGCCCAATTATCCACATTAAGTCCCTCCAGTTTCATTTGGAAAATAATTTTACACATCTGGGTATAAGCAGCAGAGTTGGTCTCGCACCCTGCCTTGATGTTTGGCACTTTGTTCCCCAGCACTGGAGCAGTATCTACCAAGTCTCCTTCTCTCATCTAAGCACAAATCTGCAAAATGGAATGTGATTGATTGATTGATTCCTTCCTTCCTTCCTTCCTCCCTCCCTCCCTTTACTGGAGAGGAGAAGCAACTGCAACACCAACTCTTTCTGCACGAGGAGGAGGAGGGTGGAGTGTTCCTCAGCTGGGAGGAGCCATGGGAGGCAACTTGATAATTCAGTCTGCTGAATGCAGCCACCTGAAGCAATTCCAAACTTTCCTGGAAGCTGGCTAAACCTCTGGGTTTGTCCAGCTGCATGGAGTACCACCTAGGTATATAAAGTTGCCTAGGGGCTTTTAATGAGGACCACAGCCTTGTTTGTACCACTGGCTGGCTGCCCCCAGACATTTCAAGTCCTGTTGTCAGGGGAGCAGGACATGTGGCTGGGGAAATCCACACCTCCTTGACTTCTTCAGCAGGAGCAGCAAGTTTGGTCAGGAAAAAAACAATTCATCATTACACCAGGACCACTGTCAGCCTCCTCTTGTGAGTTTTCCTCCCATCAGTTAAGGTGTCATTAGCCTCAGGTCCCTCCCCTTTTTGCTGCTAAGTGGGTGACAGGAGCTGCACAAAGTGTTGCATACAAGCTGACAACTCCCAGTTTTCCCTTCCTGGGGGATGAAGAACTCCCTAGATTGCCCCAGCAGATTATTTAACAGATGGCATCTACCTGCACTAAGGTCCTCCCAGGTGAACTGCACGGCAAGATTGGTGTTTGGAGGCACCCAGAGCTTGCACCATTGGCACATTTCCATCCCTTGGAGTTTGCATAACCCACCTGCCATGCTATCAGCCCATGGAGACACTTGGCATTTAAAACTTCACCCTGGGTTGCCACAGCCCTGCAGAAGAGGATGGCGGGCAGGGATACGTGTGTTTGGGTGCTGTCATGCAGCCAAACCTTCCCTGCAGCAAACACAACCTGGCAAGCTCCACATGCTTTGGAGTTTCAAAACAAAAGTTTAATACAAAGTTAATTAGCCCCATATTTTTAGTGGTAGTAAGAAGTTATAATGTCTCACAAAGAATTAATTCTCACTGACCATTTCCCACTGATATGCTTTCCAGTTGGTGCTCCCATCACACCTTTACTAATGGACAAGAACTCCAAAGCCCTCAACAGCTTAAGCCATTCCCCTTTTCTTTTCTTTCACATGCAACTTGCCATGCTGTTATAATTAAATTTCAAAGCTCAAGTCTCTGCACTTTTCTTTTTCTGGCATTGTTTTCCAACCAGTAGCCAGCACAGCTCAGAACAAACCAAAGTCACCCACAAGGAGGTTAACAGGCTTCTCTTCCTCCCACCAGGTATCCTGTTTTGCTGCTGAAAGATAAAACTCGGTGCAGTGTCACGTGAACTTGTCTAACAGGCCATTTCTTTTTACCCTGGTGCTCTATTTACCCTGACATGGTAAATATCAGGATACCTGACTTCCCTGCATCTCACCAACTACGTGGCCCTAGTTGTAACACTCAGCTTCTGTGATTTGTCTTTGGCCATGCTTGTGGTCATCTCCAGGTTGTAGACTCCATGAAAAGGGTTTCTCTTATGGTCTCTCTCCCTCTGGGTGTGCACACCAGCACAAGAAAGTCAAATCCCATGGAGGACCTCCTGTTTCCACAGCCAGCCACCATAGTTTGGAGACAAGGTCAGCTGCCCAGAAGGAAGCACCCCTTGTTAGAGAGTGAAGAAACCTCTGCTTCCCCTCAGCCTCTTTTAAGGAAGTTGCATCTTGGAGAAGCCAGGTTTGATTTTTTATTGACACCACTGTGACTTCTCCCTCTTCGGCTTCCCTCACACTTTGAGGCAGTGCCCAGCCTCCTCAGCACCTCACCTTTGGAGAAATAAATGTTCTTTGGGCATGAAAGGGACTTGCAGTGCTAAGTCTTCCATAAAGCTTTCCAGCTAAAAGCAGGCTGAAACACATCTAGACATTTCAGTGTTTCCCCCTAAGTTGGCAACAAGCAGAGAAAACTCCCAGTCCTTGCACATCCATGTCCTATAAGGAACTGTCTTCAACCACTGTAAATAAAACAAGGGTACAATCTTCAACAGATCTCAGTTACTGGAGTTCCATTGAATTGAACAGCCCTAGGATAATTTACACCAGATGAACATCTGCCCTCAACATATGTTGCATTATAGTCCAACAGAACTCAGTTTGCCTTGGGGGAGGAGCTGCTGGAATGGAGAGTTAGGTTTGCTCATGTCTAGGAACGATGGGCTGAAAAATCCCCGAGAGTGAGGAGATAAATAGGGAAAAGAAGGCATTTTGTTATTAGGCATTCTTATTTCCAGTGATTAGGCTGGGAAAGAGCAGACTGTGTGGGAAAGAGGCTTCCCTACACCCATTTTTGGCAGCTTTTGATTGGCCCCTCACCAGACATTTATTAAAACAGCCTCATAAGTTGCGGTCTCACTAAAGAACAATACAAAACCAACCAAATGTTAATGTATTCAATCTGTTCCTGCTGAGATTTCTGCCTCCCCACCTCCCTGATTACTAGAGAAGGGGAGGTGGGGGCAAGGCATGGAGGAAGAAAGAGGAGGGAGGAGAAGAAAAAGAAGTGCTTGTATTCCCAGCCTCAGCTGACAGACCTGCCGTAGCCGCCTGGAGCGTTTGTAATTAGACCAAAGGGTCCTCGGTACAGGAACTGTAATTGGTTTTGAGTGTTCATACACTTTAACCCAGCCTAACCCAGGTTAGGCATCCAAGCAAACTCAAAGCACTGACAGAGCTGGAACCCCAGGAGGAGAACTCCAAGCGAGGATAAAGGGCCTTCAAAGGAGGGATCACATTTGATGCCAGAAACCAAAACCTACTCCAGATTGTTTTCCTCAGGAATCCAAAAGAAAAACCGTGCTGCAAGCACTTGTCAGCCAGAGGTCTAGAATAATCTGAACTTCAGTGACAGGAGCATGGAACAGGGAAGAAACAAATATTTCGGCAAACAAAAACCCCCGGGCAGGGTATGTGATGGAGCTTCTGAATGCTGACGGGGAGGTGGGAGGGATTTAAAACAGCCCCTCTTGCTGAAATTGATGAGGGTGGTGCATCCCAAGCCTGCTGCCAGAACAGGTTTTGTGATTCAGCTTCTCCAAGAGCCTGAACTTACTCCAGACAAGCAGTTCTGCAGCGGTTACTCAGAGGGGCCAGGACCTTCCCTCCATGTCCACACACCCAGACACGACACTATCCTCGTCCTGTCCCTCAGAGACCCCCTCCAGATAAAACTGTGCCCAGGCATTGTCTGGAGAGGGCTGGCTGGCAGCAAGCCTGTGCCATGCCAGGGGCATGTGCTGGCAATTAAAGAGCAGAGATGATCATGACAAGTGCTCAGGCCCATGCTGGGGCTCTGCTGGGTTTACCAGCATGGGCAAATGCGGCAGCACCAGCTGCAAAGCAGCATTTCCATGGGAAAAGGAAGAGGCTGAGAACACACAGGGAGAAGAATACATTTGCAGCCAGTGTCTCTGGTAACAGTCTGTGGCTCTTTTCTCTAAGGTTAACATTCGCTTGCTCGAGAAAAACAATGCTGCTGGGGCTCTGCAGGCGAGATGTTGTTGTGGTGGGTCAGCCGGATCCGCAAACAGCAGTCCCTTTTTGGGTGGGATTTTCACATCTGTTCTTGCCTGCCCTGAAACTTATTTCACTGGGACAAAGCTCAGACAACACTGAGTGCTTTCAGAAAAAGTCTTCCAGCACTTCCCAGCTCCGGTGGCAGCAATGAGGTCTTTGCATGGAGAGCACACGAGTGATGAGGAGTGTGCAGGACTGGGGCATACCTCCATTTTGTTATCAAGAACTATTATTTTTTGGGTTGTGTTTTCTAAAGGTGAGGGGGGTTTTTGGGTTTTTTTTTTTCAGATGTTACTGAAAATTTTCTGTCCTCATGGTGAAAGCTGGGTTGAAGGCAGAAGTGGTGTTTGTGATGAAAGTCATGTAGCTCTGGAGAGGGGTGCTGACTGTTCCTCTACCTTTCTGTTTGGAAAAACTTCCCTGTTCAATCATCCACACTCTTTTTTTAATGTCAAATCTCAGTGGGTGATAGGGACTTCCAAGTTCATAGTGGCTTATTTATTAAGAGGGTCTGATCTTGAAAAATTGAACACATCAACAATTTCACCGATCCCATGGCACAAGGTGGAAGTGGAGACTAAAGGAAGCAATTGGAGTAAACTCCTCGGTGGTTCATTCACTTCTCCCTTAATCCCTTGTGTACCTGATTGAAGGGCTTTTTCAGCCTGAAGAAATGATGGGATCTTTTAGTCACTGAGGAGCAGCACCTAGAAATAAATGACAGACTCTTAACACTGCAGTTGGCCTTTTCTCAGCAGATCCCACAGTCTAGATTCACGAGAGACAAGCTCATATCAGGCATGCAGAAACAGCTGTATTTATCCACCAGAATGCCCCATCCCACCTATTCAGTTGAAGCCATGGGCTGGAAGCATCTTGTTATCTTGCATGATCAGGTGCAAAGTGGCAACAAACACACTGACTCTGCATAAGATGGCTTGGAACCTGTAGGAAAGTAGAGCAAGAGGGAGCAGAAGACCTCCCCAAATTCCTAGAAACAACTCTGTCCTTGCTAGGACTGCTCATGGAAGCTGAAGGAGGGCACTGGGAAGCAGCTTTTCCAGTTAAGAAGTTTCTCTTGTCACAGGCTGGTGGCCACACTGTTCATGTCACTTTACACTCTTCTGTGTGCAGCCTAATCCCAGCCTGAAACTTCTGCCTGCATCCAGGTGGGCAGTGAAGGCAGCCTTTTAGATAAAAGGCAAGCTTTAGGAGGGCCAGGCAAGCTGTCAGCTGGTCACCACACCTGAGGCATTTTATAGAAGGCTCCACCACTCGAGGAGCTTTAGACCTTTGGAAAGTTTTTCACTGCAACAGTTCTAGAAGGTGGTGGGGACAGTGATGAGAATCCAATACTTTGGGAGCTTCTTCCTAGGAAAGCACCAGTTTGGGCTGTGGTTAAGAATGTAAAACAGGGCAAAAAGAGCTTTGTGTTTTTCCCAGTCTTATATTATCATTTTCCATACATTTTACTCTCTCCCTCCTTAGAAGAGGGCATTCCAGGCTTTTTCAAGCATCCTGAAGCATTGTTCAGCAGCAGCAGCAGGAAAGAGTTCTCACTGTTTGCATTCAAGGCACAACAGGGTGCCCCAAACTGGGAAGCAGGAAAAGGCCAAACCAGCACCCCCAGCTGTGAAGGTCTTCTTGTGTGACTTGTGGAAGCATCAGACTGCAGACCACAGCTTTGAAATTTTGGAACCACGTTTGCTGAATTCAACCATTTCAGCTAGTGTTTGCACCTCAAATGAATTTCTGAGTTATCAAGAACCAACATATTGTTTCTCAGAAGATTGTTTTCTTCAGACTCCTCTCTTTGCCCAGGGGTATTGGCCCCTCTTGAAGAACTGGACATATAATTAGAAATTAATGTCTATTCGCTTTGATGGATTTTGTTTTTTTCTGAATCCTGAATTATCCACAAAGCTGAAACAAACAGAATAGAATGTATTTGTTCATCCAAAAAAAAAAAAAAAAAAAAGAAAAAAAAAAAAAAAAAGAAGAAGAAGAAAATTCACTAGTTTCTTCAGGGATTAATTCTTGGTTATTTTCATGAGTGGCTTGTTGCAAATAGTCATAAATTCTATCATGTTGGGTTCCAGCCCCGGAGTGATCTTTGTCTGGACTTCAATGGGGCTTTGCATTGGGGGGGGCCTGGCCACACAGATCTCATTGCAGGATTGGGCAATGGTTAGTTACATAAGTCATATGATGTTGTTTCTGTCCTCTGACTGGCTGGCTTATGTAACTACAGAACAATAGCATGCATTTGAATATAAAGGCAAAAATTGTGCCTCGTTATTTGTTCTTCATGAGAGCATGTTCAAGGGCTGGATACTGCTGTCTGTGCAAGCTATAAAGATATTTTCTTTGACAATATTGTCTATTGGCTTGGGGAGGACATCTGGAGTAGGTGATCTCAGAGTAACTGCGATGCTCTCTTGTGGGTTCATCTGAGGACTATTTGCAAACACTGGGCTCACATATTCTCCCCAGTAGCAGCTGAAAAAGAGCAAAACCCAAAGAGAACAGCTCATGAAGCCAGGCCATTCAGTGACCTGAGCCCTTGACTGCAATGCAACTGCACTGATTCATACCTTATAAATGTCTGGCCATTGAGTTAAATGTTTCTTTTATTCCATTTTAGAGGAATAAAAAAGCTTAAAAGGATGACCAGGGATAAAGATGTACAGCGAAAGGCAAAACATTAACTTAATGTCTGTGTGCTTATTCTTAAACATTTTCCCCACTTTTCATATTTACTAAAATCTCAGTGTGATTTCTATTCAGAGAGGGAAAATAGGAATTCACAATTTTTGTTTTCACTTGATGTCTTAGTTTTCTTCATCTGGACAACTAGTCTCTAGAAGATTTTATCACAGTCTCCTGTGATAAAATGGTTGTATTTTATCACAATACAACTTGTGATTTTATTACAAGTTTTCAGTTCTGGTATTGTTTTGTGGTTTTTTCTCTTTTTTTTTTTTTTTTTTTTTGGGGGGGGAGGTGGTTTTTTTGTTGTTTGTTTGGGTGTTGTTTTGGGGTTTTTTGTTTGTTTGTTTGTTTGTTTTGGGGGGGGGGTTCTGTTTTTTTCTGTTTTTTCCTCTTAAGGTCCTACTTCTTCAAGTCATGTGATTACACAAACATTCCCTATTTTCAGTGTTTTAGAAGCAAGTTTCTAGTTGGCATTGTTGCAGAGAAAAGACTGAAAACAAAACCCCCCAAGGCTGACAAAAAGAACACACAATTTACCAATTTTTTTTTTTTTAGATTTCATGATTTCTCAATCTTATGGTTTTTGAGGATAGTCTGAGTAATAAGCCTTAAAAGCCAAGGACTGGCAATATTAAAGCAGAAGTAAAAGGAGACCACTGCTAAAGTTCATACAGCATGATCTAATAGTCTTCCAAACTCTTGGGAGATGTCCCCATGCAGCAGACAGGTACCTTTCCTAAGTATTTTGTGACAGTATAAAACCATTATAACCTATTTGAAGTGATTTTTCTCCTTAAACCTGTCAGATTTTAGCAAAACTACACAAACTTCACCACCTCAGAAAGCATTGTTGCAACCCACAGTGTAAATGCCTGTTCTTGTCTTTTGCAGTCTCTAGTGTAAATATGGGATTTGGAGGGGACACTGAATGCATCTACCCAAAATGCAGAACTTCACAGATGATGCTCTCATGCCATTCTCAAGCCTCTTTGGATCTGCTTTACAAATAATTCCCATCCCAGTGAGTTCCTAAGCTTGCAGTTTCTGACCTGAACTCACACAGGTGTTTGCAGCAGGTTACACCTTGCAATGTTCAGCACAGATGTGGAAGTGTTGTCCTTTATCTCCTTAAATTTTAGCACTCTCATATTCTAGAACTTGGAATTGCTAAGAACTTGCTTTTAATCTTATTTTATTCAGATACCACTAACAGAGACCTACTCAAGCTACTCTGCTGGCCGCAGAAATGACAATTCTGGTAGAAGCTGTGCACCTTCCTCATGGCTTGAAGGAAGCTGGCACCAGCCAGGGTCAGAGTGAACTGTGTGCACTGTGGTGACAGAACTTCCAGTGATGAATATAAATAGGGCCATTCCTGGAAACCCCAAAATCTGCTGGATGCCAGGACAGGGAGCAAGAACTTCTCAGGGGTGATGTGCCTTCTCCTTGGAGGTTTCTTCTGTGTGGTCCCTCCCAGAAACAGCACTTCTCACCATGACAGAAGAAAGGAATGCCTTTTCCAGGTGCCACAGGACCTCCATGGCCACCAGCCAGTAGACTGTAAGTTTTAGGACATCATGGCCATGTAAATAGGTGAAGAATCAGCAAACAGCATTTCTTCACTCCTCAGACATGCAATCAAGTTTTTGCATCTCTACCAGCTGCCCTGTTCCAGCTGGCTGCATGCACACATATTCTCCCAAGCAAATGAGAGGCAACGAATATTACCTGAAACCTTTCATTACAACCAAAGTAATTTTTTGGGATCTCTGCTGATGCACAGAACTCCATGAAGCCTCAATACAAAGTTACAAAGCCATAGTCCAAGGGATAGTGCAAGAGATGCACGGACAGCACTGTTTAAAGGACAATATAGTGTGTTTATGGGACTTGGAAGAGTGTTGGTGGCAGAGGAGCTGGTTAGTTATCATTCCTGGACACTTGTGAGACACTCTGCAGAAGAAGGAATGACTTTGTCCACCTGAATGCTATTTTAATAACTTTGAAATATCTTCCTTAGATGTCTCATCATTATTCCCATAGTTAGAAGCTGATTAATGGCACACCCCTTGAACACATATCTGGGCACATGTACAAAGCCTTTTTAATAATCCCTAACAATGGCCAACAGCTGGCCACAAAACCAGATGATCCTCCACCCTTGTAAACTCATGCTCGCCAACAGTAAAAAAACCCTTCTGGCTACTAAAATGCCTGGTGGAACAGATGAATCTTGTTATGGACTGAATTTTATAAATAAAAATTAAAAAGAGACAAACATTTTAGCATGTGCTTTCATGGACTGAAAACAGACATAGGTTTTACATTCCTGGAGGGTCAGCTGCAAAATCTGATTTTTGGAGCTAAACTGAATCTTCCATATTTCTTTAAATATATTGTTGGGTTGGGTTGTTGAGAGGGGGATGGTTTTGGCTGATTTTTTTTTTTTTTTTCTTTTTTTCAAATTTTGCTGCAGACAGAGTACAGTACTTCCTCTCTCCTTTGGGGCAGGAGTTTTGTGTTGGTGCCACTTGCAGGCAGAAACCTTGGGAATGGCCTGAAAGTCTCTTGTCTCCAGGCCCTGCCACAGCACCACAGGCAGGCACATCAACCCAGTCCCACGTTCTGCCCACACCCTACAGAAGGTCTGTGCTTACTGCACCTTGGAACCCAAGGAGAGGAGCAGTGATCAAGCCATGTGAGGATTAGCACAATCACACATACACACATAAAAAAAAAAAACAAAACCAAAACCAAAAAACCTGAAACCTCTAAAGAAGCCATTTTTGTTTGTTGTTAGCAACTATTTAATGTCGGAGCTAATTCACAAGTTTAACAAAATCAGGCTTTGTTAAAGATTCAATACCTTCAATTATGGCATTAAGAACTCACAGTAATTGCTCCTTGGACCTTCCAAAAATCCTTCAACAAAGTGTGTGTGTGTGAGGAGGGGGAGGCCAGCCTTCAGTCTAAATCTAATGTCTTAAATATTATTTAGTCTTTTTTAAATAAACAAAGCAAGCACAAATGCCCTAATTCTAGTAGCAATGACTACTATGGTGTCGTGCCCTCCTTATACAACGAGAAGAAACAAATGAAAGAGACGAGAAAAATTCTCAGTTACCTAAATATGAGTCCTTTGTTAGTGGATTTCTGCAGGGATAAACAAGGAATTTTCACAGCCTAGATACCCCCAAAACAAGATTTCTAGGAGTAAGGAAGCAAGGAAATTGTCTGAAATCTTAGAACATGCTTTATTTTTACTTCCCTGGGCAGGATTTAGAGAAACATCAGTCTCTGCTTCATCAAGTCCTGACATAGCTGAGCCCAGCACCTCATTACACTGAAAAGGATCTTTATTGATACAGAAAATGTCCGATTATTTACATTCCTGTTGACCATGCAGGAAGCTGATGCGGTGAGGAGTGAAGACTGGGGGAAAATACTTTTTTCTTGTGGATAAGGCTTCCTCCTCCTCCAGGGACAAGTCAGGTTTTTTCTTAAGCAATAAAAAATGGACCAGAAACACTTCAACACCGTTAAGGCATGGGTAAGATCAAGCAGAGCCACATTCCTGCTTCCTGTGAAAACAAAGGGAATACAGTCCTTTGTAACTGGAGAGACCAGATTTGGATTCCCTCCCCAGCTCCGCACCCCAGTGCTCAATCCCGCTCTTGTAGTCCGTTGAAAATCCAAGGCTCATTTATCTTCAACTCAGCCAGGTAAGAGATTTCCCCAGTGCAGGAAGGGAATTCCTTCCCTGTGCTTAGGCGAGACAGACAATGCCATGGCCTGTCTGAGCATTCAGCAAAGCCTGGCACCACATCAGAGCAGCCCTGGGATCACTCTGAACTACAGCAGGGACATTGCCAACCCCTGCCAAAGCCCACAGTCTCAGACAATTCCAATTCTTATGTCAGAACATATTTGCTTCCTCCTGCAACGCATTGCCATTTCCAAAGTTTGGTTGAGTTTGGTGAAAGGTACCTTAGAACAAATTTTATTTCACATGATACATCCTAGAGATTAAAACACTGCATAGGTGAATAACCCAGAGTGATTGAAACACCTCATGAATACTTAAAGCTGCCAACACTTTCAGTGAAACCGTTGTTTGGATTTTTTGCTCGGTTTGGTCTGTTTTTTCTTTTTCAGCAAGCAAGACTATGCAACTGCACTGGTGGGATTTTGTCCAGTGGGGTTTTTTGCTGTCACTGACCTCTGTAATCCCACCTACAGGCACTGACAAAACACCTATGCTGTGCTAAAGGTGGAGAAATTGTTAATGGTTCCATCCACAACTTTTGGTCTGGCACAGACCACACTGAGATAGAAGTTTGCAAGAAAGACCCAACCTGTCACAGACCCTCCAGAGAGCTCCTTTCCTGCCTAAGAGAGGCTCCACATGCCATGGAAGAAAGGGGAAGGGTTTTGGGCCAGGTGTGAGGGTGGGCTGGAACAGAGGGAGGCTGCCTTTGAAAGACCTCATGGAAAGTACGTGTTGGTCAGTGAGGATTTGAATGGATCCAGCAAGATCTTTTTCAGTTAAGCACAGAATGACACCTCCAGGGATTTGCTTTCATCTTCCAGCTCTGACAACAATGGCTCCACAGTGGCATTTGAAGTGCCTCCTCAGGGTGCAACCCCTGGAGTGTCCTCATCCCTATCTCCTGTGAAAGTTTCTGGGAATTAGGCACATAACCCTTGCAGATGTGATTCTCATGTAGTTTCAAACCTGCAAAATGGGGCTAGTGGTGCATTGTTTGGCATTCTCATCATCCTCCTCACCTTTCAGTCAGATTTACCCCAGTTAGGGACTGGTTCCACTCTTGGCCTATGATTTCCCATAGAAGGAAGAAGGAGAAGAAGGAGGACAAGGAGGAGGAGGACAAGGACAAGGATAATGAGGAGGAAGCCAAGGTAAAGCCTCTCTGATGTGACCTCACATTGGCTGGTTTCCAGCCAAGTCGTGAACACCAAAATAGAGAGTCAGCTGCACCTGTAGGTACCTTTCAAGTTCTGCACATGCTTGTTGGACCTTTACATCATTTTAAATTAGTTGCTGATGCATTTTATTTACACTGAATTTAACTTAATGTGTTTGCTTGCTAACTTCCTGCTTATCTGGATACCAGATAAGCATATGCCCAATCCAATTACACAAAGAATGAGAAATACCGTGAAAGCTACACATTTTAAGCAAGCATAATAAATTACCAGTCCTGTGGCATGTACCTGTGCACGTGAGGGAGAAAAAGAACAACAACAAAAAAACCAACTAAACCAATCCCCCCCAAAAAAACCCAGACAAACAACCCAGAATAAAACCACCCCAAAACAACCCTCAACCTAGGCAACCAAAAAATACAGCTGGATTCCCACATCCATTTAATTAGAAATAGCATCTCCCTTGCAAGACTCACACAGGCCCTCCAAGGTGAAACTCATCCCTTAACAGCAGCTGGAACCTCTTGCCACATTGAAAGAGGAAGAGCTCTGTTACAGAGGAGTGGAAAGAAATGTGGGAATATTAGCAATAAGCAGGCTCTTTATGGAGTGTGCTGGGTATTGAAGAGCTAGCTGAAAGGCAGTGCAAACTATAATAAGCAGCTGCAGCTCACAGCTCTCCTGAAAGAAAGAAAGAAAAAAAAAAATCACAAAATTCACAAGTGTCACAATTTTCCACCACGTGAGTAAACTGTTTTGAATAGCACTGAGGCAATGCTACTTGTATGAGGTTGGGAGTGGTGGCTGTGGCTGTCTCCAGTGAAAGGAAGAGTGAACTCAGAGGCCTGAGTGATTCCATTGCTAAATGAATCAGAACCCGAGGGAAGAGAAAAGGTATGTGGAGAAAAAAAAAAAAACATTGAAGCAGAGTCAGGGAAGATTGAGAGAGAGAATGAGCAAAACAGGAGAGGTGAATGTATGATTCAGCCTGTTACTTATTGCTCCTTTTAGCCGCCAGAAACAAATCAGAAGCATGGATCTGTTTCTCATATACATGGATATATATATGTAAATATATATGTATATATATTTTGATAGATATATAGATAGATGGATGTGGGCATAAGGGGGCCCTCATCCCTGTGTGTCCCTGTCTGCAGGGAGGGCTCAGAGCAGGACCCCAGCTCTGCTCTGGGGCACAGCAACGGCACCAGAGCAACGGGCAGGAACTGACGCCCAGCAAGTTCCACCCGAACACGAGGGAGAACTTCTTCCCTGTGCAGTGACTGAGCACCGAACAGATTGCCCAGAGAGGCTGAGGAGTCTCCCTCACTGGAGATATTCCAGAACCTGGACACGATCCTGTGCCGCGTGCTCTGGGATGACACTGCTGGAGCAGGGAGGTGGGACCAGATGACTCATTGTGGTCCCTTCCAACCTGACCCATCCTGAGATTCTGTGACAAGCAGAATCTCTTATTCATGAGGGGTTTACCATCTAGAAACCAAATAAATTCCATGGAGATGCTGCCTTGAGGATGAAATTGCTCTGACTGGGGCACAGAGATGGGCTTCGTCCACTGCACCTGTGAGGCGAAATTCCCCAGCTTGTCCTGGAGAGGCTGGTCCTGGCTTGTGTTTTTCAGCCAGAGAAGGGATTCCCTGCAGCCATGCTGCCTGGCTGGCATGGGGAGGGAGTTAAGAAGGCAGATCAGCCTTACTGTGACAGTCAGGGCCCTTGCACAAGGAAATCTGTTCGCAGAGAGGTTGATAAGGCACTTGTATGAGTGAGACACCCATTGCTCACAGTGATTTCACCTCCTCCTCCTCCTCTCAAGACTAAGAACAGAACCAGCAACGCTGCCAAGCTTCTAATTACATTTTTTAAATGCTGTCAGGTTGTGAGGATGTGACGAGCTCTAATTGTGGAAGAGTGTTTAGGGAGACTCGTAATTACACAGTCATTAAGCCGGTTAAACACACCACGGTCCCTTTTGCAAGGCAGTGCTGGGTCTGGCTCCCTCCCAGCAGTGACACAAACACAGGATTAAGATGGCAATTAGTGATCAGCAGGTAACAAACAATAACTTCCCACTCCACTGCTGACCAGCAAGGCTCCTCCTGGGCCAGGGCTGTTGTGGCTTTCCCAGCTGAGAGGTGGAAAATCCAGGACAAAAGAGGGACCTGCAGGGAGTTCTCACCCTATGTGCCCATGTGGCCTTCTGTCTAATCTTCATCCAACAACATTCTGCTGCCAGAAAATTTGCTGAAAAAAATTGCAGAAATTTGCTGTTAGCCTTAAAAGTACTCTAGATTGACTAAAAATGGCTTTTTAAAATTCTTTTAATTCTACCAGGATATATTCTCCAACCTTTTTTTTTTTTTTTTTTCCATCACCTTATTTGCTAAATGAAAGTGCTTTGGAGGAAACCAAACGAAGCAGTACTTCTCTTGCCCGTGTGGGAGGAGTGAGAAGCAGAGATCATAAATCAAACTCTCCTCTGCCTACATCTCAGATCTTGTGACATGTCAAACCACAGCAACACGGCTTTTTATTCAGCTTTTTCAGTTTCTTTGACGTCCACTTTTATAACTAGTCCCCTCATAAAGGTCAGTTATATATATAGGAGACACTTTCCAGATTCAAACTAGAATGGGGGGTGACTTTTCAGGATGCAAATCTCTATTATAGTAAAAGCTGCATAGGGAGAAGCTCCAACAAGGACCAGCTCAGGAGGATTTTTCCAAAACAGACCGGGTCCCAAGACCGGATGATCTAACACTGTCCAGTAAAAAAAAAAAAAAAAAGAAAAAAAAAAAAAGAGGAAAAACGTGGAATAAGATCAGCTTAGATGCCTGAATTAGCCCTAAAGATTTGTACTAAAGGCATTCCAACAAAATTGTTGGCTTCCAGCTCCACATCCTAGAGGAAGGGAATGCCTTGGCAGCTCCTGCATCCCGAGCTCTCCGCCTAGGAAGCAAATTCAACCCTGAGGAATCTGCCTTTCTGTCTCCTCTCAAAACTACAGGGTAAAGCTGGGGAGGCAGTCGGCCATGTGCTGTCCTCTCTGCACCTCTGTGCCCATGCTCAAGTGGCAAGGGACATTCCCTGGGAAGGGGATGGATCTTGGGGGTCTGGTCCAGCTGCTGCTCCTCTCTGCAGCCCGGGCACCCAATGCTGCTCATAGCCCTCCCTGCCTTCCTCAGGGAATGGGAGCCACAGGGCACCTGTGTGGGAACTGCTGCTAGCAGAATAAATAGCAGTGCCCTACCAGAAAGGCAACATGTCTTATGCATCATGCAAAACTCCATCTGGCCAGTCAGCCCTCAGGTAGACTGAAATTATCCTTCATTTTCACTGTGGAGTCCTGTGTACAACTCCAGGAGTCCCATGACACAGGAAAAGTGTAGTGTAATTTTATTTGTTTACTCTGTTATCACCAGAGCTGCCTCACTGAACCCTGCCAGGAGGAGAGCCCTCTTTTGATGTAAACCTGTTATGAGTGAGAGTAGGGAGCTTCTAAAATAATAATAAAAAAAGACTGGTTCAAATCCAAACTCACATGACAAAAAGGGAAAAAATAAAACACCCAAAAAAGGAGATGCACATTATTCCCATATGTGTAAGAGGGTATTAAATCGAGCAGTGACAAACTTTAACCAGAACCACAGCATTACTCAGAGCAGCTTGTCCAAGCCTGCAGAAATCATGGTCAGAGAGTCTCCCAGCTGACAGAGGTGGACAGGGGATGCCAAGAAAGGCAAGTCCTTGCTGGTACTGCTTTGTGTGGAGGATCCTTTCCTAAACAGTTTTAATAAAGACTTAATTGATTGTTCTGGAGTTAGTCAGACTAATAAACATTTATAGCCCTGAGTCAGTCATCTAGAACACATTCCATGAGGCAGTTAGAGGCTGCTGCACAGGGCAGCCAGATGCACGTCTGTCATGTGCCGGTGACGTCCATTCATCGTGCACTAGTCACGCAACAAGTCAAACCTTCGGAGAAAGTGGAATTTCTGCAACTTTTTCAGCAGCCAGGAGGTAGAATAATTACTGTCCTCTAGGCCAGCATTTGGGAGATGCCTGTTCTACAGAACCCTCGTTCTGCAGCAGGTTTCCCTGTGTGCCCTGAAGTAGATCACTCCGGCATGTCAGCACAGCACTGATCAGACATTTCAGTTTTCCCGAGTCCTGGGCACAGAGAGAAGCAGAGGCAAATACAAGGAAGACATGGCCATAAAAATACAAATTAAGATAAAGCTATATTCTCCTGCTGTTTAATCATGTAAATGTACAAGCAGAGCCTGAGACAGTGACTCAAGGAAACAATGACCTTATCAGCAGCCTTAGATAGGCCTGAGCCATAAATGAAAATAAATGATCTACTGACGTGCCTTATCATCTCTCTAGCGTCTACTGGAGAACTCAATTTACCTCTGCATATCTATATCCTCCAGCACACAGCAGCAGGAGGGTCTGCTGTCCCTCCACAGGCTCCCTTTTTTGCTCCAGCAGAATGTCCAGCCATTGTAGTGACCTTACACTGGCTTTCAGGTGGCAGCTCCAGCTCCGCATCATATATCAGTCTGTGGTCAGCATGGTAAACCACCTCTCCCTCCCCTTTTTTTGCCTCCTGAGTTACAGCCTGATCTCCTTTTCCAATCACTCTGCCATCTGTTTGCACCCCTAAGAAGTCCCATGGGGTTTTAATCAGCCAGGTCTCCACACTTCCACACTCTCTGGGCAGCAGTGGGAAGATTCTTTGCATTCAGGGCTTGAGAACCCAGATGAGCCACCCAAAATCTCTTTGCACACTCCTGTTGGCTCTGATTCTGCTCATCCTGGCATGAGTATCTGCAGGTGATCAGGGAACACTGGAGCAATGGGGAAATCCACAGTGAAAGAAAAACTGCTGGGGCTTTGGGAGGGGCTTTAGACCTCCAGGTCACGTGTGTTTGAAGCTAAGCCAGGGGGCTTAAGGGGCTGCTTTTACTATCCAGATAGAGTGATTATTTCACATTTACAGGCAGGTAGTTGCTGAAATCGATTCTTCGGGGGGAAAGAAGAGCAGCACTTGTAATTTCTTAGCAATTTGTGCTAAACTAATCACAGGCTTCCTAGTTCATTGGAAGTTCAAGAATTTGGTATCTGCCTTCAGTTTCATTTGGAAGTGAGGCAAACATTTCAGTTCCCTGAGAAAGGTTAATCCTAAAAACTACTATCAAGAATTAGAAAATTTGTTTAAAAACAAAAAGAGTACCTTGGGAACTTTTCCAGAATGATTTTTTTTTTTTTTTCCATCTTTCCAAGGAATAAGTCATTTAGAGTCAAGATATTTAAAAAATATTTTTATTTCAAGAGAAACAGAAATTGACCCAACATTTCCTGCTAGAACTATTAATAATTATAAACATGTGACCATAAAAACCTGCAGGGGAATTTTTAAAAAGAAGCATCAGGAGAAGAGTTGCTTTCTTTCTAAATGAAAAAGCAAGGAGAGGTACAAAGAGTTCTGTACCATTCTTAGAAGAAAGAAATAACAGAAAGAAGAAAAAAAATAACAGAAAGAAGAAAAGGAATTTGAAACAAAATATTAATAAAAACTCTGCAGGACATATCAGACTTTGTTGGTCACAACCTGAGCTGGTGAGGCTGTCAGGGCTTTGACCCTCATCTCTCTGGAGCTGGACACAGCTGGATGCAGCAGGCGCCTTCTCCCAAGGTCCTGGTCTGAGCAGGGACGGGGTGTCCCTGGGGTGTTCTGTCTGCTATGAGCAGAGAGAAGGCTGGACTGCACCTCCAGCAGGCACAGCATGACTTTGCTGACTTTTGTTGCACTTTAGCCACACGGAAGTCATGGCAGACACAACATGGTTGGGTTTTCTTGTCCCTCCATGGCCATCAGCTGTATCCATCGCACTGCTGGTACCCTGGGGTGTCTGCTTTATCTTGCTGGCACAGTTGTGCATGGTGCACCTTTCACCAGTTTGGGCATTACACAGCAGTCTGGTAGGGCTGTTTGACTTCTGCAGGAATGCCCGCCACAACCAGACATTCTAAGACTAGGTTTTTTGTGTCTGCTGTCACCACAGGTTGCAGGGTCACTGACACAGGGCTCTAAGCCCCTCTCCCTGCCTCTGTCAAAGAACACTGCACCCCAAGAACCCCATAGATTTCAGTGGGCTCTTCCCAAATTCACACACTATCATCATGAGTAAGGGCAATCCTGTCCCTCACTCTTCACTGCTCCTGTGGTCCTCCTGGCTCTGCTTTTATGAGTAAAATCTCTACCACCAGCCCAAGGCATATGGCAGTGCATTCAAGGAGGTCAGACATCCAGGTGGGGCTAATCATCCAGGTAGTAAATTTCATGAGCAGGAGAAAGGGCTGCACTCTCTCTGGCTCTTGGTGGGATATCCACAGGGCATTTCAACCAGCAAAACCTACTCCAAGCACTGAGCAGCCAGAGGGGTAACCCTCCATCCTTCCAAAACTCACTGTGCTCTCCCACCCCTCCCTGCCTTCTGCCTGGGAACAAATTTCACTTAGCTGTGTTTTCTCCTCAGATTCCTAATGGGTCGAGCGATACCTGTGTTTTGCAGTCAGTAGAGGCAATGACAAGTTATGGAGCACATATCTTGGCCTGTAAGGTCAGGTTTTCCCAGGCATTTCACCTCTCTGTAACACCTGAATTAAGCATTTATACGTTTTCAGACTTACAAGCGCTAGCTCCTTCTCATCAGCAGCACAGAAAACTGTTGTTTGGAGAGGCAGACAGGCAGCAGCACTCCTGAACATTTGAATTAAAAGGAAAAGCTTTTTCCCAAATGGGATATTGCATGTAATATATGTCTGCCATTGGTTTATCCATGTCCTGGTGATACCGGCAGGATTTGTTCCAGCTGCAGCATGACAAGTAGAAAAGGATACGAAATGGTTGGAGAGCACACTGGAAGGGAATTTGCTCTCCTCTTCCAGTGACTCCTTGCCCTTGCACCTCTATTCTTTGCACATTTCTACAAAACAAAAAAACAAACAAACAAACAAAACCAAAAACAAAAAAACCCCCCACACACCACAACCACAAACCCAAAAAAACCCCAAACCCAAACAAACAAAAAAGAAAAGGCAATGATAGAAATAAGTTGGATCCAGGAGAGGGATGGAAATTTTATTATTTTAAAAAAGAGGAAATATTACAAAAGAAATTCCATGTAAAGAAAGGAAAAAAAAAAAAATCTTTCTGTCGAAAAGTGTTTAGGCAATACAGTTTTCAGCAGCTGTGACCCATGATTACCCTATTATCTCCTTCCCCATCACATGGTATTTTTAGCCTTATTTGCCAGAGATGTGCTTCAGTAGCAGCATGGCCAACTCCCGGATCAGCTCCTCGCAGACCGCCCTCCTCCCCCCTCACGTATTTGGTTTCATTCATGCTAATTTGATCAGGGGCAGCTGTTTGTAAGGGCCTGCAAGAGAGACCCAGGGAGGATGAGTGAGGCCTGATCTCAGGAGGAGACAAGCCCAAGCTGAGCCCTCGCAGCAGGGGAAAGGCAGCAGATGCCCCTTGGTGCAGAAGCAACCATGGCATCTACACAGGATCCAGGTGAACCTGGAGCTGTCAGCCCAGCTGCAGGCAGCACCTGGTGCTGGGGACTGTCCTGGTGGCAGGGTAGGGCTGAGAGGAGAAGGGAAAGGAAAGGGTCCAGACAGGGAGGCGGCTGGGGTGCTCCTGCTTTCCACAGCACCCCAGTTGCTGCTCTCCCACATACCTGCAGACGGATCCCTGTGAGGCACTAGGAACCACAGAGCTGTCCCTGCCTACCTGTCCAGCACCTCCTTGGCCCAAATTCTAACACAGAAGCTGTTATTAGATGGCTGTTGTTGAATACCTCCAATCAATTGCATCTTTTGCAATGTTTAGAGCACACATAAAGATTCGGGTGCTGCTTCCCCCTCAGTCCTGTCCCTCCACTCATTCATGCCTGGTTATAGCTATCAGGGAGAAAATAAGGTGAGTGGATGCAGGCAAATAGAGACAAAGAAAGGAAAGGTAACACCCTGAAGACAGAAGTCTGTGTGTCTGCTGCCAATCACAACAACAATAAAGGCCATCAAACACAGACACATATTACTCTGTCTCCTGCCTGGCTGCCCACACAGTCAGGACTTTAGTCCAGCACATCAGTTGGAGAGTCAAAGACATTGAACTTGGGACCTATTTCTCTGATAAGGAGAAAGTGCAACAGCCTGACCAAGAGCTGGGAGCTGATAACTTTTACACATTGCAAGTAAGCCCAGCTTTGTGCTGATATTTTAAAGATCTTTGCCCTTTAGCTTGAACAGGAAATCTTAAAATGGAAAATATGCGGCTTAAAGGAAGGGGCGAGGCTCACTTGAAACGTAAGAAGGTACATAAGTATAGGAAATAACAGATTGTTAAGAAACTACAGTTCAGTTGTTAAAAAAAAAAAAAAGAAGAAAAGGAGGGCAAATATAGATTATATTTCCCCTTATTAGGGATCAGCTTTTTTTTTTTTTTTTTTTTTTTTTGAGATTTTGCCATGAGCAGAGGGAATTCCTTCTATATCCTGAAGTATTATCTAGTTTTGCTGGCCACCACAAGCAGAAGCAGAGTGGACAAAGAGCCCCTTCCCCAAGCACAGGGAAAGCAGCAGGAGGGCAATGCTGGGAGAGGAGTGAGGTAGCCACCCACTGCCAGAGGCATGGCAGATCCAGAGCTGTGTGGGTCACCAACCACCAGCACCTCGTTTTCAGGGGACAGCTATGCCAATAAGCCAAACACAGCCAAGGCATGAGCTAAAGAACTTTGTTGATACAGCAAAAGAGTACCTACAGGTCACTGCAAGACCTTTTCAGGGATGAAGGTAGAGATTTTCAGATCCTCAAAGGCTTCCCCATTCAGGTACCCTACATCTGAGGCCAAGGTACTTCTAGGTACAGCAGAGATTAAACTTTTACTGATTGTATGGCTCTGAGATTTGGTAGCACCAGAGCAAGCTGATCCTTTATCAGCAAGTGCTGGATCAGGGTACCTCTTTTCCTTCCAAGTCCTGCCCTGGCACCTTAAGTCTATTTTATACAGTCAGAGCTGCTTCTGTAAATCAACGACCACCCTCACACACAGAGATTTCCTCTGACCATCAGTGGGGTTCTGTTCCAGCCCAAATGCCAGCCCAAAACATATGCAGAGATCAGTCTGAAATTTTCTGTCATGCAGTCACTCAGCAGCATTAATGCCACTGATCTGCATGTGTCCCAGAGAGCATCCCTGATGTAAACTCACCTGCTCCACTTCCCCACTCAGCAAACATTTACTTTCTTTATTATATGGCCAGTGGCAGATAACAGGACAGGCAGAAATTAACTCAGTACTATTAACAGACTGCAGCCTTTCCCTTTAAGTCTAATTAGAGGGAGAGAATTACTGCCAAGGTATACAGTGCCCAAGAGCCACCTGGGCTCACGCCAACACATTGTCAGGGCAGGACCACAGGTGCAGTGGGGATTTTCCTTCTCCAGTCCCCAGCGACGACACTGGACCTGCAGATGATTTCTCCGAGCTCCTCAGCCTCTCTAAAATACCACTGAAGGATCAGCAGAGCTGTTCTGCTTCTGCACAAACCTTTCTTTCCATCACCCAGCAGCAATCAGCTGTAGGCTGGTAGGATGAGTGTCTGCCTGGGGAATACAAGTGGCTTCTCAGGTGCAAAACACCTCAGTTCCCCAGGTGTATTGGGCCCCTCAGGAATCTCACTGTCTCCTCAGAAAAGGTATGGTTTCTCTACTTCGCCCCATCCCTGCTCCAGATCAGATTCCCCCAGGGAGCAAAGCTGGAGGTGCTCCCTGGAGGCACAGTGCAGTTAAGCTGAGTCGTCAGTGTGGGGACATGACACCTTATTCTATTCCCTCCATGCCATCACCCTGGGGGCAGAAACAGCTTTGTGGACTCCCAGGCACTGTCCCAGGCTCTCTCCAGGACACTGAAATTTCACAGCTTTATCAGTTCCCAGGAAAAGCCCTGGAGTTTGCACTGCACAAGGGCAGGCTGTTCTGAGTTTGAACAGGGGTGTGGAAATCAAAACAGGGATATGACTTTCATTGCATTTCCTGCAACCTGTGATGTCATCTGACACTATTTCTAAGTGCCCAGTCCTAACGTAAGATCAGTTTTTCTCCTGCTCCATGATGGGCACCAGTGTAACTCCAATGCTGTTCAGGAAATTACTTTTTTGGCCATCAGTATGGCCAAGAAAAAACCCAGAAAGAAAGTGAAAGTGTTCTGGGAACCAGCTAAGCAGAGCCACCTGTGGTGTCAAGGAGACATGGGAAGATGCCTCCACTAAGGGCAGTCAGAGGAAAATCCTGGACCTGGTTTAAAATTCTCACCCTCTTTTACCAGGGAACAAAAATTGATGAAAATTCTGCAGGTTCCTTTGTCTTCCAGAAGTTTTTCCAATCTTTGGCAGTTATTCCGCAACTTGTTTTAAAACTTTTCAGTATAAGAGGGCTGAGGCACCAATCAGGCATCCTGAGCACCATCCTCAGGCTGGAGAAGAAATCCGTGCCCTGTGTGTGAGGAGTTAGTCCTGGCTGCAGCACTGGGGTTGATTGCCCATCAGTCATGGTGCCAAATCCAAGGCTGCAGAGTGTGGTTTGTGGAAACAGCTGTTTATGGTTCAGCCTCTCCAATACCTAGAAAGCTGAGGTGTGTAGCACTGTTATTCCTTTGCCTGCCTAATCCCAGATGGTATCTACACAGCGACATAAAATAAACAACAACAGCAGGAAAGCGGATGAGATTTCCAGTGCTGTCAGCCTTCGTCCCTCAGATTGGCACCAGAACTCCAAGGAGAAGCACAGAGCAGAGGCATCTAGCATAGGTTGTACGTAATTCACAAGCTGAAGGTGTTTTTTGCCTGCAGGCAGGGATGACTGGGAACCTTCAGTTGCCTTGCAGTAACGTATGATCTGCTAGCTTGCCCCCAAGCAAAACTAAGCTTTTTGCCTGAAGCCAAATACTGTTTGGCCCTATCAGGAAAAGCAGCCCATCTCAGAGGACTTCCATAACAGTCCCCAGTGTTCTGTTTCATTTCACAGGCTGGACAAGACAGTAGCAGAGTGAAACCCAGAGTAACAAGGCACTTAGAGATGTTTGCTCAATGAAGAAGAAATTCCAAACCTCTCACTATAAACACAGACTGCCTTGAGCAAAGCTACTTCTACACCATAGCACCTTGAGTGAAGATTAGAATGTTTCTTCTGCCTACACACTGGATGATTTGCCCTCAAGTTTCTTAGCTTAGTTACAATCCTCATCCCTTAACAAAAAAAATCTTTTTACTTGGATATTAAAGTGTTTTCATAAAAGGAGTTTCACAACAAAGTTCATTCACATGTATGCATCTTCTATCAAGATTAAGACAAAGACCATACGGCAAAGTCATGAAACAGGTGAGTTTTGTCAGCTTGGAGGGGGAAAAAAAAGAAAAAAAAGTTTGGTAGCAATTTCCCCAAAGAATTTTTTTATCTTAAATTTAACTCCCTGGTAGTAGGAAGTATCTGCAAGTTGCCCAGAAAGCCAGTCCATGATTCCACAGCCATCAGTACAAGGTTACCACTAGCACAGAGTCAAGCCTGGACCAGCCTTTGCTGTGCCTAATAACACCTCTGTTTATGGGGCCAAGGCACCCAGAAAACAGAAAATACAACCCCAGCTTGGATGTTTGTGACACCAGGTTCACTGGGAAACACCATGTCTTAAAAATTTACCTACAACTTTAACTCCCCAGCCTTTCCTGAGAGATCTGAGCAGCAGAAAGGTTTGTGCTGGATAAACACGTGCCGTGCAGCCTCAGCACTTTTCAACTGATACTGGGAAACCAAAAGAGCTGAATTTGCTGCATCAAAATGCTGCCTTGGAGCTGATCTTATTAATTTGGCAGCGAGTGGATTTTCCATAATTACATTTCTTTGTCTTGGAGGAATCACAGAATCACACAGTGGGCAATGCTGGAAGGGACCACAGGAGATAAACGTCTTACTATTTCTCCCCTTACAGAAACCCTGTGTCACACGCAGTAGCTGACTCTTCTTTCTGCTTGTGTAACTCATTCTTTCAGCTAATTTAGTCCAATAGAATGGATTATCTCTCACCACAATCTTACCTCATTTACATCTTAGACCTGCACAGCTATAACCCAACCATTACTTTTTTTTGAAAGAGCAACGCAACCAGACTTGTGCTTTTCCTGCAAAGTATCTTAATAGAAAAGGAGCCCAATGTGTTTGAGTGTTGCTTATCCTTACACTGAGCCATTTCTGGTTAGAGGCCTGGCGCTAGTTGCCCAGGAATGACCAAGTTCATCTCTTACTTCTGGGCAGCTGTGTGCTTATTGTTATAAAATTACTTACAAGCAGGAGTCTGCCTATGTTTTGAGTTGCCTTGTGATCTACACCAGAACAGGAGAGAACTGTTCTCCTGCCACCCCTTCCAATTTGCACCAGTTTTCCCTAGGTGAAAGGTGGGGCAGGGCTGAATTTGCTTTCTTCAACCTCTGGCTTCTTGTTAGAATTTTATTGCAACTCCAATTGACTAATTTTAACAGCATCTTTTGAGCTACATCATTGAATGTTTCTGCTTACTGTAATGAGTGTTTCCATATCTGGCAGATGACTGAGGTTACCAAAGGTTAGTGTTATTTTTTGCTTCTCATACTGAAAATGCCAGGACTCATTTTCATTTTTTTCCCTGTGTGAAATTAAAAAGGAGCTTCCAGTTGTCACAGGCAGAGACAGCACAGCCCAGGAGCAGCCAGCAGCAGAGGTCATGCCAGTGCCTTGATGTGCAGAAACACCAGGGAGAATAGCAGCAAGGCATCCACACTTCTACCTGTGGCAATGAGACCTTCTTGGATGAGAAAAGACAAGCCCTGCTTGTGCTGGAGGAGGGTGAGTCAGGTCACCCACCTTTGCTCATGCTCAGCATAGGTGCTATGATCCAAGCCATGCCTGGGCTCTCATCTCCACTGCCTCCAAGGAATAATGAAATTTATCTAGCTCTTGTCCCATCTCTTGATCATCATCAGTGTTCTGAGGCCAGTCTATCAGGTGTGAGCATGCACACGGACAGTGAGAGAAGCCATAAGAGAAGGAGGCTCTGGGCAGTCTGCACTAAACACAGCTGCTCCCACATCTCAACCAGGACTGGCAGTGTTTGGAGCAGTCCCATCCTCTTGCAAACTCACTGTTTCTACACACAAGAGTTTTCAGCAACCTCTCCATCTGTCTGCTTTTCTGGAAGAGCCCAGGAAGTCTTTCTTCCCTTCAGATGAAGGAGTAGGACTCCACAAACAGTAGCATTCCCAGACAGCTGCATCCTGATGTTCATTTCTCAGGGGACAGTACTGCTTGTTATTTATTCAGACATTTTGTTCCCAGATTTTATTGCTCTGTTTTATATGGTAGGCGAGGTCAGAGCCTTTAAATTATAGGAACAGCATTGCCAAGATTTCTCTCCAAAGGACAAGCACGAAGTGCAGAAATATCAAATATGTTATGGCATAACATAAGGAGAAGAATGCTGCGCTTTTTCACCTGGACAATTATTTCAACCATGGGGAGATGAAAAAAACTGGGAGGGGATGGGGGAAAAAGTTTGTACTTTTCAATCTTTTTTACTATTTTTAACAACAAAAAATCATTATCACTTCAGTGGTAAATCACTGGTCTCTAGGCTGTGTGTGGACTAGAATCAATCTGCATTTTCTCACAGATTAAAAATACAGTGAACAAGCTGAATCAAAAGCCATCAATACTGTTTACATAAAAAGTTAGGCTCTAGAAGAGTTGCTCAATTTTAACTCACTTTTCTTGTTTCAACTCTTACAACTCTCCCTCTGGTAAGGAAAATTATACTCTCTTATCTTTTTCATCTAACTGGTTTGGCTCAAGGAAGCAAATATATAGATTGAAGAAAAATAAAGAAGGAAAAAGAAAGAAAAAGGAAAAAGAAAAAGAAAGTAAAAAGAAAGAAGAAAAAGAAAGAGAAAAAGAAAAAGAAAAAAGAAAAAGAAAAAGACCCTCTCTCATTAACTCCATGACGTTATCTTTCCTCCCATCCTTTAGCACGTTTGCTATTGGAATCTGACCTAGAAAGGAACAGTGCTCACATTTTGTCCCATCCTGAGGTGACACACGTGACACCTCAAATCTCTTAACATTTCTTTTTCCTTGTTTTACTCCAACACCAAGATAAAGTGGCACCAAACTCTGTCGCGTTCCTGTTTTATGGTGAGACAATAAATCACTAGTGAGTCTTTATTGCAGGATTAATCAATCACTTACATTCTTGCAGAACTCCACAAATTAATGTATTATTGATTGCCATGTTTTAAAACCACTTCTACTTCCTTCTCTTGATAATATAACTTTAGTATACAGAGTAACCTACATTTCATTTATGGTACAAGCTGCTCTGCAAATTTACAAACTACCTAAAGTTTTGGAAATGCGAAAGGTGATTCATAAATTAAGGTCACAGGAACAAGAGTTGAAATACAGCACTGCAAGTAAGATGTCAAAATGTTCTAGCTAATGAAATTTCTTTTGTTTCTGAGGGGAGGGAAGTTTCAGAAACAATAGTCCTTCTTGCCTCAAAGACAGACCATTCTCTATGAAACACTATAGCTGTGCCATACTTAAGAACAGCCCTGCAGTAGCAAATTATTTTATTCACAACAGAAGAAGAAAACAAGTTTTACAAAGCATTTTGCATTGGAAGCCTCTGTTTTAACTTATCTTCAAAGAAAAATTGACAGCATTTCTGGTCTTTCATTCTGACTCAACAGGCTGTGAATGCTGCCCACCAAGCTCAGAGGTAAAGGTTTTCACTGCTGTGAGACTTCCAATGTTTTGTGAGGGGAAAAGCTGCAGGAACAGGCTTGCAATGCAGTTCTTCCATAATTTCATATATTCAAAATGACATGCTGTCCTTGGCAACCATTCAGCATTTGACTTCAGCTCTGAGCCTTCAGCAATAAACCAGCAGCACTGAGGTGACTTGAGGACAGACCAGCTGCTTTTACTTTGACTCCAAGGTATGATCCAAAGCATGACTGCCCTCATCCTGTTCACTGGGTTGAATTTCACACATCTGTGCCCCAGGCACAGGTGGAAAAAGAGCTTCTATCACAACCTCAGAGGCCACACAAGCCTGAATTGATCAGTCAGGATTACATTTGCTCAGGGACTGCCCTGGTCCAGGCGCAGGGCCTTTCACTTGGCCTTGCTGAGGTTTCATAAGGTTTGCAGGGTTGCACTTCTCCAGCCTGTCAAGGATCCCTTCCCTGCAGTGCTGACCACAACACACAGCTCAGCGCCATCACCAGCCTTGATCCCACTGACCATTTTGCAGCGCCAGTCCCAACACCAATCCCTAAGAAACCACTTGCCACGATAACGCAGGACAGGAATAAGAAACTCTCTGGGAACTTCAGTGTCTGTTCTCCTCTGCTCCATGTAAGAAATAATTATGTTTCTAAAATGTTGTTTGCAGTACTCACTGTGTTAAAAATCTCATACAACGTCTAATTTCCCACAAACATGTTGCTCTAAGAAAGCTCAAACACCACAGTTTGGGACAGAGGATAAAGTTTTGCACAAGAATAGGTGAATCAAGTTTTTTTTTTTTTTTTTACAGCACTTAGCAGGGGAGCACTACAGTCCCCTCCCCTCCCCTCCCTCCCCTTTCCTTTCCTTTCCTTTCCTTTCCTTTCCTTTCCTTTCCTTTCCTTTCCTTTCCTTTCCTTTCCTTTCCTTTCCTTTCCTTTCCTTTCCTTTCCTTTCCTTTCCTTTCCTTTCCTTTCCTTTCCTTTCCTCCCACTAAAAATGAAAGGATAAGTAATTCCACACAGTGTGAATATCAGAAAGCCTTTTAGCTACATTACTCCTAGCAATGAGTACAAAGGTCAAATCATATTCAGCCCTGTTTCTCCTTGAGCCTTGTTTTGCAGACGTGGAACTGCCAGTACTGTGCAGCTCAGTTAATGGGATTTTGCCTCCTCTGATGGACTACATCATTTTGTAGGATGAAGAGTCCCTGGAACAGCTCTTGCATTTTGGCGTTATGTTTTGGCACCTAATAGTCCTAATGGTTTTCCCCTTATAAACACTCAGTTAGCTGACCTAATGAGTATTCTTCAGCAAGGACAAGCAATTATTCCTTATTCAAAGTCACTTTGGCAAGTACCATGACCTGTTCATCTGCAACAAAGGAAGGAAGAATTGGGTCGGACCCAGGATCCACCTACACCTGCACGTCATTTCTGAGAACAGGCAGTGCACATACTTAGAGAGAGACAAAACAGCAAGCAGACCCTTTAAATACTCCTCCTGAGAGCTTGGCAGAGCTGTACTTCCAAAACCTACCTTCCAGGCCACTGCTTGGTGGGTGAAAAAATCACTAGGAAGAAAAAAATAAAACAACAAAATAAGTTTTTAAATTCTGTAAGACTTGCATCTAGACCAGGTACAGCATACAGAGGGTTTCTAGGACAAAAAGCAGTGTGTGTAGAAAATGTCAGCAGACAAACCAACAGCTAGCCAGGAAATTAGCAGTGATTTGCTGGTGTTAACTAACTTGCTCATGCGCACGCAGTACCTGTCACAGATGTACCTCGGCGTGTGTGAGGGCTCTGTGTGTGGTAGGGAATGAGCTGGTGCTGGTTTCTGTGCAGCAGGGAGTTTACCTCCAAGCCATTCGTGAGCTAATGAAGGAGTTCCCTGGCTGTCCAGCTGCCAAAAAGAAAGGAGGGACTGTAAAGGCAAGGACAAGGCAGGCAACAAGAGGCACAGCCCCCTCAGGGAGTCTGTGTGCAGAACATGTTTTGCACAATCATAGAAAAAAAAGCTGCTCTTGCACAGTTGGGAAGCCCAGGGCCACCCTGATTGGGGTGTTGAATTAACTCTCTTCCAGACCAGCCTCTCCACAAAAGGTCACCCACACAGGCCACCTGGGAACATGCACCTGGGGATATTGACTGGTCCCGCAACTATTTTCTCATGGTCTTTTACCTGCAAGGGAAAAGCAACTTTGAGCTCTTCCTCGTTGTAAAGACTCCAGATGAGAAAGTTCCCTGGACCTGTACCATGGATTTCACTTCCCTGAAATCCCTCCTATTGACTGAAAGAACAGATTTGGTTTGGCTCAAGGAAAGGTTCTCCATCTTATCTAAACAATGCATTAAAATCTTCCTGGCAGATTCCAGGCATGTGCCAATGCAAGAGGAAACAAATCCTTGTCTGCTCTTCTCATGGGGGCTTTTTACCATGGTTGTCAAGATGGGGATGCTACCATGCTCAGGGCGCATGCACATCAGGTGGTGAGACTTCAGGAGCAGCACAAGCCTGTCCCTGACACCAAGGCTCCTGCACCTGCCTTGCACCTCCTAACATCCATCCCTCTGGCATCCTCCTGCGGAGAAGTGGGGCTCTGCTCATCTGGAAAGTGGGAAACCAAGGCTCAGAGCAAGAGCAGCAGAGTTTCTTCTTTCCTAGCTCTGAAAGCCAGCCTGTGTCCAGCTATGGTGGATCAATTTGTCCAAAGAGAAATTTCCAGGAAATGCATTCAAGCAAGTTCTTGTACAGATGAACTGGGCTGTGTGACACAGGATATTCTGCCAGGGCTTTGTTCAGAGATCTGAGAGAAAACCACAGGTAATCAAACTGATTCCACATGGATGCAGTAAATGGATATATAAGAATCCTTGCTGAAAAACAGTGTCACTGCTCCTGCATCTCTGACCCAAGCAGACACAGAGGACTGAAGAAAACAAAAGATGCTACATCTTGAAGAAATTAGCCTCATTAATTTCCTACATCAAACCCCAATGTCTATTTTAAGAATTTCAGCCCTGTTATCATGTTCGGCAGCAGCAACAAGATTGTGACATTTCCTGTCCCACACTTGTCTGGCTATTTCTCATTAAGCAAACACAGAAGTCCAGGTCCTCATCAGGCACTGCCATAACTCTGTGGGACTCAGAGGCCTCCAGACACCATCCCTAAAAAGAGAGTTCTGAAGTTGTTTCCTCCTGAGGCATCTTCTCTAATGCCAGAAAGCTCCCCAGTTTTGTTTGTGTTTTTTCCAGAGGTATCTGAAGGGTTTTTTTGGATGAACTGGAGTACTGTGAGGTTTTCTCCATGGAGTTAGATCTGGCTTCCAGAGCGATATACAGCACAGTGAAGGTCATGTCTCATAAGACAAATGCACAGCAATGTTCATCCCCAGCAACTCCAGAACGACAGCAGAGAGAAAGCAAGGACAACATGGGTGGGCTTCGAAGGGGACCACTGTCTCAAACACGAATCCCACTGCTAAATAAAGTGGGTCCTGGACACAACACTGTCATTTTTCTAAGCAGGGAAAGCTTTGTATACTGCTTAACCCCAGCTCTCTTTTGCAGCAGGTTATCCCATGTAAGAGGAGTATGTCACTGCTGGGGACAGGGTGAAGGGAAAGAGAAAAGATGCTGGAGTCTGTAGGAGTCTCTGTGACATCTCCTCTGCTTCTCTAATATAGCTCTTGCCATGGTAGTGCTTGGGGACTCTTAACAAGAATGATGCTCCATGCCACATAAAAAATGCACAAAGAAGGTTTTTTGCTTTTAGCAACTTGAAGTCACTACTAGTGATGAGCTGGGTGGGGATAGAAACATGTGGGGAAGTCAAGTGTGTTGACTTCCACATGGCCAGTGGCAGGACAAGGACTTTCCCAAGGCTTCCCAGTGACTGGTGAGGAGTGTAGAACAGACTTGTGTCCTTGCCCTTTTAACCAAAGGGAGTCAAAAACCCCCACATTCCCAAGTAGGAAAATGTAATTTCTGTGCTGCAGCTGAAATGTTTTGGGGCTGTCAGCTTAGTTTCTCTGCCTAGTCCCACCTCAGGCCCCTCTAGCAGTCTTCTCCAGCCTGAGCACCCCACGAATTCCCAGCCAAATGTGCCCTGGCATCCCAGCTTTCCCACAGCAGAGGATCCCTTGGAAATCAGCCAAGCCACCTAAAAATCCACTTTTACTCAGCAGCTACTGCTATGCTCAACTGCAATCTGGGGCTTAGAAAACATGGCTTTACTTGTTTTAATTAAAACCAAGTCCCTCCACCCAGACTTGCCTCTCTGTCACTCTCGCTTTCTCTCCCCAGCCCTCTGACGCATTTCAGCAGACATGTCATCAGATTCTGGTTCAAGGGAGGGGAGCAGCCATCTAATGCAGCCGCTTGCATCAGTATCCCACCCTTCTCTGGGGAACTGAGATGATGGCCTTGGCAAGCAGGAGGGAGGCTGCTGTGTGAGCAGGGGAATACACGAGTGTCAGCGCGTTTGTACTTTGGTGGGAAAGTAGAGGGTGCATAAATGCAAAGCCCCGTCTCCATCTCTAGTTCCTGGACCTGGCTTCCCAGGTACCAGTGGGTACTGCTCTAAAGGCTGGGGCAGGGATGAGACAACATCCTCCTTTCTGATAACATCACCAACCACAGCCAACTCTCTGTGTGAAAACTTAATGGGAATTTCTAAGGATGCCATAAACAACACCACTAATAGAAAAAATCTCTGTGTGTGAGGATTTTAAAATTGGAAGCAGAAACATATGTTTCCCCACCCTAAATGCACACGACTTCCAATCTGCCTGAGTCCCTGTGCCTCTCCTGCTCATCACGCTGGCTTCACACTTCCAGGAGAGGGTTGTCACCTCTCAGAGACTCAGAGGGTACTTGGCTGTATGAAGGTGGATATTCAGACCTAAGACCCCATGCTGGGAAATCAAGGGAGCTTGGTATTATCTTTCAGTGATGATCCAAGCATTTAAATCTGTATTTGGTGCTCCTGCCTGGCAGCTCATGGGTGCTCAGCCTTAGAGAAACCTTGTTGTTTATTTAGCTTTCTAACTGTGTCTTTAAGACCTAATTTTAGATTCCTACTTCTGAAAATGTGTCTTGCCAACCTCACCACATGTAGCTAAACATGTGTTTTGACATCCACCTCCTACTCAAGGAATTAATTTCAAAACATCGCTATTTTATTTTAAGACATGGAGAAATGGCAATTTTTCGGCTACCCATTAATTATCAGAGTCATTAGTAGGGATTTAATCATAATAAAAAAATAATCCAAAGGTGTATATGTCTAATTAAGTGTATGTGCTGAACAATTTCCAGGGAATGACACATGCATGTGCCTTGCAAGTTAAGTATATCTGTACATCTCACTGAAGCACAACCTAAAAGTTCAACTGGGGCCAAACTCGTTGCAGGACCAAACTAGCCCAGGAGCAGAGATTTCAGTGTAATAAATGAATGGACCTCATGAGGTCCATTCATTTTTTACACTGAAATGTGTAAAAAGAAATGAGGTTTCTTCCTCAAAAGTGTTCTGGGTTTCCATTTTTACATTAATATGGCAGGCAGATATTTACTGTTGGTCAGGGCTAATTCTATCCTGGCACATAATGGTACATAATACTTGCTGTACTTAGTGCATGGTACCGTCTTCTCCACTAAGTTCATTTTAAGCTGTTGCTACATTCCCACAAGTTAAACAAGAGATGGGTTGGACTGTAACAGGGTGATCTTCCAGCCTGAGTAAGGGCCTCAGTGCACCACCAAGCATCCTTATAAACCCTTCCCTGTTTTGCCCAGCTGGAATTTATTTTTAGGCAAGAAGGATACATTTCTGGATGTTTGACCACTACACAGCATTGCAGGACTCTGCCTTCAGCAGAAGGTTTTGAATGCTGCCTCTGCACTCATGGCATATTTCACATTTCCCTCTTTTTCTCTCACTCAAGTCTTTTGTGAGGGCTCAGAAAACTGCTCCTGGTCCAGGAATCATTTTGCCCTGAAAGGGTTCAAGTGATTCAATGAACTTCTAATCCTTTTGAGAACCTTATTCACCACTAGACATTATAAACCGTCCCAACATAAATCACGCAGAGAAGATTGTGTGTCACTGCTCCATGGCAGGAGCACAGAGGTTTTGCCAAGTGTGCAATGGTATCTGGATGTCTGTGAAAGCCAAGAGCAAGCAGACCACCAATCCTCTTCACTGGCATGAGGAGGGCAAGTTCACACATCAGCAAGTTTGTGCTGCCTGCTAAATACCCCAGACAATGACTGGGCACACCAAAACACCAGACACTGGCATCCTTTCAGGTGAAGGGTGTGAGTGCCGTGTGTCTGTTGACAGAGCTTCCACAGAGACAATTCTGCAAGCCAGACCATCTCTCTGCTGTGCTGCTGGCTATTTGGGCATTGATATATACCCTGGATCTGCTGTATTTCTGCCTGGATTTCAGGCTCCCTGTCACCACTTCACTATCTGGCATGCACACAGCGCTGCCTGGCCCAGGTACAGAAGTTGCACAGAGGGTTTTCTCTCATCACAGCCCAGAAATGCAGATATCTCTGACAAAGAGCAATTTTCTAAAACATTTTAGTGCTGCCCCTGGGAAGTTTGTTCGAAATGGAGATGCTGGACCAAGAAACTGGGGACTAAAGCAGACTCAGTCTGCAATAATGCCACCCAGTGCCATGCAGCTCCAGCAGTTCAGGATCAGGTGCCTCAGGGCAGCACCATGCACAAGACTGAAAATTCTTCTTGAGATCTTCCCATTGAAGAGGCACACAACCTACCACACAACCAAGGGGAAAGTCCTCTGGCTTCCTTTCAGGTGATCTTGCACAATCAGGCCTGCTACAGAAGGGGAACAAAAGGGAAATCACTCCTCCCAAATTTTGGCAGGATTAAAAGACGTTCCTCTGGCACTTACTCTGGGTATGTGTAATTCAGAACATGGCACAAAGCTACTCCCTCTCTGCCTCTAGGACCCAGGATTTCCCCTCCTGCATGTCTGGGGTCCTCAGCTGTGCTTGGAGGGCAGCAGGAAAGATGCTGACAATGGGAATGAGGGTGGTGTTTGCAATGTGACTGTCCCTCTGGCTTCAAGCAAAGCTCACCAAGGGACATTCCATGAAGACTGATTATTATCACTGAAGGTGATTATTTCATTCACTTTAGTAGGAAAATTAGGAAGTAGCCCAAGTAGATGAGTTCTTGCAGCACAGAAGCGTCATTATCTGCTTGACTCATCAAAATTGACGCACAGCAAGCAAGATTTCCAATCTGAAATCTCAGTTTGTGGAAAACAAAGAGTGTAAAGAATGAAGGAGAATTTAGATAAAGAAGAGTCAAAAGAAAGAGGACATCTGGAAGCAGGGTCTGTCACCTTGCAGAGTAATTAAAAAGCCCCAGCTAACCTTTTATTCAGGATCAGGAAGGCAGACTTCAAGTACCTATTGCTGTAACTGAGGCCATGTCTTCAAACAGCTTTAGCAGCAGTTCTGGTATTCTACCTCTAAGTATTGTAGGAAATACTAGAGAGGTAGGGCAGCGCAACACAAAAACTAAACCTATGTAATCCACGGCAAAAGAAAACACTTTTTTTTTTTTTTTGACACCTTCAAGGGTTCAGTTAAACCAAGGCACGCTGCCTCTGATGTAATAGCACTGGTTCAGCTGCTGGGAGTACAGAGCCTCTCCCATTCCTTGACCATTCCACGGCCCTGAACCTCTCTTTCTCTACTTTTAACAGAAGGATCATTGTCTGGAGGAAGAGATTTGGTCATCTGTAGTCCTCTCACTCCAGCAGATGCACAGGGCTGCAGTAAACATGACAGCACAATTAATAACTGAAATAAAGTCTGGAAATGAGGACCATGATGACAAAAAGCATGACATTGCAGAAACATTATTCATGTGCCAGGCAGATAATTGCAGACATGCACCAGTCTGGGAGCATTTTGTTTGGTGGTGATAAGATAATAGCCACAATAAAGTTAACTGTGTCTCCACTGGCTGTTTAAAAGAGAAGCAAGAGTTCTTTGACCTCTGGCATTCCAGACATCTCTCAAGATTATCACAGCAGTCTTTTCCAGCCTTTAAACCTTTGCCTGATTCTACAAATCTGCCACTCAAGGTGCAAGTGTAAAGCTTAAGGATTCTTTCCCATGTGAGGAAAGCAGCCTTGTCCATCAAATTGTATTTAGGAACATGACTTAAACACATTCCTGACAGTGAGAATGTCCTTAAGGGTCTTCCTAAGAGAGTCCTCATAAGTGACCTGTGGTTTGCCAACACATTACCCAAGACATTGAAAACTAGATTTGAAAAGGATTACAGATAGACTTAAAGATCCTGTCCATAAAAAATAGAAAGGCCAAGCACAGACCTGTTCTTGCAACCACGCTGCCTATTTTATTTCATGGCTTTCCCTGTGGAGATCAGGTGGGCTGGACTAATACAAAGGTGGATGGGAAGAAAAAAGCAGTGAAAGGAGAAAATAGGAAAAATAGGATGAGAAAGTGAAACAAAATTTTAAATAATAATAATAACAATAATAACAGGTGAAAGAGAAAGAGAAAGAGAAATAATTAGGAAATGGTCAGGCACAGCCAAGGAAGGGTGTTGGCTCAGGAAAAGAAAACAGCTGAGGAAAGAGTATATGGTGCTGTGTCAGGAGTAGGGGAAAAAAAAAAAAAAAGACATCTAGGCTGGTCCTTGTTTCAGGAAATGATGGAAAGACTGGGGAGATTTAAGCTCTGTTTTTGCTTCTTCCAAAAGCTGGACAATTTTATTTGCCAAGGTTAATGAGCATCTCAGATGCCTCATGAACCCTAAAGCAATTAATGCTTATGCCTCCGTTAAGGATCTGTTGCCTCTGTCCCAAAGGAATCTCTACAGAGGAAAGTGGTTTTTTCAACCCAGAGGGATTTCAGGATGGTAAAAGCCTACCTGAATAATGCACAGGTGGCTTGTACAGGTAGTGCATGGGAACACATTACAAGGGGAAACTCCCACTGTATTAGCAGGACTGAAAGGTAGTGACAGGATAAGAAGTAATGGATACAAATTGAAAGTCAGATATCTGTCAGATATTCGGAATAAATTTTTTATTCTGAGAGTGGTGAGACACTGGCACAGGTTCCAGAGGTATTTTATGTTTGATAAAGGACTCCTGTTCTCTTGGAGACTATTTTCTTTCACAGGTAATGTCTAGCTAAAGACTTTTAGTTTAGACAGAATCAAAACAGACACACAGTTTAGCGAAGACCAGCTTCAGCCTCTGTCCAAGGCATTCTCCTAAATGAGCAAGAATTTGCAAAGAGATTGCAGGGAGAAATATAATGCCCCAGCAGAACATATTTCTTATTCTTGTAATAATCCTGGCAGGTTTTTCATTCAGAGCTGGTTTCTCATTATTTCTGGGCTGTCGTGTGAACAAAGAAAGGACAGAAGACAACAGGACAGAGGATGGGAAAAGAAATATGAAGGCCATGCTTTTCTTCGAGTCCCAAGTGCTGGTCCAGTCAAAACTGGTTGATTTTTGAGTGGAAACCTTCCTCAAGGAGATGCTGCTTTATGTTACTTTATTGTGCTCATCTGCTGAGGGACAAATTCCCTCCTTCCAAGCACTGGTTTCAGCTCTGTTTGTGGCCATTCCAGACTCAGGAGACTTCTGTTTCAAGTTCAGTGAAATGCCCCTGGACAAATCATATTTTCTCTATTTTTTTCTCCAGTTCTTTATCTATCTGTCCTTTAAGATTCCAGCTTCATTTTTCAGATGGTTTAATACAAGGAGAGTGTCCCTGAGGTGCTGACAAAATATCACTCATGCCAATAAGGTAAAACTTGTTCCCAGAAAGAGGTGATTCATAACTGGGCTTCACAACACAACAGATGTGCCATCCCACCCCTCATGGGACTCACTGCCCCTTTCTTTGAAGCATCCCTTTAAATGCTAAGAATTAATGCTTTTGGCTACTTTACTTTGTGGAACCTAAAATCCTTGATATTGAAGTGCCTTTACTCCTCCTGTGTCTCCTCCTGTTTTGCAAGGATCCACAATCTCCACTGTTATTTTTCATCTACCTGACCTTAGATGATGACCCTTGAAGCCTGGGTTCCTCCTGAGGAGTCAGTGAAAAGCATTAAGTATTTTCTGTACAGCGCTGTCTGGAATTATCTGTCTCCCCTGCTGACAATGAGCCCACCCAAAAATCTGCCTCACCCAGAGCAAGAAGGTGCAAATCCCTGCCCTGCAAGTGCAGACCTCATTTTGTAGTGTAGCTCTGGCTTTTCCCCTCAACCAGACAAGGTTACACAGCCACAGGAACCACTGCTTGCGCTGCAGCTTGAGAAGCACGCTCAGAGTCTTTGCAGAGCTCCTGGGTAAAGACAGAGAAGCTTCTGAGCCCTATGTCAATTTTACACAAAAGACATTCTCACATTAACCATGTGTAAGCATTTAGTGACATCAGTAATCTTAGCATCAAGTTTCTTGTGCCCATTGCTGTTGGAGGTAGATTTGTCATCCATATTCCTTACTGTAAACACGAATTGTGTCCTAAAACTTCCCATTCTCACTCTGTGCTCATGCTTGAAGACATTTCTTCCCTAAGTGTGTGCACATTGATGCAGTACTGAATCTAACAGCACAGAAATGCTCCCGTCACCATGTTGTGGTCATGTATCACTCATCTAACTGTTCACAAATCTTGATATACCTGACAACCTCACACTTACATTTTCTTGGGGGGAAAAAAAAAAAAAAAGTTCTCAAACAGACTTTAATAACTCACTCCTAGAACTTAGTGTTGAGGATTAGATTGATTTTAGAGACGTGACTATCAGCAGAGAGAAAGAGAGCTTTTTCTGCTGTGATCTGCAATACTGGACTCAAAAAATTCAAAGGGTTTGGTCTACATTTCAAATTTTGCTTATTGCAAGAAGCACATTCATTTCTCTACAGCAAAGCTAGCTACAAGCCTACAATAAAGAGAGAGAAAGATGAGCTGCACTACTGAGAGCTTCTGTGGAGAGTCCAGAGCAAAGCTGCCTAAAAAACTGGAGTTGCTCAAAACAAGTGCCTGAAACAAATTGTTAAAAATCAAAACTCAGATGGGTTGGATCCAACTCCAAACACCCCTGAAATTCTGCAGCTCCTCAGCCCATGACGTGTTTGGGAGGAGATCATCTCTTGCAGGCTGTCAGCTATTGAAAACAGGACCTGAGCGTTTGTTCAGCTGTGCAGCTTCAAATTCAGACTGGCCATAATCCACCAACTGCACTGTGAGGCATACTCACACCCTCTGTGTCCTGCAGAGGCTTTCCTGAATCACGACCAAGAAGCAAGATAGACCTCAATAAGAAGGAGACAACAAATCTGTCTTGCAGATAATTATCTTTTTTTCCCTTCTCTTATCATCCCATGCCTTCCTAAAGCTGACAGAAAATCAATTGTGTGTGCAAATAAGCAGCCTGGAATCAGTGCACTTCTGCTGGGTTCTTATGTTACATTCTTTTGTGCTACATACAATTTCCACTAGGACATTTTGTCCCCCCACCTTCATCGACAGTCTATTACATCCACCCCCCTGCACCTCCGCCTCTCTCTGGTTGCATAACTTTAGCCAGGATGTTAAATTAACTCTCTTCCAGATGAGCTTGACATAATCTTATTTACTTTCATAGAGCATATGCCAGTATGCAAATACATTACTCAGCACTATCGACTCTGCACTTTCACCAAACTATTACTCTTTGTTTTTTTACTGATGGTTCACTAGATACCAGACAGGAACATTGCTATGCCAAACAGCAGGACACTCATGTCTAGCAGGACAAATCCAGTAACACTAAAAACTGTCTGGCTGGCATTTGTGAAGGTTTATGGCTAAGGGAGGAAAATGACCCATTTCCCACATCAGCGCTGCACTCCTGCTCCTTTAGGTCATGTTTTTGCTTTCTGAAGGAAATCTCAAGCAGCTTCTCCAGATCTCCAGGACATGGGCAGCCACAAGGTGAGGCCACCCAGAGTGACTCTGCATTTAGTGGTGACACAGCATCCATGTCTAAACAGCTCCCCAGCTCACAGGCACAACCCCAGCTGCCTCCTGGCTGTGTGCCAGGGCAAGAACAGCCTCATACCCCTTGTGCCTGTATTTACTATGAGAAGGAAAGCCAGGTGAAGAAGCCACAATAACAACTCTGTAACCAGGAGTCCCATATCCACATCCTGGGGTCAAGGGACACGTGCTGCCCGTGGTGGTGAGGTCAGTTCTTAACAGCTCTGCTGCCTACACACCAGCAGCCACACCAAGAGCAGGTGTCCACAAGAAGGCAGAAACAGCTCCAGGCATTTGTCTTTTGGCAGATGTAACCTGTGGGTGAAGCCTGTGTGAGCCGCACTGTCAAAACCATGGACTCACGACTGATTCGTGTGTCTGCCTGAGAAAAACACCCAGCCACAACCAAGCTGAACCAGAAGTCAGCAAATCCCACCCCTCTTCTACCCACAGCCCTTTGCAGCAATCCCATTTCATGGGAGGTAAAGAAATCACAAAAAATGGTGGAGAAATTGGATCAGAGAAGACTTCCTGCAGTCTTGCTTGGTAGCTACTGTGACCTACCATGGGCTTCCAAGACACAAAACTGCACTCGGAGCTACAATTTGCACATGATCAAAATACAGCTAAATGCACAAATGGACACAAAAGGGCTTGAAAACAGTATTTCCAGACTGGAAAACAAAGGCACAGCAAGTAAACCCAAGGAAGTGAGAAGTTCAGCTGAAATGCCAAAGCAGCAAATTGTTTGAGTTGCCTTTCTTACTGCTGTGGTGGGTCTGGCGATGGTCCTGCTGGGCTGCCTGTCCTCTTGCTGATGGGGCTGATCTACACTCATGGGTTGCTGTCAAAGATTTGGGAAAAAAACAGAGACATGAAGCAGAGGGCAGGTGTCCAGAGGCTGCTTTCAAGGCTCCCCAGGCTGAGGCAGGTCTCTGCCTATTCAAGGGCAAAAAAGGTTTGTGACATCCTTGTTTCCTTTGCTAACACCTCTGAGTGGAACCACCAAGAGCAGAAAAGAGGCTCTTTGATTCAGTAAGAAATACCACTCCAGCTGCCCAGTAAATACCCTCATTTTAATAGGGTTCTGGCCTTGCTAACCACATCCTACACCAGCCTATTTATAGCACAGTTCAAAATAGCACAGACCTTTCACATGGAATTAGCATCTCTACTGGTTTTAATTGCTAACCAACTTGGAACTTCTTTTTGAATCCGGAACATGCTGTGTTTTTTCTTCAAGTCAGGGAAGGGTTTTTTTGGTGGTTTCTGTTGTTGTTGTTTTGGCGTTTTTGGTGGGGTTTGTTTGTTTGTTGGGTTGGGGTTTGGGTTTTTTTTGTTTTGTTTTTTTGGGGGGAGTTGTTTTGAGTTTGTTTGTTTGTACATTTTTGTTTGGTTGGGTTTTTTCTGCAGGTTCATTTCTCTCACTCTGCTTCATGTCTGATTACATTTATCATGGATGTTTCTGATATATGCCAAGAAAAAGTACTACTTTCATTCTTGAACAATCCAAACTCATATTTAATAACTGCAACTTGGCATGTCGATCAGTTCTCAAAAAAGACTATACATGCTTTGCCAGGGAAGTATATTTAAGTAGGGCTGAACTAGCTGTTCCTGAAAAATTACCAGAATTGTATGGTATGTCCTTTTCATCAGGCCTTCATCCTGCTAACAGCTTTTTTATGGATGACTTGAAAAGGTAGATTAAGTCAAACAAACAAAGTATGGTCTTATGCTGTGCCAGTTATCCCAAATTGTTAGCCTCGGTTAAAATAATACCTCAGTGACAAATACTTTAGATTTACACTGCAGGGCACTCACAGATTGGGACAGGAGTGCATCACTTTCTCTGAGGCACCAAATATCCAGAACAAAGTCTTTGAGCTCATTGCTTTAAGAGAAACAAGGAGGCAAAAAAAAATGGTGTAGTAAAAAGCTTGGGGAAGAAAAAGAGACCACCTCTTTGGTCAACTATAGTGCAATGGGCTAGAAATTCCATCTCAGCCATTTCAAGGTAAACCAGGACACAGCCTGTGGCTTTGGATGCTGCTGAGTAGGACTTGCAGTCCCAGCCTGTTTCCAACAGCAAGCCATCAGAAAACGTTGTCCTGTATCCTTCTGGGGGTACACAACTGATACCCAGAGAGAGCCCCTGGCAAGGTTGGGACCAAGAGCTCCTCGTCAGAGGGAGGAACTGCCAGGCACAGGTACTTGCAGGAAACCACCCAGTGAATCAAGAATAGAGCCCAGCTCAGCCCTCTCTTCCTCCAGACCTCATGACCATTCACCTTCAATTCTACAGTTTTTTGCTTTTCATCAAGATCACACACATGAACCAAACTCTAACACCGTCTACCAATCAAGACCTAGAAATTGTACTGTAAGGCCCACTGGAGTTCCCTTGAATCTTAACACATCTGATGTAATTTATTTTATAGGAACTGAGTCTCTGATAAACATTAAGAAATAATGTAGGGGACCACCATCAAAGTAATGTTTTTCTCCCAGGTGTGTTACCAACTCGCAGTCACTCTGGAAGGTGTGATTGCAGGAAAGGTGTGGAAGGAAAGCACCACGAGCTTCACTCTTTCTGAGAATCTGTGAAACCAATCTATGAAGTGAAGGAAGGAGAACTGTCAAAGAACGGGGAAAAGGTTTTCACAGGATTCTGCACAACGCATGAATGGAAGAGCAACTGCTAGTCTCCAGGTTTTCACTGGATTTTTCTCAAAAAAAAAAAAAAAAAAAAAAAAAAAAAAAAAAAAAAAATAGCACCACTGAAGTCAGTGGCACCAGGCCTCACCACCTCTTACTAATCAGTTCAGCTTCACCGAACTCAGACTATCTCAGCCAAAGAGCCACCAGACAAAGCAACATTGCATTACTATCCCATGTCTTTTGCTCAATTAATTTCTTGTGGATTAAAAAAAAAAAAAAAAAAGGTAGTAAGGCTGTGAGAGAGGATATTGATAAGCCTGCACAAGAAAAAGGAAGCAGGACCTTATTTACACCCTTTTTTTTTAGTTTTTCATTACCCCTGATGGAATTTGGCAACTACCTGACTATTTGCTGCCCCTCCACAAGTGGCTCATTTCTGGAATGAAGTCATAAGTCTGTGCTTACTCCACTGAGTATTAACATGTTGATGACTCTGACTCACAGGTTCAACACTGTGGCTTAACTGCTGCATGACAGGCTGTTAATTTTCCTTTTCCCCAGAATTTCAGAAAAAAAAAATTATTCACATTACAGCTAATATGTTCATCACTGTCTGTTTTATCCTACACTTAAAATTGCTCCAGGCAGTGCAATTCAATCACTTTTGTACAAAAATAAAAGATTGCTTCTTTTCCTCACAACACCACACCTAGCACAATATAATTCTGGAGCTAAAAATTGTCCTCCATTTCCAGAAAGTGTTACTAACTGAGCCCTTAAATTAAATATGAATATTTCAATATTTCATTTACTGTATTTAAATTTTCTGTGTGATACTTTGAACTACTGCTCCAGGTGCTTCCAACACAATGTGGTCTTGACCACTGTTAAACATCTGAACATGGAACTAAATGTTCAGGCTCATGCTTTTTGTGTCTCCATAACACTGTAGGACACAAAAGCTAGGTAGGTGTCTTCCATTCCTGCATGGACTGTGCAGAAAGGAATCACAGGTGACTGAGAAAACCTCCTGTGAGATATTAGTGCTCAGGAGAGTAGTGAGCAGTCAGTGGTGAGGAGCACACAGAGAGCAGGAGGAGCAGGATGCGCAGTAAAAACCTGCTATGATAAACAACTGCAGCAGCCAAGGGTTGTCAATACCAGCATCCAGGAGGGGGGTGAAATGATGTGAAGGATATAAGAGAGGAGCAGAAGCAAACTGAGTCAGGAAAAGTTCAGAATCACGGTCTGGAGACACCTCTTTATCATGTCCTGTCTTAGGCTATGGGACTATGAGTTCAAGCAGCCCACAGCTTTTGAGTCAGTGTAAAGCAGACCCAAGCACTGGGATGGGGAGGGAGCTATTGTACCCTGATGCACATTCTTTGTTCTGCAGTCTAACTGCATGTTTTTTCTACCATAACCAAGAAGACAGCTGACCATATATCAGCACTCCAGGCTGCTCATGAGAAACATCATGTGCAGCCTTCTGGACACTTGAAACACAACATCCTGTAAAACTTCAACTGACTTCCAAAAACTTGGGCACAGATGGAGGCATCGCCACTCTTTTCCTAAGCTCTGATGGCTGAAAGTCAAGCCAGTCCCTTCTCAAAAGGAAATGCAAGCGAATTCAGGTAGCATTACTTGGCAGGGTACTCACTGGGGTATGTGGGACTCTGCCTGTCCCAAGGCTTCACCAGGCAGTTGAGGAGGCTCCTTTCACCCAAATTATGACAGCTCTGAGATATGGGAGAGGAAGTGCTTTTTCCAAATGGAAATGTTGAGGGGTTTTTTCAGACGGATAAGGCCAGGCAGGATGGAGCTCTGAGCAATCAGGTCAAGTGGAAGGTGTTCTTGCCCTTGGCAGGGTGGTTGGAACAAGATGATCTTTAAGGTCCTGTCCAACCCAAACCATTCCATGATCCTGTTATTCTAAGTTTAGCTACCTAAAGAAGAGAAAATTGAAGAAAATGGGGGGGTGGGCAGGACAAGGGCGGGGAATGGCAGGGAGAGAGAATGATACCAAAGAAAATGTAGACCAGGGATAACCTGGGAAAGTCAAAACAACAAAACACCACCAGTAATATCTGCAAAGGAAAGGCAATGCATAGGAGGCTCAGAGACACAAGTAGCCTGGAGAAAAAGAGCTCACAGAGAAGCTGCAGATATTGCAAGGTATAGGTATGTAATGATAAAATTTTGCAAGGAACAGATGTCAAATGATGAGATTTCTGCAATTTGGGTCTCAGATTAAAAGGAATCTCTCTCTTCTGTCTGTAATATCAAATACACCACATGCAGTAACTTCCAAGGGAATCTCTACCTATCAGTGCCTCATGCCCATTTAAAAGGTGGCAGCCAGCTGATTATCCACCTTACAAGAAAGAAATATGATTTGTTGAATTTTCATAGCTCTCACATCCAGATGATGGGTCTTGTTAGCACCTCACTAAGTGAATGTAAACTCCATAAAATTAAAGATGTATCTTCCTTTCCTTTACAGTCCAGTCATCTCATAGTATCTCCCTGGTTCATGACCAAAGCAGAGTGAGAGATTTAGGATCTCATTATTCTGTGACAAAATGTGAGCATTCAAAGGAGGAACTGCAGGACTTACATATCCTTTTTGGTCATCAAAATTACAGTATAATGCAGAGCAGGACCAGCCCCATTTTAGATGATGAAATGTGCAGCCACAGCTATACATACATGGATTTGGGTGTAAAGAAGGTGTCACTTGTCTGCCTGAGAAGCTTTTAGTCACAGCAAAATCTAGTTTAACTTTAAAAAACACAATTGGCACTGAAGACCACAGCTGCCAGTGTTGTGGTAAGTTCTGCAGCACTGGCCAGATCCCTTCTGGGAAATATCCCAGAAGAAACTTCTTCCCAGAAGAAACTCTTCTTCCCCAGCCTCACCCACCAAAAACTCACCCTCACAGAGGTGATTCAGTGCTTCACACAGATTTCTGGGCTCACTCTTCCTCTCTCCCTCCCTCTGGAGGCAGATCTACACTCCTAATTCAGTGGATAAGCTAGGTGTCCTCCACTGAGTTACTACTGCCTATTGTGTAAAACAATGAATTATTAAAGCAAAGTAGGTTTTACTGATAGAAACATGCCTTGGCAATAATTCTTCTGAGGTTAAAAATCATGGATTCATCTCACGATGTGTATGTCTTCATTCATGAGATGCCATCATCCAAAATTATTAACTGGTGTAAATACTCTGTCTTAATTACTTGCACATTTTTTTCATAGCCTTGGCTGCATTGGTTCTCTTAAGTCCCAAATCTATGCTACAAAAGCCTACCTAATTTACTCAAGGAGACTTTTAAAAAGTTCAGAAACAAATACTTCTTTTTTAAGTTCATCAGTATAATTTCTCCACAAATGGATGGTATTCCGCCTACCATTAAAAAAAAAATAAAAAAAAAAAAAAAAAAAAAAAAAAAAAAAAAAAAAGTTGTGAAAAAATTAATGTTGCAAAACCAAGCACACAGCATTTGTGTGCTAACAAACTGGATGTTCCAGAACAAAAGTTGCCCATGCCGCCGTCTCTTGGCCCCTTTCTCGCACTGCAAGATCACAAGCTACTTTCCAGAGAAGCCCTGCGTCACTGATGGATTGCTCAAGGTAGGTGTTGCTAGGTGTCAGACAGATTTATCCCTGCACTAAATTCCACCTAGGGCTTCCTATTGACTCGGCATCCCCGAAGGCCCAGCGCTTGCCAGTAGGAAACACTTGGCACAGAGTTTTAGGTGGAATTTAGACTGGCTGAATCTGGAGCCTAATGCGCAGCTATTCCTTATTTTGTTTCTTCCTCATTGTGCAGAGAGTGGCCCCAGGCCTCAATTACAGTGTGCTATTCAAACCCTGCTCAGAATGCACCATTATTATTTTCCCCATGTTTTCTCATTACTGATTTCCTATGACACTTCTTGTCCCTTTCTGAGGGCCCTGCAAGCACAGTCTGCTTGATGGCAGAGGTGAAGTGAGCAGTGAGTCTCACACTCAGCAAGGATGGGAAGCTTAAACTCTTCTTCTCCTGGTGCAGGGCACCTGTGGTGAGGTGGCCGCCATGGCAGGGACTGTTTTGTGCCACCAGCTGTCCGTGGCAAAGCTTCTCTGGAAGAAATGCTAAAATGCCACTAAAATTGTCCTTCTGCGATGCCATCATTGTGCAGCGCCTATGTCAAAAATCTGAGAGCAGTTGCCATATTGCTCTCATTAAGTGAGCAAAAGACTGTTATCATAGAGTAATGGGCTCCTGCTGGTCCATTAACGTTGGAGCAAAGCTGGAGGCATTTATGGAAACAATGTGGAAAGCCTGGTATTTATCCTCAGAGCAACGGAGCACTGGTCCTTTCTCCCTATAATGTCCCTATAGTGTTCTCCTATAATATCTTTATTCCTGTTCAAATGAGGGGAATATCTGATCATTTCCTCTGCTGGATGCTGGTGCAGGGAAACAACAGATGTTCCTAGATTCAGCATAGCAAATAGTTCAGAAAGACATCTTGTGTGAATCAGCTGTCCCTCCTCAGTCAACCTCCTCACAACCCTGAGTGGGAGGAACCATTGAAAGATGGCAGAGGCGTTGTTTACTGTCCTGTGATTACCTAGCTCATTAGCAGAAATCTAATTGCAAATACTCCTGGTTAACTTCAGGAGCACTTTTCTGCAAAACTCTCTTATGCAAATTCAAATGCATTACATACAAGAAGCAGCTATCTCCCATATTTTCTATTTTTCTCCTATCTGGCACCTTAAATCTTTGTTAGGAAGCATGTTATCAATTCAGATTACATTCCTTAGAAGCACCACTTTTACTCAAACAAAAGAAACTCAGAGATTAACCAGGGAAAGGTTTGAAAATCCTCAAGCAGTGACAGCCAACTTTTCTTTGGTGGATGTTGAAACCTGAATTTCTGCAGTATTAGAACTTCCCTAGTAGCAAAATGCTAGTTTTCCACATGCAAAAGAAACACTGAACATCAGAGCAGGTGTGCCAAAGTCTCCCTGCTCCCATCAGCTTCAGCAACCACAAGAAAAAATAAATTAATGAGGACATTGCTCCATATTGCATAATATGACTTCATTTTCAGAATTATGGAAGCAAGGAAGGGTTGAACTGATTTTATGCTGCCAGAGCTTGGAATGTTCAATGACACAGTTCCAGGAAGCCAAACCTGTAATAAGGTGTTTCATTTTTATTAACAGAGATAGATAATTAAAGATTACTATTTAAAAGCTGAGGCATACTGAGAAAGAAGGGCCTGGGACAGGGAAGATGGGGAAGATCTCTTCTGCATGGTTTTTCCCCAGCTATTGAGGGGACTGGGAGATCATCAAAGAGTAAAACCCCTTCTTGAAGCAGAAAGAATGGTTCTTCCAGAGACACAGATATATTAGAAGTTCCAGAGGCTGCTGGACAGTAAGTATGCCACACAATAATGAGAGAATTTCGTCCCGAAGAAGGATGCAGAAAGGTGAATTAATAGTAACCCAGGTTCCTGGCTTCTTCATTAGAGACAGCTCCACAAAGCAACTTGGTCTTCTCACAAATACATTTTCCTGCATCTTCTAGCATATGCTAAACCTATCGCTCATTAATGGGGACCATCTGGCTAGCTAGCACCTGGTAATTTCTCAAGTTTTCTCTATTCTTCTACGACTCCTCCACTGTGTCTGGAAAAATACATGCAAAAAAAAAATGCATGAAGAAAAAAAATTCATAAATAAACAAGAATTCGTCCTCTTCACTGCGTGCAAGTGTCCCCACATTGCACACAGGGCTTTGAAAAGGATGCTTCTTTTGGAGTCCTTGTTTGCACTAGTCCCACTGTGGGAGCCACTCATTCAAGTAATTGTTAGAGTTTGGGGAATATCCAAATTCAAAGATGGGGCAAACCCATTAAAAACAATGAAAGATGGGGCTAACCCCATCAAAGCAAGAATGCCTATGCTAATTAAAAAAAAAAAAAAAAAAAAAAAAAAAAAAAAAAAAAAAAAAAAAAAAAAAAAGAAGAAAGCTCTTTGTTTTCCATAAACAACTCAAGGTATTTTGCCTCTTAGAGGAATTCAACAACCCTTGGATTGTTTGAAAGCAGAAAGTTGCTGCATTGCATGGTGCTAAATTGTGTGAGAGCAGCGGTTGCCTCTGCCAGGGGCTGGTGAGTTTGAGTGGATGATACAGTATGGGGGAATCAGCATCTCTGGAATCGCAGACAGGTGTTATCTCCCTGGGGGAAGTTCAGTGGGAATCACAGCCCGATCTCTCAGCTCATCACTGCCAAGCCCACCACTAAACCATGTCCCACATCCACATGGCTTTTAAACACCTCCTAGAAAAGTAAAATAACTGTTGACAAGATATGGCTGGGCTTTCAAACGGCAGGTGAGAACAAACCTGACCACGGGCACTGCTGACATTCTCAGCATGAACATTTATGGCCTTACGTATGCATGTGCCATCTGTGTATGTACACACTTGCTACTGCTTGAAACCTGCCAGGAACTGCTCACAATCTTCAGAGATGTGCCCTTTGCACCGTACTGATAATCTACAAGTGTAACTGCCATCTGAGCAGGGGGTTATTTCTGTTTAACAAAAACAAAGTAACCCATGCAGGAACAGATAAATAAAGCCTGAGCTCACGTGCATTTGGTAAGGAGTATACAATACATGGCAAAAAAAATCCCCAAGGACAGGTGTCCCTGAAGGAGATCACAGGAAGGCTGTGGTGGCCTTCAGAGTTTGGTGGCCATGGCTCTGGACTGTCTCATCCTCCTCGGTGAACAGAGATCCTGTGGGACGAGGGTGAATCCTCATCACTGCACCCCCCTCTTCAGAGCATGCCTTGCACAGCAGGTGTATGTGTGAGCTCGCGCACTTTCCCTCTATCTTGGCTGCAGTGCAGGTAATTTAGGTGGCATAGGACATAAGAAACACTCCAGATGCTGCATCTTCTTGAATTTCACCTGCTCTCCAGCAACCTTGTCAGGGTAAAATGCAGCACAGCACCAAGGATTATGGAATCACTGCTTTTGATGAATAAGCAACAAGGATTTTATTGGGTTTAACCCAGCATCAAGGGTTTGTTCCCAGTTCTCCTTTCATTATGCTGTGCCAGGACTGGAGCAGGAGCCCAGGCAGCTCCTGCCCCTGTAGCCTACCTGCTGCAGCCTGCTGCAGGGACAACACACTGCAATCCCAAAAATGTCAGGAAAGCATCTTCTTGTCTGACCCCGATGATGTCGTGACACAATCTTTCCCAAAGTCTTCAGTCCCTGATGCCATCAGCTGCTGCCACAGACAACCAAATCAAATGGGATAAGCTGTACACCAAGGTTCCTGAGAGGCAGTTTGTTGAAAATCAAGTTCCGAACTTAAGCTTTAAAATAAACACATAAAGATAAACACATTGGTCTTTGTTTCAGGCACAATTGGCTCAACTGTTTTTTCTTCTTGTTGATGTTCTTAATGTTTTTCAATGTGTGATGTCATTTCCTGAGAACTGTCTCTGCTCTAGAAACCTATGTTCTTCCTTGGCTTATTTTTCCCTTTTGTGGTTTATACACACAGGTGACCAGTTTAGCACCGACTCAGGCTGGACACTAAGGCCTTTCACTGGGTCTTTTTTACTCCGCTCTACACTTTGGCCACTGATACGAGCTGTCTGCATCAGGTAATAATTCTTCTGCCAAAATGTGTGAGCAGCACAAGTGGCAAGTCTAGGGCAAATCCATTCCCACAGCGAGATGTGGTAAATGTGGAAGAAACCTCCTCCTTCCGCCTAGTGAGGGAGAGAAACACACAGAGGCCACAGCAGTCTGGCACAACAAGGGCTGCAGCAGACTCCTTTCTGTCCCAGCACAGCATCATCTGGAAAAATGTCATTGCACATCCCAAGGCAAGAGCAACACAAATTCTGTGCAATTCTCTATCTGAGTTAGGCAATCTCCGAAGTCGGCTTTGAACAGCACAGAAACATGCTGTGTTCTGAGTTAGTGGAAAGAAAGTTTTTGAGAAAATTGGGAAATTTGGAGACTTGGGAGAAATGGTCAGCTGGCAACAGAAGGCATGTTCAAAAAAATCTGTCCTAAAAAACATTTAGGTTGTTATGTAGGCTGGGAAGGCATTAGTTGAGAGCAGTTACAAACACAGTGCATTTAATTTCCACACTTGGGACCATTAAATCTCAGTCCTTGTCATTTAAGGAAGGAAATCACTAGTCTGCTTCGTTAGTGAAAAAAAGAATGTGTTGATCTTTATGTGGGATGTTCAAATGCAGGTGTCATTAAACTTATCAATGCCTGCAAACATCCACGTTTTTAAGCACCCTGCCAACATTTACACAATTGAAAATCAAAACCCAGATGGAAGTGGGCCACACCTTTTTAACATGAAATTTACACATACCTCACACGTGTCTTGCCTCAATTATCCAGAATCATGGCAATGAAATCTATTTTAATGAAAGATTGTGAAAGAAAACCTGTTTTATTTCAGTCCACAATATTCAAAACTTCTCTTCCTGGAATCCGTGAAGTTCTGGCACTTATTTCAAAGATATCTGATCACTTATCTGCTTCTGAAGCATTCTTGTTCTCCTATTTCTAATAAGGGATATGATTTTAATTTTGATGTTGGCCTCAAGTGATCCTGAGTTTGAAATTTGGACCAGGAAAATGCTGCATTGCTTGGGAGATCTGTAAATTAATAAATTTACAGTGAGAGGAAAGAAATGAAAAATAACTGATGGGGAAAAAATGTTCAGAGATCTGCAAACCTCCACATCAGGCGCTTTCTCCCAAGACTAAGCTAGAAGGGAGGTTTTGACCTTAAACTCTTTGCGTTCAGTTTGGATACTCAGCGTGGTTGCCAGAGAGTCTCAGAGCACAATCCCTGGATGGGAGTCACAGTAGGGACCTGCTCCGAGGGGGCTGCGCAGACACCCAGCCCTGCATCTCCGAACGGGGAAGGTGCCTTCCTTTTCGGGCATCGTCCTGTATTTCACCAGCCTTCATCTCTCCACACTAATCCTTTTTGTACCTGTGGTTCCTGACACATCCTCTGCCAAGACACGGACTTTGAGCAGAAAAAAAACCCAAAAAAACCAAAAAAACCCCCACAAACAAAAAAAACCAAAACCAAAAACAAACAACAAAAAAAAACCAAACAACGTTCTGCTTTTTAGTGCCAAAGTTATTAATAATTAACATTCGTAACACAAAACCGGTAAAACCGGTTAGGCAAAAAAAAAAAAAAAAAAAAAAAAAAAAAAAAAAAAAAAAAAAAAAAAAAAATTAAAAAAAACCACCACAAACACCACCACCCGGCATTTTATTATTATTTTAGGGTTTAATTTAGTCATCGTAAATTACTCAGGCTCATGTTTGCAAATCACGCAGAGCTGGGACTTCACCCCTCCGGCCCGACCAGTTCTGGAGAGCGGCCGGCGGCGCGGCTGCCGGGGGTGGGGGGAGCCTCAGACCCCGCTGCACCGATCGGGACAGCGCCGGGCGAGCAGCGACACGGCCCACCGCGGCTCCCCGTCGCACGGGGGGCGGGACGGAGCCCATCGGGGAGCACCCCGACACGGCCCGTCGGGGCTGCGCGGCGCCGGGGCGCGGCGCCGGCTCGCCATTGCCCTCTGGAGGAACCCGAGCCGTTCTCTGCGGTTCCCCGCGGGGCTGTGCTAAATTTGGGGGTGGTTTTGGAGTTTTCTTTAATTTCTCTTTTATTTTCTTTTTCCTTTTTTAATTATCATTTTACGGCCTATTCCCAGCCTGACACCCATCGGGCCTTCGGCACCGCTGGGAGTGGGTGCCTCCCGGACCGCTGGGTCCCGGTGATTAGAAGTCGAGAATAGCCCAGGGCTGGCACGGGCCGTGTGAAGGACCGCGCCGTCGGGGCGGTTCGGAAAATTAACAAAAAGGGGAAAGAAAAAAATGAATAAAACAAATAAACAAACGAACAAACAAACAAAAAGACAAAAACGGGAAAGGAAAAAGTAGAGAAGACATAAAGAAAAAAAAAACCCTAACAAAACAAAAAGTTCAAGGAAAAAAACCCCGAAAAATAGTAAGAAAATGCAAGGCTAGGGGGAAGGCGGAGAGGCAGAGCGGCCCTCGGGACGCTCCGTTCCACCTCCCTCCCTTCTCCGGGGCGGCCGACGATTCCCGGCGGGAGTTCCCACCCCGCCGCCGGTGCGGGAGCCCCCGCGGCGCGCGGGCATCCCCGGCGCGTGTGTCCCCGTGTCCCGCCCCAGCGTCACCACCCGCGCCCGCGTCACGGAGCGCTCGGGGCGGAGCCCCCGCTCTTTCTGCGCGCTCCCCGAGCCCGTCCCCGCCTTTTCCCCACATGTCCGTTTGTTGTCGCCGTCGCCATGGCGGCGGGGGCGGCGCGCCCGCGAAGTGAGGTGATAAGAGGGAGCGACGGCGACAGGACCGCGCAGTGCCGAGCGGGGCGCGGCGGCGGCGGCGGCGGCGGCGGAGAGCGCCCGGCGCCTCCCTCTTTCTATCCATCCCTCCTTTCCCCACTGGCACCACCGCACCCCGTCCGTCCTGCCCGGCTCCCCACATGGCCGCGGCTCCTCGGGAAACGCCTCGCGCCTCCGCCCTGCCGGTGCCGGAGCCGCGTTGCCAGGCGGCGGCCGCCGCCTCTTCCTCCTCTTCCTCGTCCCCGCGGCGCCGCTAGCGCTCCGCGCCCCGCTCCGCGCAGCGCCGAGCAAAAAGAAGAAGAAGCACCAGGGCGCTCCCGGGGCACCGCCCCGGCGGCGGCGCTGCACCGGCTCCGCGCGGCTGGACGGCGCGTCCGTGCCGCCTCTCCTCCCTCTGCTCCGCGGCGACGCTCGGGACCACGGCGGCGGCGGCGGCTCGGCGGGACGCCCCGGCACGGATGCGGTGGGTGCCGGGCGCGGCTGCCGCCTTCCCTCCCTCCGTCCCCTCCCCGCCCGGCCGCCGGCTGACTCCGCTGTGTCTCCCCACCGCAGGCAGCCACCCGGCGAGTGCGAGATGGCGCTCAGCGGCACGCTCCTTCCCTCCATCGCCACCTTCGCGGCGGGCGCCGCGGGCCGCGAGAAAGCGGCGCGGCCCGCGGGCCCCGGCAACGTGAGTATCGGCGCCGCGGCGCCGCGACACGGACGGGGTCGGACGGGACGGGGCCGGGCGGGGTGGGGGCCGTCGGGGTAGGCGCGGCGCCGTGCGGCCGGGGCTGAGCCGTGCGAATGTCCCCGCAGCGCTGGCGGGAGGAGCTGTCGCAGTTGAAGAGGCCGCCGCCGGCACTGTCGGCGCGGCCGGTGGAGACGCCGCCGTCGGAGCTGGAAGGCGCCGCAGCTCTAGGGCCCCGCCGTGACGCCGAGGAGTTCAATGAGCTTCTGGATTTCGACTTCATCCTCTCCAACTCGCTCATGCACCAGGAGCCCGCCGCCGCCGCCGTGGTGGTGGCCCCCGCCGCCACCCCGGCCCCCACCGCCAGCCCGTGCCCCGCCGGGCCTTTCGCCTACCCGCTGCCCCGGCCCGAGCCCGCCGGTCTCCTCTACGGCGGCGGCGGGGGCGGCTGCGACGGGGCGCCAGCCGCCGGGTCCGCCGCGCCCTTCAACCTGGCCGACATCACCGACGTGTCCCCCTCGGGAGGCTTCGTGGCCGAGCTGATGCGGCCAGACCTGGACGCGGTGTACCTGCCAGCGCCGGCCGCGCTGCCGCCCCTGGGCAGCCTTCAGGGCAAGTTCGTGGTGAAGGCGGTGGGCGACTACAGCCACCCGGGGCTTAGCCCCAAGAGCGGCCCCGCCGCCCCGCCGCCCGGCGGCGACGGCCCCGGCGCGCCCTACACCTCCCTGCCGCGGATGTGCCCCAAAATCAAGCAAGAGGCCGCGCCGCCCTGCACACTGGCCCCGCCGCCGCCTCACGGGAGCAGCCCCCGAGGAGCCCCCCAGCACGACTTCGCCCTGGGCAGCCGCCCGCTGCCCGCCCGGAGTACACCTTCGCTGGCGCCCGAGGAGATGCTGAGCGGCAGAGACTGTCTTCCCGCCACGCCGGGGCTGGGCCACCCGCCGCTGCCCCCGGGGTACCCCGCGGCTCCTGGCTACCCCGCCTTCCTTCCCGAGCAGCTCTCTCCCGGCACGCTCCAGTACCAAGGTGAGTCCCCGCGGTGCTGGGGCACCTGATGTCCCCGCTTGGGCGCCCGCCGTGCTCACTCCTCCCTGTCCGCCTATAGAGCTGATGCCGCCGGGGAGCTGCCTGCCTGAGGAGACCAAGCCCAAGAGGGGACGCCGGTCATGGCCTAGGAAGAGGACGGCCACACACACCTGTGACTATGCGGGCTGCGGCAAAACCTACACCAAAAGCTCTCATCTCAAGGCGCATCTGAGAACCCACACAGGTTAGTCCCAGTGCTGAGGTCAGAGGGATTGTCGTGGCCTGAGGGGCACGGGGTGACCCCATCAGATGGTAGAAGGCTGTGAGCACAGGAGGAGAGTTAAAAGCAGCAAGATTTTTTCCTTCCTGGGTTTCCGGGCTTTTTTTTTTTTTTTTCCCCTTCCCCCTTGGCTACGTGAAGTCCTGTGCAGTCTTCACTTGTTGGCTTGACATTTTGCTTAATGGTTCAGAGTGACTCAGATGTGGGAGCGGGTGGGTTTCTTGCCAAGTCAGAGTTTGATACTTCTTTCTTGCTGTGTGGCTAGCTAATTAGCATGTAGTTGGAAGCTGGTTGGGATTTGTTGCTCTGAATTCTGTTGGCCCTCTTCTGAGAAGGCGGCAGACCTCTCTCGAAGATAACTGCTTTCTTTGCTGGTTATGAAGTGCTTTGCACATGCACCGCTCTCTTGGTTGGCTGTAGGGTGAAAGGTTGTGCACCTCTGCAAGTTGTTGCTCCCTTTTTGGGAAAACCGAGATGGTTTCCGTGAAGAGTAGGGGCTTTCAGCTGAGCTGGCAGCCCTGATGAGGTGCTTCACCTACCTGTAGGACATCTCCCTCTGCACCAGCAGAGTTTAACTGTCAATTGCCCACTGCTAGAATTGGGATAAAATCTGCCCAAAGTGTGTATCTGAGCCCAGTCTTAAACTTTAACCTTGCAGCTGAGTGCAGAGTTGCAGTAACTGAGCTTGTGAAAGCAGGTACAGCACGCGAGTTTCACCAGCATGGGCATTCTCTAACAGTGACTAAATAACCTGTAAATTTGCATAATTTGAATCCCTGGGTTGTGAACCTGATTTCAAAACTTTCTCCTGTGGAGGAGATGGGAAAGGGAAAATAAATTGTCGCTGCAATAGTTAGGCTACATCTTCAGGTAATGGCAGTGGGCGGGAAAAAAATGAGGCAAGTGGTCAGTGAACATCTGCCCCAAGCCAGTCAGCACCATCCTCAGGATGTGTGGGACAGGGAGTTTGTTGGGGAAGCTCATCTTGCCATCAACAGTGTTTTTTGTATAATGAGGACACTAGTAAGACTGAGTCCTTAATCAGGCCAAGCTAATGAAAACAGTTTCCGGCTGTTTTTTAATTCTTGAGACCTACAATTATCTAAATACGTTGTCTGCTGAGCTATTTCTGGTTGCCATTTGGTGGTGTAACACCGCTGGCAAAAATACACACTCGGGTGCTCTGAATTCTCATGTGCAAGGCAGTGAAAATGAGCATTTTAGTGAAGATTTATGTAACACTAGCATTTCATAGTACCTGTGCATCTTGCAAGGACAGCCTTGCTCTTTTAGTCTTTGTAGTTTGTTTGCAAATGCTTCATGAAGTTCATTGCGTTTGACCACCGTTTGTGTTATCCAGGACAGCTGCTTGAAAGAAGGTGTTACAGGTGGTAGCCACAAAAAACCCAAAAACCCTAACTGATGTGTTTCATTGCTCATTTTGTTTCTTTTACAGGTGAGAAGCCTTATCACTGTGACTGGGAAGGCTGCGGGTGGAAGTTTGCCCGATCCGATGAACTCACTCGTCACTACAGAAAACACACAGGCCACCGCCCTTTCCAGTGCCAGCGCTGTGACAGAGCCTTCTCCAGGTCGGACCACCTTGCCTTACACATGAAGAGGCACTTCTGATTTAGGAAAGCAGTGGATCTTTCCCCCGACTGCCGCAGAGATTCAGTATTTACAGCACAAGGACTGTCTTCCACAAGACGGGGAGAACTCATTTTAAGCACTACAGATAATAGAGGTGAAGTCTTCCAAAGAGTGGAAAAGAGGGATAATTGCATACGGACATTGCAGCTTTTTATTTTAATAGTTATACACTTAAGAGAACCAAAGACGTTGGGGTCAATGACTGGATCTTCTATCATTCCATTTGTAAATCCAACTTGAATTATTTCTGGACTACAGAATGCCAAGGAGTGACTGGAAGTCACGGATATCAGGGTTTAAACAGACTGTATGTAGTTCGGAGGGTGGGGATATTACACAGGGAAATTACATTCCCTTAATTTCCTTTCAATGCAATATTAGATGTACATGTCATCTTGTACTTTCTTTTTTTTTTTTTTTTTTTTTTTTTTTTCCTTCTAAAAGCCATTACAATATTAAAAGAGGAGGAAAAATTCAGGTACAGAATTATATTTTAAAAGCCTGTTTCATGGTGCTTAGTGACTGTTGGTTCTAGAGGTACCAAAACCAGGAAGCCAAAGTTCTCAAACTGCTGCATATCTGACAAGGAACTATTTTTTATTTTCCGATTGCCAATTATGACCTAAATCAGGTGAATAACCCTGGTTTATCTTTTTTATTAAGAAAATAACTTTATGCAGACAGTCTGTAATGCACTGTGGTTTCGATGTGCAATAGTTTGTACAATGGTTTATTCCCAAATATGCCTTAAGCAGAACAAATGTTTTCTATATAGTTCTTTACATAATAAATATGTAATATAAATTTAAGCAAACTTCTATTTTGTATATTTGTAAACTACGAAGTAATAATGAACATTTTGTTGGAATTTGTATTTTGCATATTCAAGGTGAAAATAAGTTTTAAATAAACTTATAATATTTTATCTGAATGGTTGCTGTAATTTTTTTCTGTGTATGACGTGGCCAGAGATTTGTTAGGTATTTGTTGGTGGTTGAGTTTACCAAGGCAAGGAGAAGGGTGGGTGTAAACGCTTGTGGTCTCAAGACTCTGAAAGAATTGTGTAAGTACAGTGCTGATGTAACATCTCTTTTTAGGGAAAAAGGTGTATGGAAAGTTTTTGCTCTGGATGTTGAGTTGCCACTTACCTCACCTGTGTGGGTGAAAATAATTTACCATTTTTAAAGTAACTTAGTTTAAATTATTTTTTAGAGGACACAATCTGTTGAAGATGTAAGACCTTGTGCATCTGGTGATAACAAATCCTAGAAATTTATTTCTTTTTTTAGCAGTCTTTTCAGCTATGTAGGATTCCCATCTTCATTGCCTTGGATTTGTTAGGCAAGCCGGTGTAACCACTTTTGTGTGAGCAAAGTAAAACCCACTGAGTAATGTTGAGCAAAGAATTAAAGCTGGCTCGAAGAATAAAGGGCACACGCACGGAACGCCACTTACCCCATCACCCGCACGGAGTTTTCTTTTGAAACCTACTCTGTCCTGGGAATCCAGTCACTCAGCGTGTGCAGGAATGCACACGTAGCCAGGGAAGGCTGACCATGCTGGGACTGAGGACGTGTTGCTGCGAGGTCTCTGGCATCCCTCCAGTGACGCGTGCCGCACCACAGCTCTGGGGGCGGTGAGCCTGCCCCAGGTCATCACCAGCCCTGTGGTGCTTCTCCTTCAGGACCTCATTGTTCCAGCTGCCTTACAGAATGTGTAGCAAACAGGTGATTTCTACATTAATGCCGGGTGAATAGGACCTGTTTTTCTCACTACTCTTCGTTAAAAGGGAAGAAGCGATTCCTTTTCAGCTGATATGTAATGTTGGTCAGCTAGGAATTGGGGTGTATGTGGCGTCCAATAATGCTTAGGAAAAAAATAGCAGGCAAGAGGCTTTTGTATCTTCATAGTTGTTAAAAGTGGCACTATCAAATTTTTGTGTCCAAACGTGCCTTTGGAATGTTACTAAAGCTCACATTCGATGCGGTATTTATGTGGGGACCAGTGCCATTCTCCCTCAGTTTGTGTAATATAACGATGCAGAAAATATTTCTCACCCCTTATCACCTAGGCGTGCTTTGTTCAACTGAAAGCTATCTTTGTTGATTTGCTTTGTAGGTAACACAGGGAGTAAGGAATGTCTTGTTTGGTTTGCAAATAGCAAGTATTTAAAACTAAATTAAAGTTATGAGTCATCCTTTATCTGAAGCTTTTCCATGTGAAAACTTTTTTACAATTAAACCAGGCATTTTTTTACCTCCTCTGTTGCTCTGCCTGTGAATTCTGAATGAGAGATCCAAGGTCAGCATCAAAACTGGTGTGTGCTGAGGGTCTGAAATTCCGTCGTCCCATCCAATAATGCCAGGGAACGCTTGGCAGGGATCTCCTTTATATGACTGCCATTCAAAACCTCTTACGTACATGCAAGGTCTATGTTCTAGCACATCTGTAAGTACTGAAATCTGAAGATCTCATCTGAGTAACTGGTTTCTTTTGCTTTTCAAGAGTTCTGTCACTATGCGCCCTTAAGAATTTCTTAAGACACTGTACCACTTAGTAAGGCATTATCCACTTCAGCCAGCTTCAGTTTCTGCTTGATGTTTTTGTGGACCCTAGGTTTCTAGTTGCATGAGCAATGGCATTTTTGAAACAGCACATTTTTCCCTGTTCCACTTGATTTTTTTTAATTCCCTTTTTTTCCCTGGTCCTAACCAAATTGTCCTCGTGTATGAATTTCCAGACTGAAAAGGACAGGACTGTAACTTTGTATTTAAAAGGAAATGTTGCTGTGTCTTTAACCATTTCCAAATTTCTACTCCTATACTTTTCTGGGGACTGGAGCCAACTGCTCACTTTTTGCCATACAGCATGCAACCCATGAGGGGCAGTCCTTACTCTTAAGGAGGTCTCTTGGGGAAATACTGAAATGAGCAGTGCTCTGGTAAGTAGAGCTGAAAACAGCACATTGTGTTTGCCACCTGTTTTGTTGTGTCTGGGAACTTGGAGTTGCACTTAGGTGCAGGGTTGCACATGGATGCAGTGGAACAACACATATATCAAAAAGCGTATCTCATAAAAACATATGTAAAACACTGAGAAGTCTTGTAAGTATGTCTTGAAAAACAAGATTTGTTTAGCGTTGCTAAAGCTTTTCCACTTCACTGGGGCATCTAAAAGTCAGGGTTTGAGGTTATTAGGGGTGGCCTCTCTGACATGGGGTGAGCACCTCCAGAGCTGCCCCAGAGCACTGTTTCAGCTACTGAAGGCAAAATCTCTTGTGGCAGAGAGTTATCTCTGCAGTCAAACTACAGCCGTCCTTAATCCTGCTCACCCCTAGCCCAAATCTCTCTGGAGCACGCTTAGCATGTATAGATGGAGCTGCTTAAAACAAGATGGCACATGCCTGTCTATCGAGTGCCAAGTATTCAAAAGTGGCACCAGAGTAAAACTCTTCTCAGAGCCGCAACTACCATGCACTTGTCTGCTGCACAGCCTGGGAATCTGGGCTTGACTGTGACCCAGCACAAGTAGCTTCAGCTACCCCATCACACAGAGAGGTACTTGCAAGAGAGTTTTCTTATCCCTCGTGATGGTTACCAGATCCTGCCACAGCTGAACACTACTGTGAATCTCACAAAGATTTATATTAAGCTGATATGAATCAGTGAATTTCATTCTCCTCCTCTTTAATAAGGGAAGATCAGAGACTGCTGTGGTTAATCACCCCGAGTGCTAACGGTTCGACAGAATTAGTTTACACAGGTTTCCTGTGGGAGTGTGCTGGATCTTGGAGCTAGCCTACTCTCACTGGAGTCCCTGGCAGGCACTTTTAACGGCATTTGAGTGCAAGATTTTCCAAATTAACCTGTGTTTGTCCCTGGGTTTTCCTCCCCTGACTGCTATTGGGTCGTATGCCCTAAGGCAGCAGGAGAATAGGAATTGTTTGCAAGATGGGAACAGATAGAACAGTGGTTACACTGTAGGACTCAGACAGGGGTCTGGATGTGGTAGAAGAGCTGGTAGGAGGAAGTAAACTCAAGGTATGGTGAACAAAACCAATATGGAGAGGAAGAGGAGCACCACCACCACCGGCACCACCACATGTTGACTCAGGCTTGCCAGGAGAGCTCCGCAGATTAAATAGCTGTGTTTAGGCTCAGTGGATATATCTCTGGACACCAAGAGAGATGAGTGTGTACTTGAAAGAGGGGAAGGCCCATCATTCACCAAAATTTAATTGAGGTCACATTGGCTTGGAGCCACAGGGTAACACACCCACATTCCCCTGTCTGCTGAACACCTGGATGACTCACATTTCGTCTGCCCTTCACTCTTGCCGTGACTTTACCAGGGGAATATTTTCATTGCTGCTGAAGGCATTGCCACCAAGCGCTGCAGTGTGGAAGTGGGTGGTGGTGGTGTTTCTGCAGCCTTGTTCTCCACCCTGAGTATGTATAGGTATCTATTAGTCTCTTTTTCACCTTTGGATGCATACCTGTGAGCCCTTAAGGCTAGAACCTTAATGGTGTGAAAGACGGGAGGGGAAAAGGTGGCTTGTGCTTTATTAATGTTTATTCTATATTTAGAGCATGCATCCCCAGAGCTTTACAGGAGACAGGCAGCCCTAATATCTACTCACAAGAGGCATTAGGCAGCTGCACCTATTCCCTTCAGTAATGTTTTCCATACACTTGGAGCTGTGACTTCTTTTGTAACTGAGATGGTCATTTTCACGCAGACCGGGCTAGCTAGGGGTCAACCTCATGACTTGCTAATTAAGATGAAGATTCAGGGAACATGGAACAAACCCAGCTGCTTTCACTGTGAAAACTGGGTGAGCAGAAGGGTGATCATGTGCTGCTATCACCACAGCCATCTTGCTGCAACCCTGAAAAGTTTTGCATGGTTTTGCTTTGGGTACAGCATGCTTGTTTATCAAGCACAAGCTAAGGCTTGCTTAAATCTTGCCATTCAAGTTCTCCACTGTTAAACTTTCAGGCTTTATTCAACAAAATAACCCAGCTTCCCTGTGTTATTCGGTTTAAGGCCTTTAATTTTAAGAACAGCTATCCCTCAGTTATCCAGAGTGATTTACCCCAATACTGCCACAGCAGTTAGGAAAGATCTGACAGGAAATGCCACACTACCAGCGCACAGGGGTTTATTTACTGGGAGCCTCCTTGGTGTGCTCAGGGTCTGTTTGTGCATGTCCCAGTGTCACAGAATCGCAGAATAAACTGAGTTGAAAGGGACCCTCAAGAATCATCACATCCAGCTCCTGGCACTGCACAGAACCATCTGTGAGTCCCACCATGTGCCCAAAAGCAATGTCCAAATGCTTCTTGAACTCTGCCAGTCTTGGAACTGTGCCCATTCCCTGGGGAGCCTCTTCCAGTGCCCAATCACCCTGTTGGGAGAAGAATCTTTTCCTGATATCCAGTCTAAACCTCTCTGACACCACTTCAGGCCATTTCCTGGGCCCTGTCCCTGGTGACCACGGAGCAGAGATCAGTGCCTGCCCCTCCTCTTCCCCTCACCAGGAAGCTGCAGAACTGCAGTGAGGTCTCCCCTCAGTCTCCTCCATCTCAATAGACTAAATGCCCTCAGCTGCCCCTCACACAGCTTCTCCTCAAGGCTTTTCACCACCCCTATGGCTCTCCTTTGCACACTCTCTAATGGTTTAACATATTTTTTATGTTGTGGTGTCCAGAACTGCACACATATTCCAGGTGAGGCCACCCCAGAGCAGAGCAGGACAATCCCTGGCCTGGCTGGCCGTGCTGGGCCTGGTGCCCCCAGGACAGGGATGCCCCTCCTGGCTCCAGGGCACTGCTGGCTCATACCCAACTGGCCATTGACCAGGACCTTCAGGACCATGCCAGGGGCAGAATCCAGCACTTTCACCCATTAAACTCCATATAGTTGGTGATTGTCCAGCCCTCTCATTTGTCAAGGTCTCTCTGCAGCGTCTTCTTGCCCTCAGAGGACTCAGCAGCTCCTCTCAATTTTGTATCATCTGTGACCTTGCTGAGTGTCCCTTCTGGTCCTGTGCCCAGGTCATTTATGAAGAAGTTGAAGAGCACAGGACCAAGGCTGAAGCCCTGTGGAACCCTGCACAGATGGCAGGAGTCCTGGATGTGCTTTGCCCTTCCAGTCCTGGAAAGGCATTGGAAGGTGCTCTGATTTTGCTGGCTTTAGGAACCAGTTGCCACACGGGAAAACCTGACTCTCTGGGCTTTTGCCATTGAGTCCACTCCTCTGGGAGTGTGCTGTGGCGTTGGCACTGTTTGGTCTCCAAATCTCATTTCTGGTCTTCCTTCCTGAGGGATCTCCTGAGGGCTTAGCACCCATCATAGTTATATTTCTCTTTTATGATAAAAATTAATATTGTGGATTAGTATGTTGATAAAGTACTAGGGGTAACACTGATGGCAATTACTGAAGCAGATTGGAATTTACTTTCCAAGCTCTGGATGAGGTTTTATCCTGTGTTTAGACTTGAAACATACTGATTTAGTAATCTGTTGGCAACATAAGGGGGCTGCCCAAAGGGATGCATTTGTCTTTGCACTGGGATGTACAAGGCTTGGCTGTCCATTCTCAGTTCCCACATCACACTGTTTCAGCAAAAGTCTCCCCTGGCTGATGAGGGATGGCTCGATCTGCTGGCTGTGCAAGAGATTATTATTCATGTTTCAAAATGCTTTCCAGTGGAAAGCAAAGCAACTTCGCCACTTACTGCCTTCCTGCCTCCCCAGTAACTGTTTGTGCTCTCTGCAGATTTAGAGAATATTACAATGCTGCTGTCACCTGTACAAGATGTTTGACTACCTTCCTTCTGCAAACACCTTCTAACCAGAATTTGCTTTGACAAGGTTCCCATGTTCATAATCTAAAACTCACTGCCAAGGTTTCCTATGCAAATAGACCAACTTCTAAGTGTGGCGCAGAGGAGGAGCAGAGGAGCACAGGGCATGGTGGTGGCCACTGTTGTCTGGCCATGGGTGTTCTGTCCCAGCCACTTGCCAGAAATGGGTCTGAAAGTCACAAATGGCCCTGCGATGGGTGTCTCTGGGGTGATCCCACTTCACTCTCACTGGAAAACACCCTTCCAGGGAGCTCTGATGATTATAGGTTTCTTCAAGCTCAGGAGCCTGAGAAGCACAGATGTCTTTCCAACCTGTGTTTATTTTATGCTGTAGCTCTGCAGATTCCACTTACTCAATAAATATTTGATCCTTTTTGGAGCCTTCCTGAGCTTCTGGCTTCTGAGGGACATTGTGACAAGGAGTTCTGTGATTAATTATGAACTACCCTAAAAATAAAGGGGGGGGAGGGGGGGGGAGAAGAAAAATAAGTATTTATTTTCTGTAGTCTCTGAGGCTGCTGCCTTCCAGATTCATGATGTTTCCCCTTTCCTACATTCTGCAGAGAAGGAAAAGATCTAAATTCCACCTCTAACTCAGCCGTGAATTCATTGCATACTACCAAAGGATTTGGTAGTATCTGGAAAGATTAGACTTTGGTTGTGTTTTTTAATGAATTTGTGAAGAGAAAGTAAATATGAGATTTTTACATGTGGATGAGTTAATCTAGTCTACTGTAGACTGGAATAATGCCAGGATATTTGGCATAATATGATATTTCAGTCAATATTTACATGATGTTTTGGTTTACTGGTTTGGGGTTTTTTTTGATTTTCAGGACATCTAAGAAGTTCCTACCCATCAATCCCTTTTTTTTTTTTTTTAGGATGGGTGTTTGTTCAAATTTTATTCAAAACAGAAAAAAATACTTTTCAGGATTTTCTTCGTTACACCTTGCAAAGATTCATGGTACACTGTTTACCAAACTGTTTTCCAGCTCATGTACCTAAACATCCACACAACTTGGAATGACTCATTATTTGTACACCTTTATTACTGAGACATTATTAATAATTGTGGGGTTTGTGTATTTGCTACTATTATGTTTACTGTTACATGGAGAGGGAAACTGACCACAGCAATGTTTATTGCCTCGAATCTAACTTCAGGTTTTTATCTTTCATTACACTTTCAAAACCCTATTTCTGCATGTCTTTCCCTGTTGTTGTGTCCTGGGTCTTGAACAGCAAGTGTCAAAAATGCAGTGTCTTTTCATACTGGGTACTGAAATTCATTCCAGGTGAGAGAGAGATCTCTTTCTAAGAAGTGATCAAGGTATATCAGGTCTGTCTGGGAATCCGACTACTTCATTTACAAACCAAATTTGTTTGGTTGCAGGTAAATCCCCTTGGTGAGGTGAGGTTAGAGTTTATGCTGATTTGGGGCTATGCAAATGAACTGCATAAGCAAATCCAAAGCATTACATATAAATAGGTAGCACTTTGAAAAAGTTTAAGATCTGAATCTTCAGGGTCCAGCACTGGAAGCTGTGTGTGAACAAGACAAAGGAGGGGGGAAGGGAAGCAGGGGCAAGGGAGGTATGGGAGAATACAGAGCAAAGGAATAATTTAAACATTGGCCAAACCACTGTTAAGTCAGAGGTTTTCTCTGACTGCCTTCTCCCAGCATTTTGTTTTGTGCTAAACATAAAGTGCCACCGTTTACATTTAATAACTCCGTCCAAGTCAGTAATTGAAATAAATACTAACTGTCCATGCACAACATCCCACTAGGCAGCACAGAAGCACAAAACAGAAATCTCTTCCTCTGCAGATGTATATCATATATAAAACTTGGTGCATGAATTTCCTTAGGGAAGGAAGCACAAGGAAGTCACTCAGCAGATTTTTTCAGTAATTCCTTGCCTGTAGCTTTGCACTGCCTGGCCACAGGGAGCAAGGCGACAGCAGACAAACTCCCAGGATAAATGCTGTGACTCTTTTTTCCCAAGCAGGACTAATAGCCAGCAGCTGGAGGAACACAGGATCCACTCTACCACTGCCTCCATGGCTACAAAGACAGGCATGTGAAAAGAGGAGAGAGGCTGGTAGGAGGAAAATTTGCAGGCAGCCAAAATGGCTCAGTAGTGCTTGATGGAGTAACTGCTGCTCTGATTTCCTCCCCCTTCATATTCAAATGTCTCAAACCCAGAGGTGTTTTGGGCAACAGCAGATGATACTTCTTAAAAGTATAGTAGGCCTGCTGCTGTTTTCCTTCCTTCCTTCCTTCCTTCCTTCCTTCCTTCCTTCCTTCCTTCCTTCCTTCCTTCCTTCCTTCCTCCTTCCTTCCTTCCTTCCTTCCTTCCTTCCTTCCTTCCTTCCTTCCTTCCTTCCTTCCTTCCTTCCTTCCTTCCTTCCTTTCCTCCTTCCTTCCTTCCTTCCTTCCTTCCTTCCTTCCTTCCTTCCTTCCTTCCTTCCTTCCTTCCTTCCTTCCTTCCTTCCTTCCTTCCTTCCTTCCTTCCTTCCTTCCGTCCTTCCTTCCTTCCTTCTTCCTTCCTTCCTTCCTTCCTTCCTTCCTTCCTTCCTTCCTTCCTTCCTTCCTTCCTTCCTTCCTTTCCCTCCCTCCCTCCCTCCTCTCCTTATTTTCTTTTTTCTTTTCTTTCTTTTCTTTCTTTCTTTTTCTTTCCCTCTTTCACAGAGTCACAGAATCATTAAGGTTGGAGATGCCCTCCCTCTGACCTTCCCCTCCCTTCTTCTTTTCCTCCCTCTCTCCCCTACACTGTGATTGCAATGACACCATTTAACAGTACCAGTTTATGGCAAGGGAATTTTCAATTTTGCTGTGGAGACAAGCTGATAATTTTGTTTGGGAGATGGGGCTTACATTTTACATCTGGGCACTGTTCATAAAGATCCAGTCATTGGAGGGGGAACGAAATGATGAAACACTTTGCAAACAAACAGAGAAATTGAGATGAAAGACTCAAAAACACGAGAAAAGGAATCAGAAACCAAGAGACACAGGGGCCTCGGTCAGCAGCTTGGCAAGTGCTCTTAACATCTGTGGGATGCAATGAAAAGGCGAGGCACAAATCACCATTCAGGCCTTCATAGGGCTTCATCTAATTTCCTTTATTACAATGAAGAAAATGTATAATGTGGTCAGGGTTTTCAACCTGGGAGGTGTGTGAAAGCTCAGTTTTTGTTGGTTTTTTTTTTTCCTCTGAATTCAAATGACATAGAAGTTCATGAGGTTCCCAGTGATGCTCATTATTTAGTATGCACAAAAATGTTCTCAGGTGATGAGCAAGTGATGAGAAGCAGCAGGAAGGAGACACTGGGGAATGCAAATAAAGATGTGCCCACCTTGTGACTTTTGACTTGAGTGAGCCCAAATGAGCACTGGGTCCTGTGTCAAAAAGAGGAGGTTGTGATCTCTTCTTTCCTTAAAATGAGGGAATGAGTAGAAAATGCCAGGCAAGGTTTTTTGATTTGTTTGTTTTTTTTCAAGTGCGGAGGGTTCCCTCTCAAACTCTGTTGAAGATGTCTGGGTTTTCTCTGTGTATTTATTTATTTATAGGCATTTCTATGACACTCATCACCATGGTACCTGGGCAAGTCTTTCCTTTCCTGTATCATGTAGTTAAATCTATACAAAATGCATATGTTCTTGGCAGAGAAATTATACTCTGCTTTTGGAAGGGATTTGTGCCTTGCAATTAAACACTGCTTTTGCAATGCTGTTATGTTTCCATGTCCATATGAATGGGAAAACAGAATCCTGTTCAGGCTGTACCCTCACACACCTGCTGCCCTGGAGTGTGGGGTCATTGCAGACCAGTGGCTCTTCTGAGTTCTTTGGATTTGGCACCTTTCTGGGGTTCCCAAGGCATTCCTCACTATTCCAGGTACCGCCTGGGCTGAAAGGGCACTAACACGCACACACTGACCCAAAATGGGGAAATACAAAGTCCTCCCAAAGCTCTTTTTTGCTGTTTTTATTACAGCTGTGTGGAAGGGGCTCCTGGAAGGCCCAGCTCTTCCCTTCAGCCTAAGGTTTGCAGGGGAAGTAACAAGTGCTGAGAGAGGCTGGATCTTTCTGAGGAGCCAGCAGCAACATGAGCTGGCACTGGTCACCTCCCCTCTATGTCTGGCTCATGCCCCATCCTCTAAAGGAATTTGACATTAACCTTCACTTCTGTGGAGTATTTCACAGTGAAATGTCCTTCTGGTGTCTGGTGCAATGGTCATGGGTGTCCTGCAGGACTGTGAGGACAAGCTGACAGTATCTCAAGGGCAGTTTTGCATGGGAAGTTGAAGCAAAGGTTGCCTGAGTCTGTCTGAATTCAACAGGTTGTAGTCCAGCATAGATGGCCTTCCACAGCACACAGTGAGGGAAAACTTTTTTCTTATACAAAAACAAAGAGGTCTGAGCTGGCCGTGCACCAGCCCTGGTGATGGTCCTGCAGATGTTCCCTGGCTCAGATGGGTGACCATCCAGCGATGCTTGTCATGACAGTACTTGGTGGGTCATATTCACACTCAGATAAACAGGGGATAATGTTTAAAAATAAGAGCTGACTCTCAGAAATTACCTGCCTCCATCAGAGGAGTCAATTGCCCACTCAGGATTGACTGACTGTCTGCCACTGATTCACCTCTTAGGCAGGAATTTGTAAGATGTCTGGTGGCCCGGGTCCCTGGCAGTGACAACATGAACATATTGGAGGAAATTAATCTGTCCCTTTCAAAATTAAAAAAAAAAAAAAAAAAAAAAAAAAAAAAAAAAAAAAGATAGCTGCACTAATTTATTGTTTGTGGATTTTGAGGATCAGCCTTGGTTCCCAGAGGCAGAGTGACCTGCTGCCCTCATACCTGCACATACCTTGTTGCAGCCTCAGTCACTTGTGAAAACCTCTGGCTGTGTTTGTGTTCCTCCTCACATTCTGTTTTTGGCACGCACACACCTAACAGAGGTTTGTTCATCACCTCTTAGGCACTACTCAGATATTTTATGGCCTGGCTGAATCAGACCTTACAGAAACACAGTTGTCTCTGGTTTATCAAGGCCACATGAGCAAATTTGGCTTCTCTGAGTCTCCAGCAACAAATAAGGAAAGATTATTTCTTTTTTTCTTAGGTAGGAAAACCCGTATGCTGATTTTCAGGAGCGAAGAACCCCAATACTAATTGAATGCAGAGAATAATCATGTTTCCAGATATTTGAGTCATTGGGCTGTGCCTTGTTTGTTTGGGGTTTTTTTCCTTACCTTTTAAATCTAGTGTTTTATAGAAGGCAAGCGAGGCGAGGTATTGCTGCTGAGTGTGAAAGGAGGCATTAACACGAGGGTACCTCTCGCTGGCGCTTGGAGGCTGGACGAAAAGTCTTTGCCAAGCATTAACAGATCAGGCAACGTTCATATCTGTCTGGATGAAAAATACTGGGGGTATTCCAGAAGCGTAAAGTGGGTTTTGGAGTAGGTGCAGGCTTCACGCTTAAAGTCTTTTGCCGCGGACCGAGGAAGGCGGCGCGACCGGAGCGCGCCCGAGTAGCTCGCTGGTCTGCATCAGAGGCAGCAGATGGGCCTGTGAAGCAGTGATTAATTGTTTTCTAGTGCCATCGTGAGGACTGCCGGTCCCGGGGTTTTCCTGGTGAAACGAGAGCTCCTGTTCAGCCCGAGCGCCAGCGGCCTCCCGGAGGAAACTCCGCTGCCCTTGCCAAAATGTTCAGCGAATACCGGCACCTTTGCCAGGGCAGCCCTGCTGACCACCGCTGGTTTATACGGGGGCAGATTTGCTAAGAATTTAGGCTGGCAGCATCGGTTGAAGTCAGGATCAACCAGAGTAAATAAATCAATGCCCGGAGCTGGCTGCACTGGAGCCACCGGTGCTGAAGGAAATCTCTGAGCCCTCCCGGCACAGCCGTGCCTTTGCAGCTTTGGGAACCCAGGAAAGAGGCTCAACGCAGCGTCAGACTGAAAAAATTAACCAGGGTTTTGTCTTTCAGCTGTGTGGCTGAAACAGCAAGCACAGTGGCTCTGCGATGGTGTATATCACACACTGCAGTCCTCCATGAGCGTGCACCCAGGTCAGTCGGTCAGCTTGTTTGTTTGCTTGCTTGTGTCATATTCAAGCATCACTCAGAAGATGAAATGAAAGCTGCCTATTTCATCTCACCCTCCAAAGCTGGCCAAAACAAGTGATGGGCTTACAGTCATGCCAGGATATCAAGTGTATCTAAGAATGCCCAATGATGTTTTGGGAGGAAGAGTGCAGTAAGTTAATTAAAACAGGTTAAGGCACTAGTTTGGGACTCCAGAGAGCTTGCATCAATTCCCAGCTCTGCCACAGACTCCCAGTGTGACCTGAGGCAAGCTATTTCCCTCCCAAAACACTTTCATAGTCAGAGAAGGCAAAATCCCACTTCATGAGAGTTTTGCCTTTGACTTGGTGGAGCCAGCTCCCACCCACGCATTTCAGGGCTTAAAAATTAAATGCAGACTTAAGCACCTTGCTGAAACAGTGCCAGAACATACCTGCATTTCAGCTTCCTACATCTAGAAGAGGAACAAAGATCACTTCCCTATTCCCACTCACTTTGCATGCCATGGCTAAAATCTGTTTGTCGTAGGACTGAGTGTAATTATGGGGCCATGCTGACCTGTTCCCCGATAAACCGCAGCTCAAGCAAGAACCAGACTTGTTGGAGGCCTTGTGTTTGTCTGCCTTCGCTTGCACTTGGATATTTTCATATCTTACCAGCTTCTGTGCACTGAGTGGGGTTTTCTCCACTCTTAACTGGAAATAAACCATTTACAGCCCATGCTATTGGAGAAAAATCAGTGTTTCTGCCTAGGCTGGTGGTGAGGTTCCTAGTGAGGGTCCCCTGCCTCTCCATTACTTTCATGGAATGGCCTGCTGTGGCAACATACAGCTAAGTTTATATAACTGGCTCCTCGGAGCACTGCCCTGAACAGGATATTCCTGTTGGCAAAGGGCTATGCATTTGCTTAAACCAACAGTTGTGAGTCCCAGCAGTCCCTGACAGGTACAAACAAGGAACCACAGCGAGGGCTGAGGACAGGAGGGATTACTGTGCTTAGCAAGAAATAGGCTCTGGCATTTACATGCATATCGCGGATGCGCTCTACAAGGTAAACAAATATGGCATAAAAGCATATTTGGCTATTCAAGTGGCCCCGATTGTTCCTATGATGATGATGTCTCCCAACATCTATTTAGTAACATGTTAATTGACTTTGCAGGCATTGGGAAGAAACCTTTTCACTCTCTGTTTCAGGATGGTTTCTGATGACATTTTCTTTTAAAGTTTTATTTATTTGTTTATGGGGGCTGTTTGAAATTAAAATAGATCCTGGCTCCTCCTGGTACACCAGACTGCCTGTGCCAGGGCTGATGCTGGCCAGGGCACAGCCTGCTGTGAGCAGGGATGGATGGATGGAAAAGCATCTGCAGGTCCCTCCTTCAGCTCCAGGTCCTCCTCTTGCCTAGAGAGTTCATGTGCCAGTGGTGGTTTGGCTCAATCAGGCACACACCAGTGACTCCTGAGCTGCCTTCACTTACAGCCTGAATATGCAAAGCAATAACCAAAGACCGCCTCGGTGAGATCTGGGTTATTTAAACCTCAGGTACATTTGCACGGCTCCAGCCTGACGGTCACAGACAGCGAGCACAACCGAGGCCCTTCAGGGCATTTATCAAACTACGCACCCTCCACACTGGGTTCTTGATTTCAGCCTTAAATGTGTCAAGTGGTTTGCTTAGCTCTTCTGAAGGGGAAATTGAAAAGCCGATGGGGGAAACAGAAATCAAACAGGCTAATCAGTTCAGCAGCCCTCCATGCTGGAGATGTACATTAGAACAGCAAACATGATTTTTAGACATCTGACTGATAAAATGGTGCTTTATGCTTCTCTGGTTGTGAGCGTAAATTTGTTCTGGTCATACAGCAACATTTGGCAAGCTGAATCATAACCAGCAAGATAAACACTTGTGGCAAAGTAACCTTTGCCCCCACATTTGGGTGGATGAAGATAATCTAATCAGTCATTTTATTTTAACCTTGTTTCATCTACAAAACTTTTAGGATCTGGCATAAAATTTCCTTTTCCCTGCACCAGCTGTTTAATGTGGTTTGAGGGTTATCTTCTTGGGGAGGCAGACAGGTGATGTATGAGGGCTCAGAAAGCTGAGTTTGTTGGCTGTGAGGTGACAGAGAAGCCAGGGCCAGGCTCCTGCTCCTGCAGCAGCCATACCCTGACAGCTGTGACAGGGGAGGTGAAACAGCAAACAGCCTTGCCTGCTCCTCACTTCCCAGCTGAACTGCCTCACAGAGGGGCACAGCCTGGAATTCCATCAGCTGCTGCTCCTTCCCCAACAGATGACACCATTCTGTCGGTGACTGTGCCAGCAGACCCTGGCACTTCACAAACATCCCACAACAAGCAGATGTCAGAGCCACACAAACTGACAGTACCTGGTGACAAACTCTTGCTTCAGCCCCAGTGTACTCTGAGGGGCCCAGAAAAAATTCAGGCCTGGTTTGCAGGAGTTGGGGATTTGATACCCTCCATTTTCTGAACAGACCAAAGGTCTTGCAGCCTTGACAGTCTTTATAAATCACCAGGTGTGCTCCTGAGAACCAAGACTGTCCATTTGGGTTAAAGCAATGTCGCTGCAGAACAAAAAAACAAAACCTGGGACCTGACACTGCTCCTGTCTTACTGCTCCACTACAGGCCCGGAAGTGTGTTAAGGGAAAATGCGCTTCAACAGAAGTTGTTGGCAGGGGAAAAAATGAAGAAAGGTACGGGGACAGGAATATGTCAGTGTCCCAGAAGCCCTCTCATGTCACTGCAGCCAGCAGCCCAGCTTTAAAACGTTCACCAAGTTACCATTTTTGGAAGCACAGCCCTGACTGTTTCAGTGGCAAGAGCTGTGCATGGTCAATTGGACCTCGATTTTTGTCTAGGCTTGAAGGCATGGTCAACATATAAATAAACACCAAACATTTCAAAGCCTTTGAAAACTTTTTGTTTAATTTAACATTTTAATGCTAGGAAGGGGCCAGGGTTTAGGTGTGGTGGTTTCACATATTTTTGGAACCTGTTTATCCATCTTTTATTAAGACTTTAAGAAGGCAGCTCAAAATACCTCAGTGACTCCAGTGATGCTGTAATTTCTGCTTCTTTGTTTTCTGCATGTGATTAAGTTAAATTTGTGTCTCCATCTCAAGCTGCTTCCTGGAGACACACTCGTAGGCCACCATCACAAGGCTTTTGTTTGGTTTTGATTGCTTTCAGATCAATGGCTGAACTGGTGAGTTTGTTTTGTACCTGGCATTGTCTTTGACTTACCCTAACAACCTACTTCCAGCTAAATTTTGTATTTTGTCTTCTTTTAGTAAAGACAATAAGTGAGTAATTGCTAATAAAGTGTATCTGGTCCTCGCAATGTTTGCTCTCCTTTCACAGACTGACATCATTCAGGCGTGGAAAATTAAGAGTGGAAACATCACCCCAGCCAGAAAACTCTCAGCTCACATCTCATTGCAAGGACAGGGCTTTCCCAAGTGTCTCTGGCCACTTTTGCCCTATCTGCAGCAGCCCGAAGCACCTTTGCATTGAAATACTTGGGGTTTTTACTCTGCCCTGCTGCTTCTTCCAAAACAAAAGGTAAGTGACAGCCCAGCTTTATTTGCCATCTCAGCATCCACAGAACTGTGTGATTGAAGGGATGGTGCTGTCACACCACATCTCTGACCAGCTGCTGGTAATATGGACCAGTATGTTCAGTTTTGCTCCTGAAGCATCAGGAATGACTTCACGTGCTGCATGACGCAGGGAAAGGTTTAAAGAAAATTCTGTGCACATGCAGAATTCGGGTCTGGAAAAGTCTTCCCCTACCAAGCAATTTTTCTGCAAATATGAGTGTAAAACATGAGTATACAAACATTCCCTAACCACGGAGGCTCTTGCCCACATCAGAGTCCTGGTTCTGTTTGTCCCGGTCCCAGACACAAACCACCATATAGGAATTAAAGAGTTTCAGCTGTCCTGTGCCCCAGTGTTCTACAGAGTTTTCCCAGATCTTGAATGTGGTCCTTCCTGCCATGCACACCACAGACTGGTTTCCATAATGTGCCTAACAGCCTTCAAGGAAGTTTTTCAACAAAATACTGAACACGGGCTGTCACCAACCCAAGAAACTTTTTCTCCTTTGAAACTTTGTCTGAGGAGGGATATACACAAAACTGAGATGCTCAGAAACCAAGTTAATATACCGCCCTGCTATGAACTTGGATCTTTGATTCCCTAATTCCTTTGATTCCCTGCCTACCTAAAGATTTGGCAGTAGAGTCTTCTTTTTTTTCTCTTTTCTTTTTAAAGCAATTTACATCCATTATGCTAAATGGACAAGGCATCTTGCAGAACCCCTAACTACATGTTTGTGCCTCTGAGCTGGTGGGATACTACAGGATCCAGCAGAGATTATTCTGAGCAAGACTTGTCATTTACAACTGCTGAATGAAGCAGCATGCATTCCTAGCTCCCTCCACAGAACACAGGGTTTTGCTCACGATAATGAGAATTAGTGCAGACGGTCTAAACATGTTTAAACTGCATCTTTATTATTCGGTTTGCCCTCCCTGGGACACACGCAGGACCAAGCAGAAGGATCTTCTCTTCTGCGCTACTCCTTGGAGCAACAGCCAGTGTTCTGTGCGTCTTTGTGTCTCTCCCAGTGTATGAAAAGCATATGCTTTTCACAGCACTGCACAGTGGAGATCCTTCTCCACTGGCACGAACAAGGACATTTTTCAGCTCACCATCACAGCACAGAGTGGCTTCTACAAGAGCTCTTGATTTTCTGTTTATTATTTCCTGCCCTATGTTGGTTTTCTTTCCTCCCACCTGCTCATCTCCTCCTGGTCCTTAAAACAAGAAGGCATTTAAACTTTCTCATTTGGAGCTGCAGGCTTGGAGAAGGGAATACTACCACCTTCAGAGGGCTGGTGGAAGAGCAGCTGAAAGTGCACATAGGATGTCTCCTGTAGCCTGACTTCAAGAGCTGTGATCGAAACATTTACATTTGCTGTTCATTCTTCCGCTCCTGGGGGACTTTATCTCTTCCCCATGCCAACTGCGCCACATCTCTCTTGGTCTCTATGTTCAAATGCACTACCAGATACAATCTAGATGCTTTTTTTTTTTTTTTTTTTTTTTTTTTTTTTTTTTTTTTTTTTTTTTAATTTGCTGACCTGTAAATGCACAAATTCAGTTTGAAGAGTCTGGGCTTTCCTCAGAATATTAGAGCCAGCCATGAAAAAATGTAAGATAAAGCAGTCCAGCAGCAGTCTTATGAAAATTAGATTTCTCTTTGCAGAACTCAGTTTTCAAGGTGAAATTTTGTGCTCAGTCCATCCACTTGTTTGCCATGCACGGCAGTACCTTTGCACCAGGAGGTGCTGGTCCATCACATTTCCTCTAAGCAGGGCACTGACTCGGGTGAGTGTTGTTTTACATGGTTTTTATTAGCGCTAAAGCTGTAAAGAGAGAGGACTGCAGATCATGGTACATCCCTTCAGATGCTGACAGCACTGGGTTGTGCAGCATCCAATGATCCAGCCTGTATGCTTCTGGGGTTATCCCGTCCAGACACCACAGAAGCTTCTCACAGGCTGTCAACCCTACTCATCACTCCCACTGTCAAACAAAGATGGTGTTCCAATGGGACCTTCTTGCAGCAATTTTAGATAAAGGCAAGGCCATGGAGGATTGTGATTCATGTGAGTTCCTTGCCCTGTCACAAGGGGCAGCCCCACAGCTCAGGGATACCTGCACAGCCTGAAGGAGAGGTACCACTAAAATCTCCTTATGCACCGAGGTTTCTGAGAAGCCTTGGCTTCAGCCACTGCCTGTGACAATTACACAGGAGAACTAATGAGGAGAAACCATCCAATTTTTTTTTTTTTCTCTTGCTGGCTCAGCTAAAACACAGACTCAGGCAAGAGGACTGCTAAGTCTGTTCTGGAGGCAACCAGGGTCACGTGTGGGTCACCTCACCCCATGCTTGGGGAACCCTTCTCTGGCTTGGAGGCAAAGTGCACCTTATCACCAGAGTGTGATAACCTGTGGATGAAGTTCCAACAGCTGCAAAAAAGCAAGGATGATGTGATCAGTCCACAGCTGGTCTCAGAGCAGCGGCTCAGCTGGAAATGTGGCAGTTCCAGGGTACACTGTGCTATTTCAAGAACATGGACCTTCCAGCCAAGAAGGGATAAGCTTTCTTTATGCAAGCACCCTCCAGTGATCCAGTAGCACTTCTAGAAAAGAGCTGTTAATCTAATGCACAATATGCCCTGGAGCAAAGGTCTTGCACCAAATTACTGCCTCTTGCCTACTGCAGCAGGGATTTCTGTAGGAAAACCGCAGGAGGACTGTTAATCAAGGAAAATCAGTGCCAGCCTGGCTGCAGTGGAACAGTCCCAGTGTGATGTCAGTGCCCTAGAGCCCCATTCCAGGAGGGGTGGCCTGTTTTGGATGCTGCTGTGTGTATTTTGGACACACCTGATCTGGGCAGGCTGACCAAGACCCTGGTGAGATCTGCAAATAGATTTGGCAAAAAGTGTTCAAGGAGCTCCTCCTTCAGGAGGAACTGCTGAGCCTAAATGCCCTGGAAGTTTCACCTCTTCTTGGAAATCTCACTCTGGAGTGTGGAACAGCCCTCTGTGTCAGAGTGCAGTGGGTGGCAAAGGCCAGCAAATCTTACATTTGCTTCTTCTGAGGTGCTTCTGGAAAATTAAGCAAACAAAATTCCTGAATCCAAAGCCATTTGAATCAACAGTTTTTATGTGTCAGTGCAAGAAATAAATCACCATCAAGGTAGAGGTAATTTTAGATGCAGAAAGATGGCTTCAGCTTCTCAGCTTCTGGACAAGAAAGCCTGATATTTCTCATTACCATCATGACTAGCTGATGACTAGACATCCAGGAGAGAGACATCTAAGAATGCATTGCCTCCCAGCTTCTTACCCCTGCTTTTCCTAGAAAGGAAAAAAACAGCTGTGCAACAGTTACTCACCCTGATAATTTCTTCCTTAAGGGTCATCTGGTTGTTCTTATCACTTTGCTTCAAATGTTGTGAAGATTTATGCTTTCTGAGAATGAAAAGTGTTATTACAGGCTCCTGTTGCGAACAGAATTCTCTACTTTTATGTAATTCTCTTTGTTTATACCAGCCCAAGCACAAACATTCCTGCCCCCACTTTATTTAAACAACCAACACTTTCTAGTCCTCTCTTGGAAATGTACAAACCACCCCAGAGCTGAAAGAGAAACTTTTCTCTGCACACCACAGCCAAATCAAAACCAAAAGTTGTCAGCGTGAGAGCCCTGCTTAGAGTATTTGCGTTTGAATGTCCACATTTGCCAGGAGGTTTGTGTCTCACTGTATGTGAGCTCAGAAGGTTTTTAAAGTGAGCTGTAAACCTTTTTGTTCTAGATTTGACCCTGAAGGTTCTGCATCCTGGAATCTGATTCAGCCAAGGTCCACCTTCAGCTGTGAAACTGAGTACCTTCCAGATGGCTCCTTTTTACTCAGTGTTTAAGAATTTTCAGCATGTTGTTTAGCATACGGGGAAGGCACAACAAAACAAAACAGACCCACTGTTTCCTCAGAGGTATCTGAAATCTGTATCCAGGGTCCATGAGAAAAAAAAAAAAAAAGCTGAGTGTTTCACAGCAGAATATGGCAGGTGATCCCCCCTTGAGTCACCTCAAGAGTGAGGTTGTGCTGCTGGTGCTGGCCCCATGAAAGGGCTGGCAGATGGGTGTTAGACCAGCATGAGCAGCAGAGCTGATGTGCTCTGAGGCTAGGCAATGCACAGTGTGTGAGTATGTGTCACAGTACAGCTACTCTGTAGCCAGACAGATAAATCTGGCTATAATAAGAAACCAAATTTGGCTCTCCTAGTTCAATAAACAAGTCCCTAGGTGAATAATGATAGGACATTTAAACTTGGGCAGAGATGTCAATCAATCCCTTCCAACCCTAAAATGCAGATGTATCACTGGCCAGGGAGCTGGGCACTGTTAAAGCTCAGGCCAGTCAGTTGTCAGGACCTGGGAGTCTTGGACCCACTATATGAGAAGGTTCTGAACAATAAAATGTACTGTTTGTCTTATGATCAACAGGACTTGAGTCATAGTTTCTGCCTCCGACAAAATGTAATAAGTGTGGATAAAAACACAAATAAAAATTTAGCGGTGAGCAAAGTGCCCTGCTGGTCTGCTGTTCTTTGTCACTGTCCTGTTGTTTTTTGTATGCTGGGGAAATCCTCACACATATCATTCTCAATCAAGGAAGCCTATTTAGAAATGCATCAAAATGATGTTCACTGCTTTTAGTCTTCATAGTGGAGGCACACCACACTTTGCTTCTGATCTGTCTTCTAAAATGTGTGGAAGGGGAGAAGGACCTGTTTGGTGTGGGGTTTTTTTTGTTTTTTGTTTTTTGTTTTTTTTTTTTTTAACAGCCATTTCTATTTACTTAGGATCAAATCTTGAGTTTCCAAGGCTTGGAGCACCCACCCCTCCAGCCTATGGGCTGTAGTGGGAGCTTAGAGCAAGTTCTGCACCAGGGTCATCCCCTCCATCCTCCCTGCACGGCAGGACCATGCTGCCACAAGCCCTTAGGAAAGATGCTCAGCCAGGAGGGCTGATTAATTTCTTATTCCTCTCCTGGCCTAGCAGAGATTTGGCACAGGGCCTGTATCTTGTTTTTCTTCAAACTCACCTCTCCCAGGGCATTTGGAGATCAGCCGTGGCCTAAAGCGGAGCTCCTGTAAAGCCATCAGCCCTTGCCATAGCCAGAATCAACACAGATGTGGTGCCTAAATCTTCTCTGGGATGCAGGGATATATGTTCATGACATCCCCCTATAGGAGAACAAAATGGCCCGAGCTGGTTTTCCAAGCCTCAGCCCACTGGGAGATGTTTGAGTACCTGTTGGAGTGCAGACCATTGGAGCACTCAGCTTCACACAGAGATTTGCATGAACTCCCTACAGAAATTGGACTCATTCAATGATTGGAAAGGGTGGGAAGTCTTCAAGAGGAACCAGCCACCAAAATACTCAATAGGGATGAGAGAGTAAACCACAAAGAAACAGCAGGGCATAGGCCAACACAAATGCAACTGCTAGATAAGCCTAAGCTTTCTTAGGAGAAATCCGGGCTGGTTTTTTTTGCAGTGCAGGACACAAAAATGAGAGACACTCTCAAGGACAGCACTTTCCTAGAAACCAGGCTTGTCCTCCAAGTGTCCAACACAAGCTCCATGGTGCTGATGGAGTCATAGCGGATTCATAGCAGGCTCGGGACTAGCACATGATGTGGCAGCCAGGGCCACACAAATCTGAGGAAACCCAAGAGAGGTATTCCGCGTTGCATAATGGCCATTTAGAGGGAAGGCAACAAAGGACTTCAGGGTTCTTGCTGTTGGTATGTCAATCCACAGCATTTTATGTTACATTTTTTGGAAATATGGAGAAAAAAAGGATGAAGGATATCACTTAAGGGTGACAGCCTCACTTGACACTCCAAGATGTCACTGAAAAGTCCCAGCACTCCTGTGTTTTGAGACAAAACTACTGAATCCAGTTGTACAGCCAGGACTCAGAGACAGAGAAAAGTACTAATTAATGATATTGAAAGGCAGTGCTTGGGAAAAAACCAACCCAGCACACAAGAATAAATCAGCCCAAAAGCACACGTCATTCCCCATGTGTTTTCTTCCACTGTGACTAACACAATCTACTAAAAAAAAAAAAAAAAAAAAAAAAAAAAGGCGTATTCTGCTATATTGAGACTTCTCTGAAACCCAAATTTGCTCATTTAGAGTCTTTGGGTATCTTCACTAGAGCACAATGCAGAAAGAATCCATTTTAAAGAGAAGGGTGTCCCACAGTGTCTAAGACCTAGCAGAGCAAGGCGTAGGAGGAGATAACAAGAGCTGAAATCTGGAAGTGGACACTTTAAAACTGGGACTCAGGTCTGCCTTTTAAAGGTATGGGCAGTGACCCTGTCGCCAACAGCAGAGGGAAGCACAGAGTCACCGTCCCTGGACACGGCGTCCGGGAAGGAATGAGAGCACATTTTAAAACCGGTTATTAACCCCAGCACAGCAGCAGGTGCAAAATAGCTGTTTACAAAGATCAGAGCCAGAAGATCTATTGGTCCTTGGTTCCAAATTCGGTGGAAGGGTGATCTGTATTCAAAGCACATCCTCTCTCTTGCCTTATTTATTAAGTTTACCTTCCAGCTGGACCTCCACTCTGTGTAATTTGTATTTTGTTGCGGATATGATCCAGGAGAGAGAGGCTGGCATGCCTTTGCAATGTCACACGGCCCTGGCTGGAACAGTGCAGGACATTGTCTCTCCAAGAAAGGCTCAGGAGCTCTGCCTTCAGGATTACTGCATTCCATTCCCACCAGGATTCTCACCACAGATTTTTGAGTTTTATTTTCCTTTTGTGCCAAGCATGAAGAGTGCTGAAAGGTACAGAGAATCTCCATGGCAGCCCAGGGTGGTTCCCATGTCTGACCCAGAGCTTCAGAGGCTACATGTGGCAGCCCAGGCTGGCACACAGGGGAAAGCTGGAAGGTCCCAACATGTTGATGGAGCTGTCACCTCACTAGTGAAGCAGAGAACTGTTCTCTAATTTGGGGTCTCATCACTGCCTTTGATGGCACAACTGAGCAAAGCATCACAGAGTCATGCAGAGTGGAGGCCACTGAGCCCCACAACCTGTGACTGTCACGGCCTTGTCAGCAGACCAGAGCACTGAGTGCCACGTCCAGGCAGTCCTTGGACAACTCCAGGGGTGGGGACTCCACCACCTCCCTGGGCAGCCCCTTCCAATGTTTAACAACCCTTTCCATGAAGAAATTCCTCCTGATGTCCAGCCTGATCCTCCCCTGGGACTGCTTGAGGCCGTTTCCCCTCATTCTATCCCTGTTCCCTGGGAGCAGAATCCAACCCTCCTTCAACTCCTGTCAGGGGGTTATGCAGAGCCAGAAGGTCCCTCCTGAGCCTCCTATTCTCCAGGTTCTGTACAGTCCCCGCCCTCTACAATCAGGTGTCCCGCTGAGCAGTCTGAACTGGGGCATGTGTTCTTCAAATGATCCGAGTATATGAAGCTTATCTGAAGTAGAATTCTTCTGTTGGCATTGAAAAACAAGAATTATTTCACCATTCTTTCTCTGCGAGGACTTCTGCCTGCCACACATGCACGAAGGAAAGGGATTCAGATCCCTCAGAGCAGTGGCACATCTGCCATCAGCACCAAGCTCCTGGACTATGCTCCCAGCTGTTGCAACCATGCAAGCACACAGCTGGCTGCTGTGGCATTTCATTTTCATTTATTCATGTCTCACACAGCATATGAGTCCTTTGGATGAAAGACACTACTTGCAATTTTTGGGATTTTGTCAAGGACACCAAGAAAGGCAACCTTTCTGTTACCATTTATCACGCATTCCACAAACAGGAAAAAACATCAGTTACAGGGTACTCAAGCTGGCATGAGTGTGGAGAGACAGGATTTGTGACAGCAGATAGAAATATAAGGTCAAGAAATGCTCTTTTATGGCAAAATATGTAAAACAATGCTAATTTTTACTGTATTTATTACAGCAAGACCCTCCTTGGGGATTACAAGATACTTTAGTTTGTGAAACCACATGAGTATCAGAACCTGGGTCTCTTCTTCAGTTTCATCTTTCAGATATTCCAAAGGGGAAAAAAAAAAAAAAAAAAAAAGTAAAAAAAAAAAAAGTTTAATTTGTATTTTTACAGCTTTGGCCAAATTCTTGCTTTCTGTAATGAAGATATGGGATCAAGTGTACTCAGCTTAAAATATATCCTCTAACCACACATGTGGTTAGTGAAACTTGAGGACAGGAATTCACTGAAGGGAGAAGGACTTGGGAGAATTTTGACTCATGCCATACAGTCTCTCATGTTCCTCCTAGTGCAGATCATGCTCCAGTGTCACTAGTATCCACATATGTTGTCTCAATAAAAACTGATTTTGACAACATATTTTTAAAGGGGATCACTGATGAACAACCAAAACTTAAACTCACATAAATACTCCCGCATGAGTCTCTCCGTGGCCCCTCAAAATATAAAAACTACAAAACCCACCAAAAAAAAAAAATCAAAAAACAATTAAATCCAAAAAATGTAATTCCTTCTCCTAACCTGTAAAACACCTCAGTATTTATAACTCAAAAAGCCTAACAAATAAAAACTTATACAAAATCTAAAAACTATCAACACAATAATGATCCAAATGAATGAACAACAACCAAAAATTCCTAATCCAACAATGACCCCTAAAAACTCAAATTTGTTCATTATTAACTTAAAAGATTGGGTTTTCACAATTACATTACACCCTAATGATACACCTCATTTTACTTTTTTTATGATTGTCCACATGTGATTTTATAGGAGAAAATGCAAAGTTCCCACAGACATCCCTTTATCCTTTTGGTCTGCTGTTTTATTTATAATCTCCTCACCACTGAGGGTGTTAAAGCCCGCACCAGCCTTGGAGTACAGATCAGGGATATGGGCTGAGCTGACCTGAATGTCTCCTTCCCTGCTTCCTGCTCCCTTCTGCTGTGATGATGCCTTAAGAGTTCAGCTTTTATATTTTTCATATATTTGTAATCCTGCAATTCTTTAGCGTATATGCTAAACTCCATATACAGTGTTAGCTACCGTCTTCACATTTTGGTCAGACAGAACAATTCCTCTCTAGGCCTGGGAATCCAGGACACCTCACTGCCTCAGGCCCAGAGAAATGTAAACAAAAGTGAGTTGGGGGAGAGCAAACTTGGGGTAGCTGACTTCATTACCTGAAGTGGTAACTGGAACATTAATCCCCAGTATGAAAATGGACCAAACTTAGAAAAGTGTGAAAACCTGTGACCCATTGTCCATTTTTTGGGTGTAGCCCCTGGGGAGCTTTGTTTGCCAGAACAGTACCTGAAGGCCCTTCAATAAATGTAACTGCTTTTTATTCCCTTAATTTTGTCTGGCCTCTGGTTTTATGTAGCCACAATAAGGCATCAGTGACACTACCCCCTTCTCCACACTCCTTTACCCCTTGGGTTGAGCAAACAGAAGCTGATTCACACCAGGAGTGTTGGTTCAGTCTCCAGTGGTTAAGGGACCGTTTCATCAGCCCTTCCACCTTGCTGTGTGAAAAGCCAGTTACCATGTGAAGTTCACACGCCGTGGGGCTGTTTCCTGCTGGGTCACCTGTGGGTAGTAAATGGATTCAGGAGTTATCCAGGGGTGAGCCCTCAAGGACAGAGACAGCCAGAGAGGGCGGTCTGGCCCCTGATTTCCTTTGGAAACCAGTTTCAAAGCAACTTTGCATATAAATGGGTGCTTTGGTTTTCCAAACAGCTGAGGTCCTGGGAGAATCTGGCCCGAGGTGCTGTCAGATGCTGACCTCTGCAAGCAGTCACAAAGAAGATACTGGAAGTCCTCGGGTATCACCACCTACCTTTCGCCTTAATTATGTCTTTTACATCACCTGCTCCTTGATGCAGGGTCATTATGAGTTAAAGGAAGTCTGCAAAAAGTGCTCATTTACGTTTTGCAGACTTCTTTCGCTATAGTTCGGCTAATTGATGTCTGTCATGTGTAGATATCTCACAGGACTGTAAAAGAGGTTCACTAAGCATTAGCTATGAATCACATTTCAGGTTTTTTCCCCCTACAGTGGAGCTGGCAAGAGAAAATTACAGTTGAAGGAACCTGGAAAACAAAGCAGCACAAAAGGCAGCACAAGGCATGCAGCAGAGGAGCCCGGAGTCTGTTTGCTCGGTGGATTTCAGATGTGGCAACACTCACTGAATTAAGCAGGGTTTAGCACCTCCTGTGACCCTGCACACACACACAGAGGCAGACACAGCCAACCCCTGCATCCAGACACGCTGGGGTATGCCTCCAAGAGCCGCCGCTGGTAATCCTACACATTCCATAGGCACAATTTTGGACTGCCAGGGCCCTTCACATGCGGGGACAGTGCTGGCATGAGCACCCGCCAGCCTAGGAGGGAGCTAGGGGCTGGATGGACATCAGGATGTCCTCCCCCAGTCATCTGTAACTGATCCAGGGGCATTTGCAGCAGAAACGAAATGCCTCGTGGGGGAATATTTGTGCTTTAAAGGAGTTACAAAACTGGTCTAATTCTGTAAGAATCTGCAAGTCTCCATTCTGGAATGCTCCAGAGCAGTGTCTCTTTCAGGGAACGAAGCAACGGTGGTGTCTGGGACATGCTGGCAGGGCTTAACTGATAAAATTAAAACCAGTCGACACACCTTATGAAAAACACATTTTATTTCAATAAAGCTGCCACTCTGTCTTGATACACTCGAATTTTCCAAGGTGTTTTTACCCCACAGCCTGTTGTAAGACCTTGCATTATGTAATTTTCAGAGGGGGAAGATGTGATGTGAATAAAGACTCTCCCCTAGAGGTGGCAGGTCTTCCAGGTTCTGCGGCTGCTAATGAGATCATGAGAAACATGTGGGTCTGTTTTACCAACGCCCCCAGACGGGATTCTTGCTGCAATGTTGTTTTGTTTGCCTGCCCGCTATCTAGACAAGGACATCAGAGCTCCACAGGCAAACTCAGGGCATGACTCACAGGCTGTAGGGTAGGAAAACCTGAGGAGGATGGGTCATCTTTAGGGGGTGAGATGAAGAAACCAGTTAATGGTCACAAGGAGACAAAAAGTCTCTTTGTAGAGCTGAAAAATGGGTACAATCCCTAAGCAGAGAGTGTAAGTCAGTGTGGGATGCTGCCTGGTGCTTCCTTGCAGCCTATCCACACTCCAAGGGCTCAAGAGACAAAGGAAGGTGAGCAAAGAGGGCTTGGGAGTTATATGACTGCTGTGCAAAAAGGGTGCAGAGGGAGAACAGGAACCACTGTGGCTGAAACACAGCTCAGCCCAGACACTGGCACATGAAAGAGGTATCAGATGCCATAAAATGCAATCTCATGCCTGCAAACAAGGACAGCTGCTGAAGTGGCTAGCAGGCAAAACTGGACAATTCATATGATTTGCTTGTTGCCATTTAAAGATACTGGCCTATTTTACCCCAGAATTCTGAATAAAGAGCACAAATTAACTTTCTTTCCATTTACGCCTTCCAATTCTTTAACAAGCATTTAGTGCTTGAGCTCAGATAAGCACAAATGCAATTAACACCAGCCAGGACTTGGTGCTGAGAAGAAATACACCGTCACTGTACTTTGAGAAGTCAAAAAACTTTACAGACTACTTATATATATATACTTATATATATGATGAAGAAGAAATTACCTCCCTACAGCAGGTGAGGTTGGCATGGACACAGTAAATGGGATGTTTGACTCCTGCAATACATTACCTGGATTGCCAGCAAGGATCCCATATCCAAATCTCAGAAATCAGGTATCTAGGTCTTCATACGTGGTACGTGCCATAATCTATCTTCTTGAGAAGGGTAATACCATTACTCAGCCTAAAATTCTTGGCAGGAGAGCAGAAAGTCTGTTATTGTAATGCTGATCAGTTTCTCTGATTTCCAGTCCTGTATGTTACAGGACTGCTGTGTGGGCCTGGGGATTCTGAACTGTCCAGAAGCCCTAATCCTACATTTTCAAAAGATTTTCAGGAAGCTACATACATGGGGCTTAAGATTTTCCAGGAGTATGTGTCTGGTACATGCTGGTAAAGTCCATCCAAACAATTTTCTAGATTTCTGTTCGATAGTGAAAGTATGGCCCACTAAATTCTTACTTACAGACTTCACCCTATCATGCAGAATGCTGTCTGCTTTCCCTTCATGTGACCTAAACTGTAACCCCAACTACAAGTTGCAAATTAATGCATTTAGGATGTCTGTTTTCTGGGAAAAAATAAAAGCTTTCAGACTTTCATAGGAAGATCAATTTTCCCAAAAACCTCTCCCCAGCAAACAGGTCACAGAAGGTTGGGTGTCTGTGGTCAGAGTAATTTCATGGTGCCATGAAGTCCAACCCCCTGTGCTGCACAGGGAGTGCACAGGAAAAAAAAAAATCTCAGGCTGCCTGGAAATGTTTCACTGGCTCAGTGTTGGAGTCCAGGGCATTCCTTTGGCTGCCCTGGAGGGTCAGGGACCTGGACAGGGGGGTCTGGGACCCTGGCACAGAGCCCTGAGGGACATTGGCTTTGATCTCAGTCCATGGAAAAGGCTTCCTGCACTGCAGGATGGATTGCAAGCCACAAGAGTGTGAAAGATAGTAGTTCAGCTTATCACAGGGTAAGAAAATAGTAGATATGGGTTTTTAGTATTGAAGTGAATGGGGGCAAGATGGAGGATTTGGGGCATTGTCTCCTGCTTCTTCTTTCTTCTTCCCTCACTCAATTTTCAGCAGTGACGGTGGCACAAAGTAGTTTAAAGAGATTGGGTCAAAGTAGAGATGACCTGTTTAGTATAAGTGATAGGTATTGGCAAATAATGATAAACAAAGAATACATAGCAATTAGTATAAAAGATAACGACTGCCCAGTCTGGGAGGAGTTGAGGAGTCACCAGATGCCCAGGCAGCTGCACAGACATTTGTAGGGCACTGAGAGAATTGTAAGATAAGAAAAAATAAACTAAGCGTGCAACCTTGAAAAATCAGAATCTGAAGACTCCGTCTCTTTCTTGTGTTTGGCTCAGAGCTTTGCAGAGGGCAAAAGACTCTAAAACCACCTGAATCTCGGAGAAAAAACCCGAGAGCTCAGCTCTGGAAACAGCTCATATATTTCCTTTTTCATTCTTTTAAATTTATTCTTTTTATTTAAGCACCACCTGGCTTTGTAATTATTTGGAGACTTTAATGGCCATTGGGCAGTAAGCACTGGACAGTTCATTCTTCTGAGGATTATATCTCACCCACAGCAAAATTAAAATAGCACATCTTTCGACTTAAAAGGATTTTTCCCTGGGCTCCGAAAAGCAACAACATCAGTCCGTGTTCTACAAAGGCAAAGGGTTCATCCCAAAATACACATGAAATTAGTGCTGAACGTAAGCACAGATATCATTCAACTTCTGCACCTGAAGTATGTGTGAATTATGGAATGGTTTGCTTTGGAAGAGACCTTAGGATGATCCCATTCCACCCCCTGCCAGGGACAGAGATACCTTCCACTATCCCAGATTGTTCCAAGCCCCATCCAGCCTGGCCTTGTCTTGGTTTCTTTTCTGAGATTCAGGTGGTTTTAGAGTCTCTTTGCCTCCTGCAAAGCTCTGAGCCAGACACAAGGAAGAGAGGAGTCTTCAGATTCTGATTTTTCAAGGTTGCATGCTTTCTTTATTGTTTCTTATCTTACAATTCTCTCAGTGCCCAACAAAGGTCTGTGCAGCTGCTTGGGCATCTGGCGACTCCTCGACTCCTCCCGCGTAGGGCTGTCGCTATCTTTTATACTAATTGCTACGTGTTCTTTATTTATCATTATTTGCTAATACCTATCACTTATACTAAACAGGTCATCCCTACTTTGACCCAATCTCCTTAAACTACTTTGTGCCACCATCACTGCAGAAAATGGAGTGAGGGAAGAAGAAAGAAGAAGCAAGAGACAATGCCCCAAATCCTCCATCTTGCTCCCATTCACTTCCATACTAAAAACCCAAATCTACTATTTTCTCACCCTGTGATAAGCTGAACTACTATCTTTCACACTTTTGTGGCTTGCAATCCTTCCCGCAGTGCAGGAAGCCTTTCCCATGGACTGAGATCAAAGCCAATGTCCCTCAGGGCTCTGTTCCAGGGTCCCAGACCCCCCTGTCCAGGTCCCTGCCCTCCAGGGCAGCCAAAGGAATGCCCTGGACTCCAACATCTCCCCCTCCTGTTTGAACTAAAAACACCTCCTTGGCCACCTTGTCCATGGCTTGCTGTATGCATCGAAGCAAACACGGCAAGATCATGAGAAGGATTACAAGCCCTACTAAAATATATACAAATGTTTTTAAAAATCCCTTCCACAATGGTGAAAGGTCAAACAAATTGAATGCACCACCCATCCATGACCCAGTTACCTCACCGAGTTTGTTCACACCTTCCTGCAGTTGCTTGATGTTCTCATGAATGGATTTGGAATGATATGAGAAATTCATGCAGCACATTCCCTCAAATTCCTCACACCCATGCCCGTGGATCAGCAATAGACAATTTATTGCTGCTCTGTTTTGGAGACTCACTCGTCTTACACTGTCAATGTCTAACAACATGTCACTCAGTGCAAGAGAGACAGCTCGCGCATGTTTGCTCAGCCAACAACCCACGTGATCCAATTGTGTCAAGGCTGCTCCTGATGCTGCTTGTGGTGAAAAAAGTGCAACTGCAATTCTCTGAGCCTTGTCCCACGTGTGAACATTGTCATCACAATTTGGATTATACATTTTGATAGATATTCTCCCTCTATATTTTTGTTTTCTCAGCAGTGTCATGTTGGGTGTTAGCAATGAAAGCATTCCAATGCTGCATGGACCACCTTTGACCTTTGCGGGGATTGTGGGCCAAATTCTGTCTTTACAAATGAAAAAGATTCCTCTCGACACTTGTGCTGGAACATGGTTGGATGGCTTTTCCAGCATCTTAGTGTAATTACATTAAGATGATGAATTTCTGTAAAAATTGAGGATTGTTGTGGCATCTATTTTTTTGGTTTGTGCCACTCCAGAAAGGCCAAATTTCACACAAAATTGCATTCGGACTGATCCAAGAATTTCCAGTTCCTGAGGTTCAAAAGGAGCCACAGGAAGGAACTTCGTCCAAACATCCCATTGGTCCACTGGTTTACAATGGACTTCGAAATCACTGGAGAGATGTTTTCTGGAATCGGCCATTTGCTCACTGGCAACCCCATTAAACATGTTGAGAAGGGTTTCCCTGGCTTTGAGTGTGTTAAACAGATTGTATCCAAACCTGATGCATTGGCTAGAGTTTCCCAAACATTCTCTTTTGCTTGGGCCATGGGCAAAACTGCCGCATTGCTCAAGGCAACCAAGGAGAAAAAGAGGCACAAGTATAGTTCTTTCATGTTCAATGGCCTTTTTCCCATGGGAAACCCTAAAAATGCAACACCACCCAAGTTCCAAAGAAAACCCAAACCCCAAAGAAAACTCAATTCCCAGAGTCTCTTTTGCACGTAGAACGAAAGGATGTCTGCTGTCTTGACACCGGCTCACGTCTGCGTGCCCACTTCTCTTCCTCCCGTCTTAGGGTCTGTCTCTGCTTGCGTCTGGACTCGGTACGGTTTCACGTGCCTCACCATCACTCACTTCGATCCGACCGCTGCGGAGACACAAGCATATCCCTTGCCCCAAGTTATTAATTTGAATGGCCCTTCAATCTGTCCTGTTTCTGGGTTTCTGATCAAAACTTAAGGATTTTCCTTCAGCTTTGCTCTTGTGCTGTTTGAAAAGTGTCTGACAATTTGTAGAGTTGGCTCTGTAAAAGAGCCATTTAGAAAATTCAACACATACAAGGCTTTATTCAAGCGCATGTATGGTGTTGCATCTGCCTCTCCTCTTTTTTGTCTGTCCAAAAGGGATTTCAATGTGTGATGTGTCCTTTCAATGATTGCTTGGCCTGCCGGAGAGTGTGGGATACCAAAGGTATGATGGACACCCCACCTCTTCAGGAATTTGTCAAGCACTTTCCCTATATATGTTGGTCCATTGTCTGTTTTGATCTCTTGTGGCACACCCAAAGATGTGAATGCCTGCAAGAAATGTTGACAAGCATGTTGTGCTGTCTCACCTGTGTGCAATGATGCAAAGACTGCACCTGAAAATGTGTCAACTGAAACATGAACATTTTTGAGTTGTCCAAAGGATGGATATTTTGTGACATCAGTTTGCCATAACTGCAAACTGTGCAATCCTCTTGGATTGACTGCTCCCATGGAAGCAGGAGGCTGTACAAGCTGACAATCTTGGCAAGCACTAATGATTTCCTTTGCCTGACTTTTGGAAATGTGAAAAGTTTCCATTAGTGCTTGAGCATTCTGATGGAAGAATGCATGACTCAATTTTGCCTGTTCAAAAATGTTCGGTAAAGTCCTTGAAATTGGTATGGTCAATTTGACTGCAAGTGCATTACCTTCTACTAGAAATCCTAGAAGAGATGAGTGTGCCCTGATGTGAGAAACAGTGTACTTAAGTTTTCTGTGTTACAAAAATGTTCTCATGCACTGCAAGTATGAATACCGCATCTTGGACAAAAATCCGGTGAGCTTGTGATCTTTGCAAGTTTTGGACAGTCTTTCTTGAAGTGCCACTGTTTGCCACACTTGTAGCACACTTGTCTTTGTTGAAAATTTGCGAATGCATCTTCGACAGCTTTTTCCACTTGATCTCCCAAAACAGTTGCAATGTGCTGCATTGTTCCCACCTTGCTGCATGCCTCTAGAATTTCTGCCATGGTGGGTTGGCCTGGCATCGCACTGATGACACGTTTGCATTCTGGGTTGGCATTCGCAAATGCAAGACACCGAATCAAATGTGGTTTCACCCAATCATCACTGACTTGTCTGTCCACTGCCTGCATGAGACTATTGATGAATGAGGTGAAAGATTCTGAAGGACCTTGTTTTATGTCTGTGTAACTACTTTCTGTAACTCCTGTCAGTGGAATTTGCACCATTGCCTTTCTGGCTGCATTCTTGATGTCCGTCAACAATTCCCGAGGAAAATGTCTGGCTTGACGAGCTGGATTGTCAAGTGGTGGATCACCGGCCAGTTGTGCAACGGTGAAGCCTGCATTTGTTCCTCCCTGATACTTGTCCCTGAGCTCATTAAGAGCTCTTCTCCATTTTGCCTCCCAGATGATGAACTGCGAGTCGGTGAGGATCATTGAAGCAAGGGATTTGAGGTCAAATGGTGTTAAATCATATATATTAAATGTCCCTTTTAAAAGCTGCTTGAAGTATGGAGACCCCAATCCATTATCACGAATGGCTTTCATCAGATCTTTGATGACTTCATGATCTAATCGCTTCCATCTTGGGTTTGCATCCTGTGCATCATAAGTCACTGGCATTGCCACATTTCTCGAACCCATCATATTAAGTGTTTCCCCTTTCAATGCTTTCTTTCTTATTTCAGTCCAATCTGTTGCACTAAACACCCCTGCACCAGGAATCTGTGTCTTATCAGACACCGGAATTGATTGCTGTGTTTGCAGCTTCAATGCTGCTTCATCCTTTCCAGGATCTACCTGGTTTTGAGGCTTTACCTCATCCTGTTTTGTTTCCTTTTCCTTTTCTTGAGGAACAGAAACCGGGGACTGCTGGGCATCACGCAATTTCTCTGTGTTATGGACAAATCAGTAGCCAATTTAATATAAAGTAATTTTATTTTGCCATTAAAAATAATAACAGTCTGAAATAGCCACAATAAAAGAGACAACCTCGATCCCGTGTTATCAAAGTTGGGTGAATGTAGAGACGGTCATGAATGAACAAGTTCTCCCCGTTCACGATTGCCTAGATCCAGTGGGCAGGTTTTATACAGATTTTCTCCCCTGAGGCAGTTTTATTGTTCGTTCATATTTGAATTACATATTCATGTGTTTTCTTTCTCTGTCCGCTTGGTCCTGAATGCTTCTTCCCGGCAGAGTTGGACGCCTGAATGAGGTTCTGAGAAATCGGCATTCGGATGCTGACGGTGACATTTCTGAGTCTTCCTCTTCTAGACTGATACCATGTGTTAATCACCGGAGGAGGCAGGTGGCTCTTCCTTGATGGATGGGACATCTCTGGCTTGGCCACTTCTTTTGGTTGCTAATCTGGGCTTTGCCCTGCTATTGTCTGGAGTCTCTACAATTGCAAATCAGTCTTGGCAAACAGGAGGGTTTTCCCATCTCAGTGGAAACCCTCTGCTTGTAATGCAGTTTATAGTTTATGACACATAGAATACGAATTTATCATAAAATACCTATTGCAGTCCCCCACCTCTTTTATAAACCTATTAAATTCATGTTTTCTTTTTAACATTTTTAATAAACTTTTCTACCTTCTGCATTCTATTTTATTACTAACAATACTCTTTTACATTTTAGAATGATGATAAGTTATCCTCAAGTCTGCTATAGTCATCCCGTTCTCCTTGTGATACCTCACAGTATTTCTGGTGGACAGCATTTTCTCTCTTTATTTTTCTCTCAAATTTTTCTAAAGCTTCTGCTGCTTTATTAGCTTCTTTCTTTTCCTCTAATTTCATTATTTTGGACATCTTAGGTTTCTGGCCAGTTTTTCCAACAGCGAATTCGCGATCTGTGGGCAGAGCTGCAATCTGCGTGCCTTGTACCACAGAGCGGGTCTGTCAAATGAGAAAAGCTATTAAACAAGGCAGAAATATTATTCCAGCAATGGAACATAATACAAAGAACACTACTTTTTTTCCACCAGGCACCTTGTCCAAACAACTGGTCCCACCAAGAGGCCTGGAGGACAGAATTCCATTTCTGCACAGGTACATGGGCTACCCTTTTAATCTCTGCTGCTAGGTCCCTGATGGTCTCCCCATAGTCGTCTATTTCTATACAGCATTCTGTTTCATTGAATTTCCCACAAACTCCTGTAATAAATACGATAGACCAAATTCTATAAATCAAAATTTAGAATTTTATTGTGAGACAAAATAACAGTCTCTGATAGCCACAATTAAAAGAACAGCGTCGAACCCCAGGTTTTGGCACTGGGTGAACACGGTGACACACTCTGTCAGTATGTCACCCCCCAAGTTCACATTTCTGGCTTGGAGCTGTCTCTTTTTATACACTGGATCGCTGAGAGAAAATTGGGACTCCGAGGTTCTCTCTTCCGGGCAGCCTCATTAGATATTCATGTTCGGGTTCTGGTGTGTCTGAATGGATTTGCTCTGGAAGACAATGTCCTTGATTGCTGTGTCCAGGTGCTGTGTAGAGATGTTAATGTTGGGAGGAGACGGATGAGATATCAATCTGATGTAATCATTTGGTTCTCCAGGTTCTCCATCTCCCTTTTCTGTTGTCTTTGTTCTCCTTTTAACGATTCCCGGCAGAGGTGTCCTCGTGTCCCTTTTCGTGTAATTCTTAGCATAGTTTCTCATGTCCCTCCTGTGTAATCTCTGGCGAAGGGAATTCCTTGTACCCTTCTCCGTGCAGCTTTCGTCTCAGTTAACCCGTAGTATACTTGATTAGAAATAAAACCTTGTATTTACAGGGGGTGAATTACATCTTATATCTTTTAACACAAATTAACTTTAGGACATATATCACACTCCCCCTTCTTCTGCTAATAGGTAATCAACGGCTATTCGATTTTGATATACAAATGCCCTCACCTGGGAGTGTTGTCTGGCCAGGAGCTCTAGGGCATCTGAGGTATGATTTGAAACATCTGTACATCTGCAATACCTTGAAAAGAAAGAGTGGGCCTCCCAGGCAACTGTAGAACATATGAAGGAAGAAAGGATTCCCAAGGAACCTGGGTAGCTCTCCCCGGGGGAAAAAGTCGAGAGAGAGAAGGCAATGGGTCCTGTTGGGATTCTGAAGCTGCTTCACTAAATTGCTGGAAAAACTGCTTCATACAGTCCTTAGATAATAAAAATGATGATACTTGACATGAAAAATCAAATGCTTTTGTTGTCCGGACAGGAGCGCCCTCCGAAGCAGTGATGCGGATGATGTCGTCACCAGTGATTGACATGTCTTGTTCTTCTTGTGCAGCTTCATTGTCCCTCACTGTTGACAAAGGCTCTCTCAGCTTTTGTTTGAATTGCTCTTCTGAAGGAGAAGTTGATTTTTTATATGAAACTGGAAAAAAGCAGCGCAACGTGGTTGTCTCGCTGCTGGAAGGTGCTCCACTCGGTGTGCCTGACGCTTGTTGTGATTCTTGTGGTTTCACAGTCCCGCCCCTAGGTGACGATGACATGTCGACGGCTGGCATCTGCTGGCTCACGGTACTACATGGATATGATATTTCTTCAACTGCCCCTGATGAAGTATGTCGAGTTTGCAAAAAGCCTTTAATTTCTGGGTGCAGTTGTAAAAACTGGTATGATTTTGGACGTGTGCCCAACTGCAGAAACGCAGCAGCTGAGTTTGAATTGCCGCGCGCAGGCTGTAGCGCTACCAATGTGCCTCTGGTGGGAGAGTCGAGTTCCGTGACGTTTGCCACGTGGGGGTGGCACCCTGGAGAAACTCTCCACCTCGGCCACGTCCCGTCCCTGCCTGTTCCACCTCTGCCTGCCCCGCCCCTGCCTGTCCCGGCCCGGCGGCGCCCGGCGAAGTGTCCCCTCCCCGCTCACACCCAGAGGCCACCCCTCCTCCCTCGTCATCAGAATTTGCCCCACCCAGAGCAGGACTGCGCTTTGGGCCTCGTCCCGTCCCTTCCACGCCTGCGCCTGGACCCGCTGCTGGTGTTTCTGGGGTTTGCAGTACCCTGCTTGGCGCCTGTCCCGACCTCCCCCCTGCACCCTGCGACGCGGATGTATCTTGAACTGTGCTCCTTCCCGTAGCTCGCGTCATCAGCGTGCGCCGAACTGCCGGCACGGGTCCCGCCTCCCCCAATGTCTCAGTCCTGCGGCCCGCAAACCCGCGCCGCTCGTCCGCGAACTGTTCTCCCCCGTGTTCCGCCCCCTCCCGACCTGACGCGCTTCCTGACCGCCCTCGGCCGCGTTCCGCGCCCCGGCGAGATAGGTTGGGATCGTTCCCTGCGCCCATGCGCCGCGGTCCCACCCTCCACTACCGGCTCGGTCGGGACATGCTGTTCTCCCGGCGCTCCCCCTGCTCCCTCCTCCCCCCGCCCAAACTGTTCCTGCACAGAAAGGGAAAGGAGCGGTGGGGTGCTGCTGCGCGGTGACTGTGAGGGGATGAAGGGACTCCGAGGTGGACTCTGTGTCGGACCTGTCTCCCCCGCCTCTTGGGAGAAGTGTGATGTGCCCTCGGGAGCTGCTTCGAAATAAAGCATGTCCAGCTCCTCCTGGTCACTGGGATGGATTAAAAGTTTCCCCTTTCCTGGGACTGGCATTTGATCAGCTTTTGGGGCTTTTGACGAACTTTGTGGCGAACCCTGGGAGAGCTGAGGGCTCTCCCCTCGCCCCTCTCCCGGAGGAGGTACTAAACTTAGGGAAAGTAAGTGTTTGTCCCCTCCCTTTGACTGGTCAACAGATAAAGCGCTACTTTCTCCCCCCCGCTACTTGGCAACTGCCCAAATTTGGGACTTTAATCGGTGTTCTCCGATATAGCTTCTAACATAATTCTACCTGCGGACAAGGGCTTAGCAGCTATCTTGTCCTTCTTTGTGGCTCTACCATATAACTCCCTATTTGCTTCTTGCCAAAACCCTGGCTCAAATAGGACACGGGTCTCACAGTGAGGGTAATTACAACGGACCCAGAGCATCAATGCCTGAAGCTCTTTTTCCTTGAGAGCCACATCGTGTGTTGAAACCACCCCCCTTAGTGCAGCTAAAATAGAGATTTGTTCCTGGGAAGCGGTCCCCCCCCATGATCTAGATCCAACTGCTCTTACCAACGCACAAAGGCTTGGGTGCAGACATTGTCGAATTCGCCTCAGAGGTGTCCTGATCGCTGAGCAACAGGTTTCAGGGTGACGGGTTCCAGGGCCCTTGGAGATCTGTCAGGCTGGGACAAATTTGAGATCAGCTGCTCTGGCCAGAAATGTTCCTTTTATCTTCCATGGAGCTGACCGTTTGGCTTTTTATCTTCTGAGGGCTTGCAATGTTCACTGCAGAAAGTTCACTGCGACCCTTCCGGTGCCCCTTTCCAGGGGCTCACTCAGGATGCCCGTTCTCTGTTTCTTTTCCAAGATTCAGGTGGTTTTAGAGTCTCTTTGCCCTCTGCAAAGCTCTGAGCCAGACACAAGAAAGAGACGGAGTCTTCAGATTCTGATTTTTCAAGGTTGCATGCTTTGTTTATTGTTTCTTATCTTACAATTCTCTCAGTGCTCAACAAAGGTCTGTGCAGCTGCTGGGGCATCTGGTGACTCCTCCTGCACTGGGCTGTTGCTGTCTTTTATACTAATTGCTATGTGTTCTTTATTTATCATTATTTGCCAATACCTATCACTTATACTAAACAGGTCATCCCTACTTTGACCCAATCTCCTTAAACTACTTTGTGCTACCATCACTGCAGAAAATGGAGTGAGGGAAGAAGAAAGAAGAAGCAAGAGACAACGCCTAAAGTCTTCCATCTTGCTCCCATTCACTTCCATACTAAAAACCCAAACCCACTGCTTTTCACCCTGTGATAAGCTGAACTACTATCTTTCACACTCTTGTGGCTTTCAATCCTTCCCACAGTGCAGGAAGCCTTTCCCATGGACTGGGATCAAAGCCAATGTCCCTCTGGGTTCTGTGCCAGGGTCCCAGATCCTCTCTCTCTGGGTCCCTGACCCTCCAAGGCAGCCAAAGGAATGCCCTGGACTCCAACAGCCTTGGATACTTCCAGGGATGGGACAGTGACAGCTTCTCTGTGCCAGGGCCACCCCACCCTCACAGGGAAGAATTATCTCTTAATATTTAATCTTATCTCCAAATACCTGATCTAAGTCTGCCCTCTCCCCCCTTGTCCTGCCTCTCCAGGCCATTGTAAAAAAATTCCTCTCCAGGTGTCTTGGAGCCCATTTATGCACTTGAAGGGGCCCTAAGGTCTCCCTGGTACCCTCTTTTCTCCAGCTGAACAGCCCCACCTCTTTCAGCCTGTGTCAACAGAAGAGCTGCTCCAGCCTGGAGCATGTGTGGTGTTGCACAAGCCACAGGAGAGAGAGCAGTCAAGACCATGTTTGTGTGCATGCTTTGTTCCCTCTGCTTCTGAGTTCTCGCAGGGGAAAATGCAAAAAGAACCTTTCTGGATCAAACCCCTTTTTTGATCTTGACTTTTGTCCTGAAAAGAGTGGGTTATCTAGCATTAAGACCCATTCTCCTTTTCCACTCCTCTGCTCCCCTGTCCATCAAAAACAAGCAAGCAGCACATGGAAAGGAGATCACACCACAGCTGCTTGCCACAGGCCATTAAGCAACATTTTGGTCTCAGCTCTGTATCAAACAACCTTATTGTCCCTATCTTGGAGGGCTGTTAGAGCAGCAAATTTGCCAGCTAGCAGAATTTGTGGGTGCCTGACAAGTAGCTTCCAAGTGCTTCTTTTGGGAAGGCTCAAAACGTTACTTTTTTTCTTGTGTCAGTGCCATGTCAGTATTACATGACAAAGGTATTTTGACAGCTTCTGCAGATGGTTTTGTTAAGGCTCAGCAATAATTAATTGTGTACTGCCAACTGGAAAAGGTCTTCAGAATGGCAGTGTTCCTATTCATACTGTGTTTGCCTAAAATGTCTTTTGCTTTATGAGCCACAAACTCTCTTTAAACAATGGCAGTTCCTGGGTTGCTTTTTTTAAGTTTTGGTCTCTTCCCTAATACAGCATTTTGTGGAGGCAAGCCCTTGCCATATTGCAGATATGATTTTAATGTTCTCTTTCCTACCTGTCAGCTGAATTTTATGAGACTTTCAAGCAATCATTCAGCAACACTTTAATACAAAGTGTATAATTAAATGGCCAGTCACAAGCCCACCCCAGGGAACATCAGTCCCGCTCTGTAATCTGCGTGGCTCAGTCACTCTACCAAGAGCCGTGAATGTGCACCAGAGTAACTGGGGAAAAAAAAAAAAAATCAGTCAAAGGAACACAATTTCTGTTAAAATAATTATGTTTATTACAGAGATGTGCAGTCAGAATCTTCAAACTTTTGTCCTGCTGCTTCTTGCACTCTCACCAATATGGTCCAGTCTGCCCTTCATGTGGTTGTGACATCCTAGGGAAGCATTTATGTGTTTACACATTATTACTCTTAGACTTTCAACATTCAAAGACTTCAAAGATTCCAGGTGAACTCCTGGGTTCTGACATCTCGGGCCAGGTCTTAATGAAGGGCTCTGTTTTCTGAAGGCTCAAGTAATTGCTGGCATAACTAATTGCTGTAGTGTGCATATCTGAGCACCTCAGAGCAGCCAGAAAAGCAGACGATTTTCTGAGTTGAAATTGAGCTGTGTTGTGTCAACAAGGCAGTAGTTTGCAGATGTGTTGTGGTTGGGTTTGCTCTGTTTTGTTTGCCTCTGTCACATCCCTGTATCAAAGAAAACAAGTCCCTGGGTTGCTCTTTGCCTCTGAAACCTTAAGTCAGAGCCACACAGTGGCCACCCCATGATGTTTTGGGCCTTGGAAATACTACTCTGTTTAGACCTCCCTAACTCATGGAGCCTTAAATTGTGAAAAATGGTAACTAAGGAAAAGCAGGGAAGCCTTTGAAGGCTGAAATCAGCCCACACCCACTGTGAGGTGCTTCAGGAGAGTGGTTTTTCCAGGTAGGATCCTTCTCTGATGACATTATGCCTGTAGAGCCACTGTGTGTGAAGCCCAAGGCTGGGATGAATTCAGGTTAGAAGTGGGAACATTCAGAGGCAGATGTGAAACTGATGCTTCTCCAGCCCCCTCCGCAACAGATCTCCCCTGTGACTTTTTCTGACCTGTTTAATGCAGGGTCTTCTCAGGAGTTATGGGCCTTAAAGGAACAGGAACAAAGCAGTGCTTTCTGAAGCTTTTAAATATCTTTGAAAAACCACAGCAGACTCTTATCCCCATCTTGAAAATCTGTCCTTTCATCTTTGCCACTTAGCCTCGGTTAAAGATGGGGACATGCAGAACGCTCTAGACACTATTATTCCCCAAAAGAGAATAAGAGTACCAGAACAAGACAGAGCAATCTACTGCTGACTAAAGTGCTCAGAGATGATGGGGACAAAGCCCAGCATAAGAATAAAAAAGGACCTCGACCAACCAGTTTCTGAGAATGAAAGATGAAAGGCTTGCTCCAGCTGCTATTGAAGTGAGAGGAAAGATCCTCATTAACCTAAATGGGAGTCAGATGAAGGACTTGTTTGCTGTGTACCTCTGTGAAGCAGGAGGCATGGATATAAACCTGCAGGGAAGTGTCAGAACCAGACAGAAAGAGGGGCCCACTGCAGACGGAAGGGGCAAGAACAGGATTTCTAATCTGATTTAGAAAGCAAAACGCTGAGCCACACACAAAACTTCAGTGGGAAGCAGTGGAAGTAACTCACCTCTCACAACAGTTTTGCTGCAGTCTGGTGCTTTTGACATTCAGGACTAATTGGGCTGAATCGGCCAAGCTGTAATGTGCCATGGCTGGGTCACAGAAACCTACCCTCAGAGACGTGTTGGTCTTCTGAATGCAAAACACAGCCGTGACTAAAGCTGTACAAACAACCACGGCTCAGACAGGTTTGGTCAGCTGCCAGCCAAGGGCACAATTCCACTGACCCCTCCTCCCTCCGCTCCCGCAGCCCAGCCCCACGGAGCTGGGCTGGAACATCAGTGAGAAGAAACCAGCAGAGAGAGGGAGGTCCCTGTCCGACCCAGCTGCAGGGAGACACCCTGCCCCCTGCAGCCTTTGATGTTTCCTGCCCAGCACCAGGAATGTCCCCTGCACCTGCTTAGGAATAAACTGCTTCCCCAATTATTTTTTCTCATTAACAGTTTTAATTAATTTCTAATTAACTGTTGCACTTAATCATAAGCGGTGTATTTTATCCACAACCAGTTAAACAGTGTAATTTTCTGCTTTAGGCAGAATGTACCTTTTTTCAGATTGTTATTTTTAGTGTGAGTTTATGAGATCACTGAAATGTTTTAAGTTTTCCTAAACTAGCCCTGATAAGTAGGCTTCAGTGAGGAAACCCTGGGGGAGCCAAACCCTGAACACCTGGAATCCAGAACTTAAAGCCCTCCAAGGACATGCTGGAGTGGCCAGAAGATGAAAAGACTATCAAAGGCAATTCAACATATGCTGGAAACTCCCTTAATGTGAAAGAAAGATAATGAAAAGATACACAAAAATCTGGATAAGTTAGCATGAGAAACAGCAAAACAATAGCCAACAGAAGAAAGGAGCACTAATTAATGAAGAGAATATGTAATTTAGAACCAATGAACGGTAATTTGTTTGCCTAAAGTACATAAGTGGGAAGTTTTGAAATCTGTGTGCACCTAGGTGGAGCTATTCCGTCATGCTCCCCAGCCTGGGATAAAGGAATGCCAGCTCCCAAAAAATAGCGTTAGGGAGTTTCACTTACCCCCACGTTTTCGGTGACACACCTACGAGGAGATGAGCAATACTCCTGTCACATCTGTGACTTGATGCCTGACCAGGCTGCCTTGTCACCTGGCCAGAAGTTAATTTCAGCCTTTCACAAATACTCAGGGGAAAAAAAAAAAAAAAAAAAAAAAAAAAAAAAAAAAAAAAAAAAAAAATCTGTGTGAAGAGAAGGAGGGAGGGGAATGGGAAGATGGGGGGGAAATGAAAAAAGAAAAGGAAAAAAAAAAAAAAAGCTGCTTATTAGCAGGTAATTAGATTATCCTAGGAATTTCCAGATGTCCTTGGTCTGGTTTTCAAAACGAAACACCCCAAGTTGCACCAGGAGAAAACAACTCAGGAAAACAGAGAATTAAAACACATAAATTCTGCATTTCACATTCTCATATAAGGACCTTAGACCCCTTTGAACTCTAAGGTCCTATTTTTAAGAACACTTGAGCATTTGCAGGAGCATGGCATTAGTTTGTGCTATTTTTAACTTTATTTCATCTGTAAAGCCAACAATTACAAACAAAAAGCCTGAGAATAAAAATGCCACCTGACCATAAAATCACACTACTAGAAACCCATTTCCAAGCTAGCAACAAAGTAAAAGGTTCTTCTAATTTTATTTTTCTTTTAATGTAGGCCTTTAATGCCCCACATATTGACGTAAGCATATTGCTTTCTTAATGTTGCTTTTGTATCTGCCTCCATGTTGATGGTGTAAATCATTAAACTATCTCCCACGGACATGTTCCCAGCTGGGTTTATGGGATATGAACCCCATGACTATTAAAACTCTGGTAATTTACATCAGCAGATGCTCTGCCCCTCACAATATCTTTTGTTTCTCTACAGCAAAAGGAAAATTAGTGGCTCCTTTTGTCAGCCCCCAGCACTCTAAACAGTGATTGAATCTTATTTACTCTCAGTCTTCCTTACAGGGCTCTGGTTTTGGAAAGAGGTGTCCAAGAGAAGTGGAATTTCCAAGGCTCATTGTTTTTGTTTCAGTTCCTTCTGAACCTGACCTCCCTCACCTTAAAGCCATTCCTTCTTCTCTGGTCCCTCCATGCCCTTGAGGAAAGTCCCTTTTCATCCCTTTCTTTAAGCCCCCTTTAGAGAAACCTAGAGAATTTTTTTTAAAAAAATTGTAAATTTTAAAAATCTGAAATGTAATTACCCAGTACAAATTATTCCCAGCTTTGGCATGAAGGTCACTGTGTCTTTAAAAGTTTAAAAATTATAAAGGCCTCTTGGGAAAGGCCTCCTTGTAAAGGCACCTGGGCAATCTACAGCAGCTGAGATATCCATCAGGAAATAAACGAACAGTTCAGTAATGGCTATTAATCTAAATTTTGGATGAGCTCAGGCATTCAGTGTAGAGGAAGATGTCCAAAATAACACACAGGGAACAGATGCCACTGAGTATTTAGAGCTTCGGTCCAAGGGTTTGAGGTTTTCTGTCAAGTTTTTGAAGAAAACCTCATTTCCTAAGAAGTTGTATCAATGGCATTGATATATTGAGGCATGTTGTGGTCACATAGATCTCTTTAGCTACCTCCACTCCCTCCCCAAACAGATTCAACTGGGATCGAGATTTAGCACCCCTAGGAGGTTAAGCAGCCAAAGACAGATTCGTCATGCTGAAGAGAAGCAGACTGTCCTGCAAACTCTTTCATATGCAGTTAGAAATCAAAAAATTCATATGAAGGGGAAAAAAAAGTTTTATAAGTATCTCAACATAGGGAAAAGTTCTGTGAAGGTTCAATGTACACTAAGGGCCACAAACCCACATGTAAAACCAGGCTTTTATTATTTCTGCCTCCTGGCAGGCATTGTCAGTCAAAACTCCCATAAAGCCAATTCCTACCTACATTTTTTTCTATGTTTTGTCTTGCCATAAGTGACTAAAGCCACCAGTGCTGAGCTGATGACAGATGACCCAGCTGACAAAAATTCAGTTTGAGCATCCCACTGATGAAAAAGTTTCCCAGAGAACTGAAACCTTTCTGAAGAAACCAAAACCTCACCAAGATCCCCATGAAGACTCTGCTGTCATTTGGGCACCAAAAGCCCTCCAGCTTTGTATGGAACATAATGCTCAAATGTACAGTTAAGTTGAAGTGCCTCACAAAAAGCCCCATTTTGGCCCGTGTCACACAGGTAATGGTTCCTCTTTCAGGTGGAAGAACAGATTGTTCATCATGTGAACAATAATTCCATTATGATCACAGGAGACTTGCAGGGACAAGAGGAAGCCTAAAGTAACAAGTTCTTTACACTGTCCTGGACCAGCTGATGTGAATCATACCCCATTTTTACGCAGGCAGCACTTTCTTTTTCACAGGGCTAGACCACGATGAAACAGAGAGGTGATCTGTGGGGCACCTGGGTTATTTCGAGCAGGGAGTTTGAGAAAAACATCCTTCTTGCCTCTTTACATCACCTACACCTGCAAGTCACCATGGAGACTCCATTTATTATCAGAGTGACTGCTTCAAAGGTGATCTTCAACACTGGGTGCGGGATGGAAGAAAAGAAAGCAGATCCAAGGGTTTTAATTTGCTAATACAGTAGGAGAGCCATGTAGAAAACAGGCACCATGGAAACAAGCCACTGCATTATAGTGTACAAAAGTCTGAAAAGCAGACAAGTTAATTTTCAGCCTCTCAGGTTATTTTCAGGCATCAAAATGTTTGTTTTCAGTCTGCTCAGGCTCAGATTTGGACAGAGAGTGGGCAAGTAGGAACTTGAAATGCAGGCCTCCATTCAGGAGCAGTGCAATATGCCCTCTTGGCCAGAATATTTCTTTCCACATCCCCTACAGTAAGAGCTGTTTATCAATTTGTCAAGATCCTTTTAGCACTCTGAAATGCGTTCAGGGCTATCCAGGCTTGAGACAGCCCAGCCTGTGCCATTAGAAGGGAGACAGGGTTGTCAAGCACATGCTCCTTTCTACCCCTCAGTTTTCTCTCTGCTAAAAAAGTGCATTGGTAACTTCAGGGATCATGGTGAGGGGGTCCTTTGAAGTGAAATAGAGTTATGGGTACCTCATTTGGTGCTATGGCCTGCCCTGTCACTCCAGAATGGAAAGTCCTTCTCCCACCCCCAATCTGCTCTTAATTGTTCAGACATCACTAGGTAACAAATCCTCAGAGAAGCTTCCAAGTGGAAGCTCCCTTTTCACATTGTCATTTATCGGCGAACAAAGTACTTTAGTGGCATGGAGACCAAAGCAGCTCTGCCTTGAAGGATCAGAGGGATATTTCAGCAAGCATGTCCCAAGAAGCTAAATGCATTATCTTCATGGAAGAAAGGCAGCTTTGACCTTCTGGCTCTTAAAAGTCTTGATAAACATGACTGTTTTTACCTTGTGGTATGACAGACTGGTTCAGGATAATGTAAGCCCCATTTTTCATTTCAGACAGCTGGAATGTGCAAGTTCTAAAGCATAAAAGCCCGAGAAGATGCAACAGAAATAGTCACTGCACATCTGTTAGTGGTGGAAGACTAATTTTGTTACTAAATTTTCAATACCAGCTGTTAAAAGTAGTAGGAGAGATTTCCACATCTTGCTAACTTCCACCCAAAGATAAAACTTCATAACAAAGAAAATTAGTTCTGTTTATAAATGCCAGGGTGCTACTCCCCTTTAATCACCAACGTTAATAGCTGGACGTAGGTACTCCAACAAATTTATCCCTACAAAGTAAACAAACCCATCCTACTGATCCATCACAGCTGTCCCAGTGTGAAAGGAAATAGCAGGCAGCCAGAAACCAACACCAAGTGCAAAACAGGAAGAGAAAGCACTGGCTTGGGCATCTGCTTTGTTCCATGCCCACCTGAATGGCTGGAAAACCCAATACACTCTGAAAAAGATTTCCATGCTTCTCCCAGCAGGATGATTTCAGCACACAATTTTCAGGTGGTCCCTGTCACAGCCTGCAGGGAGTTCACTGTGAAATTTCTCAAACAACTCACCCAAGGGACTCAGCTGGTTTTCTCTTCAAGGCAAGCCTGGGAGTCCAGGTCACTGAAATCTGTCTGGCATTTATGATTTATTTTATTCACTTCTTCCCAGACCTGGAAGATTGAACAGGAACCCTGAGCTAAATGGTTGACATGAAAAATATAAGGGCTTTCCAGTCACATTTTCTATTCAGTCTACACTTTTAAAAAAACATGTTCTTATTCATCTGGATGGTTTGGGGTTTTTTTGTTTTTGTTTTGGATTGGGTTTTTGGGTTGGTTGGTTTTTTTTAAGCCATGCAATTAGTGGGTTTTTGGGGAGAACTTTTGCCTCTTGAAAATTTTTCACAAACACTAATAAATGCTTTTTGCTTGGGGGGTTCAGGGGGTACGCAAGACTGCTCAATGTTTTTGAAATAAACAAATGGGCAGCTGCTTCCTTAACAATAATGGATGTCAGAAAATTTCACAGTAAATAATCCAGGGATTTATCTTATATGCTAGGTCAAAAAATCCTTCTTTCCAATTTTTCATTGGAAAAATCAAGTCAGCTAATTCTTCCTGATTTTGCAAATTCTTTTCTTTGCCTATCAGAATCTAAGAAATAAATTTAGGCCTAATCTAATTTGTCATGACACCACCGATGGATTTTTAAAGAACTAACAATGTCAGACAAGCTTGCTTTGTTAACTTCTATAGGTCTGCTTAAAATATGAAGAGAAGGGGGCAGAATTCAATATTCAAATGTTTAGGCAGCTTCTATGCTTCAGAAAACAACAACAACAACAACAAGTTTTCACAGAAGAAAAATCCCCACTGAAAGGGTAAGGCTGCATGACAAAAATAATTTTGAGGACCTGGATCAGTCAGGGACCTCTGGAGATCTTCAGTCATCCTGGGTGAGCCACGGGATTATATCAGAACGCTCAGGGCTTCAACCAGGCTGGACTTGGAAACCTCCAAAGATGGAGACAGTACAACCTCCAATATGTGACTCAGATCTTGTTTCATTATATTAATGATGATGTCCTCCATTACTCAGAAAATCTTAGACACCACTGAAACCTGAAAAAATTCTGAAATGTGCATCCTCCTGCCAAGCTGACCATGAAGCTAAGGCTGCCCATTTGAAAAACCTAATCAGATTCCACCACTCTGGGGTTCACAGATGATGGTCAAAGCCACACAACCTTTCCACTCCATCTAAAGCAGCGGCAAATAACTCTTGCAGGATATTATCCTTCAAGCAGAACAGGGACAAGATTACACAAACTCTGTCTTCACAGGCACTTGCTGACAGCAGAAGACACTGTGTTTCAGATTCTGAGGGCCTGTTTCCAGAGTTCAGTGTGCCAGAGCTTGGTGATTCATAACCTGGGATCTGCACAGGGCCTGCAGGCAGGACCACAAGATGAGACAAATAGAACAGGGACATCTCAAAAAAACCAAAACCAAAACCAAATCAAACCAAACCAAACAAAAAAAAAACCCAAGAAAAACAACAACACCCCCCCTCCTCCCCCCCCCCCAAAAAAACCCAACAAAACACCCCACAAAAACACACCAGCAAAAAGTGAGGAAAAAATGAAATAATGAAATTAGTAACAATGGCACCGATGGAGAGCTCAAGTTTTACAAACTTGAAAAGGAAGTTGTTGAAGGAGCACAACAGAGTTTTAGCTGCCTTTGGTTTGGCTCCAAGTGGCTCAAAACCTGCCTTTTTAACCGAAGTCTGATTCACTCTGCTCTCTTCCTTTCCAATGGACCAAACTCCAAGCCTACAGATTTCACATGCTCTAAGCTGCCACAGGAGTCAAGAACCACCAGCATTCCATGCCTACAATAAACAGGTGTCCTGTGCATGAACAGCAATAGGATATTCAGACCAGGTCTGACAAACGTCTATGCACAAGACCAGAAGCACCAACTTGCTACATGCAGGCTTTCAGATTTGTTGGCATGGGCACAAAGGATACAGACAAGACTTTCAGAATCACAGAAACTTTGCCTGCACACTTAGCACTTAAAACCAAAGAGGAAAAAAAAAAAAAATCTACCCTTGTAATTTTTACTCTTCCAGGCCCCATACACATATGTGTGGAAAAATAGAAACCACATCCAACATCTAGATACCTGGTGCCTCTGCTCAGTGAAAGGAAATCGAAATTTGAAAAAGTAATGTATTTTTCTTGCTCCAATTCTATTTTCCAAAACAGTAAAATTGGTTATTATCTGAAACATTAAACACAATCACACCCCCCCCCCAAAAAGCCCACAACCAAAAATATGCCCCCCCGAAAAAAAATCCCATAAAAGCCCCAAAATCCCCCCAAACCAAACCAAAACCACAGGCAAACACCAAGCATGGAAAGTTTCTTTCCAGCTCATTTAAAGCTGCAAACTTAGAAAGAACAGATCAGAAAATCTTAGAATAGAGGACGTAAAAATTTTTGTTTACTTCTGCGAAATACTAGAATGGGAAATCTTTCCAAAACCTTCGTCCTCCCACAAAATTATTAGTCCTTAACACTGTTTAAGCTGCTCATATCTGACAAGCAGACTAGTGATTAAGCACAGGACCAAACTCATATGAGTGCCTTTCCCACCCCTACAGCCAGCTCTCTGAGGTGTTATTTGCCCTCAGATTTATATATTCAGAATTAGGATAGCAGTCTCTATTGAGATTCTGGCACACTCAAAGTCTGAATGACAGGAGTGACACAGCTTTGAGATTAAATTACTTAAGCCCAACCCTAATATTGCCAGCTACATACATTTTTGTGTGTCTATAAACTCTGCAGGGTTTCTTCAGGTATCTCCCTTCTTCAGACAACTCACTGGTGTGTTGTTAAGACTCTCGAACCTGGGAGCCCGGCACTACAGCCCCCACAGAACTCCCCAGACTGGCAAGCAATTCCCCTTCTCTTTCCCCAAATGCAGAATGAATCACTTTCCCCCCTTCCCCCTCCTTTCTCCCAGTTACCTTGCCAGCCAACCATGCAAGATGCCTGGTCAGCTCTGTGACCTCTGCCTACGCTTCTGTAAATCCTAATTTAATTTACAACTGAGCTGCTATCATGGGTTGGCATAATTTTGTTTTCCGGTTGTAGAGAAACTTGACATCTTTTTCCCTGCCCTAACCATGGTTTTTGGGCTGGGGAGGGCAGGGACCTACCAAAAATCTGCCCGGGATATTGGCAGCTAGGTTGACCAATGAGAAATGTCGATGCGACTTTGGAGGGGACATTTAAAACTAACCTGCAGGAGATCAGTTGCCCTCTCCCTTTGGAATCAGCCATGAGGTGACATCGTGGGCGGCCGGGCCGGGCCTGGCCAGGCCTCCGAGGGCCGCTGCCCGCACAGGGAGGGCCGGGGCCGGCTGAGCCCTTTCCCTGCTGCCGGCCGGGAAGAGAGGCGGCTGCAGCTCGGCAGCGCCGGCCACGGGCTCGGACCGTGGCACAAGGGGCCAAACCATGGCCCAGCTTAATCGCCGCTGGCAGCGGAGAGAGAAAACCTGCAGCTCCGTAACAGCTCTGAGCTGAGCCGCCCTGGGTGAGACCGAGGGGTGGAAAAAAGGACATCTACCAGCTTCCTCCATCAGCACAGCTTTGCATTTTCTTCAGCTCCTGCAGCCCGGCACGTGCACGTGGCCCTTGCAGGCCTCCATGGATTTAACCCTTTCCTAGCAACATGGAGCTTTTAAAGCACAACTCTTCCCTGAGAGAAAGAAGAAAGAAAACAGAGGGTATGTAGAACAGGCACCGAATAAAGTCAGTTAGATTAAAAGTGAAAAAACTAATAGTATTAGAATAGGATTGAAGAAGTGGATATTTTTAATCGGACTTCTCTTAAGGTAAATTATGGAGAAATGAACTGTTCTTTGCAGCATCTTAGTGTTGTTGGGTAGAATGCTATTCTAATCAAAATTGAGGACTGATGTAATTGAGATTTATTTGGAAACTTTAAAGCCCCCGCTCCTGGGTTAAAAGGAGGTCTCAGCCTTTGAGACAAAGATGATTTTAAACTAGAAGAAGTATACGTAAATAGTACCTCAGATACACTGAGAGGCTTTGCTGCTAGAACATCACAGTCTGCAACAACTCTGGGCAGCAGCAGATGTGTGACATTGTGAGCACTGGACTGTTTGTGGCAAACATCTTCATAAAAAAATCTTGGAGAGCCTCTTCTCCTAAAAAGTAATGAGTAATTATGCCTAAATAATGAAACTGACTAAAAATCTCAAGTTGTGTCTTTTTATGTTGTTCAATAAGAAAGTTAATAGTGAGAGAAGCGTTTTAAAGTGTCATTCTGATTTAGTTTAAGTTTTCTTTTTCTTAGCTTTCTTTTTTTTCTTTCATTCTTTTAGTGTATGTTAACAAAACTATTTTTGCTCATTTTTAAGCAGAAGCCTGCTTTAGTTTTTTTCTCTTAATCTCTCCCTCCCACAAATAAAGAATAAATGCTAAAACCCCTACAGCTGCTCATTCTCCATCTCCCCGGTGTAGCTCAATTCCTGATTACAAAATCTGGGTGCTAAACAGGACAATCAATACAGTGGCTGGAGTGTGAAGGGATGTGCCTTCACACCTACAGAGGTGAAGGGAGAGCAGGATTAAAACTAAGTAACCTGTATTTCCACCTGAATAAGACCAGTGTTTGATGACTCTGCTTCTATTCCTAGCAAAGAAAAAACTGCAGCCCATTCCAGAGCATAGGGGTGTCCACAAACACACAGGACTGGGTATTAGCAGAATGCAGGAAAAGGTAAGTATACAGAAAACTTAAATTTATCTCAGTGTTCTAAATGGCTTGTCTTCCCCTCACTTCCACAGTTCAACTCTAGTCAACAGCTTATCCGAACACAACCACTTGCTCACTCCCTGAGCAGTGGAATGGGGGACGGAATCAGAAGGGTAAAAAGCTGCAAAATTCATGGGTTAGGATAAAGACAGCCTCATATGGACAGCAAAATCCACACATAAAAACAATCAAGGAATCATTCAACACCTCCCATGGGCAGGCAGGTGTTCAGCCATCTCCAGGAAAGCTGGGCTCCATCACTTGGGAAGACAAACCCCTTGAATGTGTGTTGCTTGCCCTTCCTTCATATCCCCATTTCCTAACCTGGCCATGATGTCACACAATCTGGAATGTCACTTGGGTCAGTTGGGATCAGCTGCCCTGGCTGTGTCCCCTCCCAAATGCTTGAGCACTCTCAGCACCTCACTGCCAAGTGCTGAGAGGAACAGAGAAAGGCTTTGTTGTGCAAACACAGCCCAGCAATAACAAAAACATCCCGGTGTTATCAACACTGTTTACAGCACAAATCCAAACTACATCCTCCTATGTAATTTTCTTACAGTGAGAAAAATTATCCCCATCCCTGACAAAACGAGCACACTCACAATAAAGCAAAACTCCCAGAGAGAAGGGGCAAAAATCCAGTCCCTTGCAAAATAACACTAATTGTTCCAAGCAAGCTATGACGATGATGATGTGACAGCCACACAGATTGAGGGTTTTTTTCAACTGGAACAAGTAATTTGATGACTGGCTTGCAGCTTCTCCACCTACAAACCACAATCATGCAAATAACATCTTACCACTAAGACACCTATTTATGTAAGCACAGGCCTAATCACTCACATCTGAGGCATTCAGAAGGTATTATTAGGGCTTGATAAGGCTTATTAGGGAATAACACAGCATTCTAAAGACACCACAACCTTCGGCTGTGCAGGCAAGGAAACAAAACTGCAGCATCAGTGGCTTCACTTTCAAAATCCAAATGTAAAAACAGAAGAATTCTGCACTAGAAGCAGCTCCATTAGGCAAGCCTATTTTTCTTGCCACCCTACCTTCCGACAGGATGCTTCTCTGCTCTAAAAACACCAGTTTGCATTTGCCACCTGACAGCATGAACACTATGCAAATCAAATGCACAGCTTCAATACCCAGCCTCATTTTGCACCAGAATGCTTAAATAACCTGACTCTTCCCAAAAACTGGCTACAGTCTTAGCCCTTCATTAGGGATCCTCCCTGTTCTCCTCACTGTGCTCTTAGCTCCCAGCTAGCCTCCCTTTAAGCATGGCAGGCCTCACAAGTGACAAAGGCCACACTAATAAATCTGGAAAGCAACAGGTTGTTTCCCAACAACCCTGGAGCAGAGAATTCTGAACTGGTATCACAAGGCTCCATCTTGCCACAGGCAGTAGACGAATTTACATGCCTCTCTCATAGGTGGTTACAGCAGAGTTAATTTCAGCAGTAACAGCTCTCCATCCTGCTGCCCCTGCCTGGGAGCAAGATCACCCTTGCCCATGGCAAACTGAGGTTCAGTGCTTCAGGAACCACCATTTGCCACAGGTTTTGAAGGCAACATAGGCACACTTAAACTAGATTTAGAAAATGGCCTTTTGTGTATCCTACCTCCTTTCTATTAGTGTACTAGTGAGCCACTTACTGCGAATTCTGTGAAAAGTGAAAAATAGGCTATGTACACATTTAGCAACAATTTCTTATTGCAGCTGAAAAAAAAATTACTCTTTTTTTTTTTGATTTACAGTTATATTTAATATATTCCAGTAGCTTCTTATCTTAACTCAGCTTTCCGTAGCTGAGAGTTTAGATTTCAGGACACTTTAGGACATTCATGCTCAAAAAGCACAAGCCCATTAGGAACAGTTGTCCAAATGGACGCCGCAGCATTGTTCCAAGTGTCCTGCACAATCCTGCCCTTTGCCAAAGTAAAAAAATCGGTATTTTAACACGGAGCCAGTGGAAGCAAGCAGCATGACTGTTAATATGAAATGCATGCTTTTAGGCAGATCATTTCTCTCACTTCAAGCAACACAGAGACTCACAGAAATAAAAATAAAATTACTTTTTTCCTCTCCAGCTTTAAGCAGGAGGACCTCAGTGCAGTCAAACTACTTAAGAGAACTGTATCACATGCCAAGGTACAAACTGGTTTGTTTCTTTTTGCTGCTCTGTTTATTTAACCTCTTTATTATCTTCCTCAGAACTGGTTTTAGAATCACAATACTACACAAAAAGTTACTGGATAAGCTAAAAGAAACAAGTAATTTGTCTTTGAAGTGTGGGATAAATATGGATAATATTAGTAATGGATAAATATTAGTTCTGGTCCCAAATACTCTATCCATCTCTTATTTATATATCCAGAGTCCCATCAAAGGTTTGCTCATTCTGACTCCCCATTTGGCCCTGTCACACCACTCAATTCCTTCATCACACTTGTAACTCTCCCAGTCATTTCCTTTCACACACACTGCCAATTCCAGGTCCAGACTCCTCACCTCAACCTCCCTATGGAGATCTCTATCCCACGTGTTCATCACTTTTATTGTTCTGTTTCATATCCCACCCTGAAGACTATTTTCTGCCCCTTTTCCTATACTGAAATCCTGTTCTTCCATCCTCTTAACAGAAGCTGGTAGTGGCTCCCTTTGCAGCTGGCATGCTTTCTTCAATATTGAAAAGGGGGGTGGGGAAGAGGAGATTTAGAGTAAAGACAAGGGAGTGGGGGTGGGAAGAAACAAGCTTAATTCAAAGACATAATTAAGAATAAGTGTCTGACTTTGACAAGACTTTGAACAATTCTACAGATACAGCCCCACACACGTGGGAGACACTGCCTTATTTTTTCATCTTTGGCTGCTGCACAGTTAAAGTCAAATGCTTCACGTTACAAGGACAGCAGCAAACAGCTGCCTGCTGGTGTATCTGGTTACTCCTCATCTATCACATCTAAAATTTCTTATCTCAGGCAACAAGAATTTCAAGGATGTTGCTCCTTGCCTTCAGCCCACAGAGTATTCACATTTATGTGTGGAGCCATATAAAAATAGAGAGATACCTATTTTGAAAGACACTTTGTACTCCAGGTCTCTGAGGCATAACAGCGTGACGCACACACAACACAAAACCTTAAGGACTGTTTTTAGTACCACTTTCAGCAATGGAAGCACACAGCAGATAATGTTTTGTAACAGCTCACAAAGGAAAATGACAAAGCAAAGGGATGAAGTGGACGGAAGATCTTCAGGCTCTACCACTATTATTTATTCCAGACTACTACCATTATTGAAGAGCACATATTTAACTTTATTCATTTCACTGCAGTTTGGGCAGGAAATGCCAGTGATGCTGGTGTCTTCATGAAAATGTGTTTTGATTAGAACTAGAGTAAATGTGTGTATTTAACATTTATATCTCTTGCACGGGAAGAAAGAAGTTGAGTCCTAACAGAAACCACGAAGTTTCATTACTTCCCCCCGCTCCAGGTCCTATATTCTAAGAAATATGTCAATAAAGAACTGGCACTTGACAATTAGCAGTCAGCAACATCAGCCACAGTCTGCAGCTACAGGCATCAGCAGCACTGATCAGTCATGTATTTTGTGGTAACCGAATACTTAATTTTTACATCACTTAATCACAGGCAGAATAAGTCTGCTTTTCTGGATGGTTTAGTGAAGACAGAAAATTTCATAAATTGTGGCTTCATACCACATAATTGTGGTCACAGCTGTGTCAAAATGTTTTGGAAGGATGGTGTGTTGAACACTTGGCATCCCAAAACAGGCAGGGAAGAAGAACTAAAAAAGTTACTGAGGAAGATGTTCAACCCACTCCCACCTTATTGTTTCCATTGAACTAGAGAGTATTTTCAAGTGCAGAAGTTCTAGGTTAGTTTTGTGCACAGAGCTAGATTTAAGAGAAATCAGGAAAAAAAGAAAGATGTGGCTGCCTCCAAAATCTATAAAACCAAATGAAATATCCAATGAAACCACGCGTGACAGATCACATTATTTGAGGACTTGGCTTTGTGTCTCTGTTTGATTCATTCATGCACATTCTTGAAGTGAAGCTCAACCCAACACTCCAAAATCAGAGTCACAATCTGACTTCAGGAATGATTATCTCACATTCCTAAAAAGTTCTGTTCGTGTGGAGTAAGAACAGGATATTTAATCAGTCAAATTGTGGATTTTAGCTGGATTCATCAGGCAGCTCTGGATGAGGTAAATGAACCACAGCATTAAAATGCAGCTGTAGAGAGAACTTAAGAACAGACAACTACAGAATTAATATGACTTCAGAGTAACTTTTTAATCCCAATTAAAAGTGCATCATAAATAGCTTTTGTCTAATCAGATATTCAGAAGTTTTACAACAAAGGTAAGGACTACAGTACCAAAACTTAGGAAGAAATACTTTATTTTCTTAGCTACTGTTCAGAAAGCCCTGAGGAAACTGATCCCCAAATCCCTAAGAGATCTGCAGCAGTGAAGCTGAGAAGCACTCTGTGCAGACAACTCCCGGTAGTACTTGGTAGAAAACGAGGCACAACATACCTAGGCAGCTTGCTCAGGTCACACCTCCTCAACACCACATGAATTCCATGTATTCTTCCCTTTTGGCAGCTACTAAAAAGAGAGACAAAATTCTCCCTGGCAAGTATCCCGCTATTGTACAGGTAACAGTTTGTGCTAGCATATAAGGTCAGACACCTGTTGTTCATCAGAAGTCACAAAAACACTGTTTCACTGCTGGAAAAAACGGGAACAGCATGACTAGTAAGGCTTCAAACACAGCAGCCGTAAATCCCTCAGTCACTCAGCATACAAAGTTACAAATGAACAAAGCTACTAGCTTTTTTTTTTTTTTTCTTAAACAAAGAACACGCTCAACAGACTTTAATTCAAATACATTTATAATAAGTAAACATTTCAAAATCAAAACTGGAGGGAGTGGACTGAAACACCCAGACATTCTTGCTTTACTCTCCACCCTCCTAGAGAAGGAATGGTTATTTTTCATAGCAGTTTGATCAGTACAGAAGACTCCCACAAATTAAAAGCTTTTGTCTTAGTTAGGTATTAGCTATGTAGTAAAATTACATTCAAGAAGTCCTTGTATCAATTTGGTGTTTTTCAAGTACCTGACAGCTGGTCCTTTTACAGATAACAAACAGCCCCTTTTGGCATGCAGTGTTAAATCAAAATCCATTTCTCCAGTTTACAGATAAACTGATGGTCCTATTTAGATGAAGTCTACTAGCTGACTCAGGTATTAATGTTAACTTCTCTAAAATGAAAACATTATGAAAGACTTATGTCCCATTTAGCAGTATCACATCTCCTACTGATAGATTTGGGTTGTGCTACTGATCACTTAGACAATATACACTTAAGAAATTTTAAAAGAATAAAATCTGAATAATTAAAATACACACTATCAGGAAAAATACCACAGATGTATAAGAATAGGAAAAAAAAGTGAAAGGCTTTAATACATTTCATCATTTTGTGCAGATAATATTTTTACAGACTATGGCCAATCAATGAAGAAATGAAATACAAATGTTTCAGTCTTTTTAGGTCTTTTTTTCAAGACATTTGACTTGTACTTTGAGCTTAAGTAGAAGTTAAGTAGTTAATCCACTGATAAACAAACTCAGCAGAAAATAATTTTTTAGTTGTACCACTAAATCATTAAAATCATTAATATCATTAGTTGTACAGGAGTTCAGTGCTGTACCACTAATAATATTTTTTTTTCCTGGTTACTGTAGAGGTAAATTTGTAGTCCAGGTAACTGGACTACAACAGTAGAAAAATCAACTATCCCCATGTTGTGTTCAGGTAACGTTGCACAGAACAGCTTCAGATTAAATTTACATTTATTTTTATTCCTAGTATTGCAATTACGGGCAAAATTACCTCTAAAAGTAAACATGTATTAAAAAAAATTGTTAACATTATATGATGACTAAACAAAATAAATGATAAGTAGGTATGAAGAAGTAAGATTCAAAACTCTCTAACCAGAGTTTATTTTCAATAGTTATGAGTGTCAATTTTTTTTTTTTACATTGGAATAAATTGATAGTTTGCCTGATATCTCAAGTTTTGAACTTCTTTATAAAGTGAATAAATCCCCAAAAGTCCTTACTTAACAGAAATAGCTTGAACAATACAATCTACTTAAGAGCAACAGAACACTTATAGCTGTACTACAAAAGCTGGTTCAACAAAGTTGGGAAGGTGAAATTTGATTTGATAAAGTCTCATTGCAGCAGACAAAAATGAAGCTTGCATTTTGTTTGCTGGCAGAAAAAGAATATTCAATTCACTAGAGTGCATATAACAAAACCAAACATGCAATCTATTGCTTTTAAAACTTTTACTGCAAGATAACATTGAGACAGTAATTAGATATCTATATTTTTTTTTCCCCAAAAGAAAATATGTAAACAGGATAATTTTTTTTTCTGTATGTATATAGTTTCTCAAATCATTTCAGGGGGACAAAGGAGGGGGTGGTGCTTCTCAATAATCAGAACACTTTTAACTGTATTGGGTTTTCATCGGAAAAAAAAGAAAAAGCCAACACTGTTCTAATTCAGCATTAGACAAAAATACTGTGTTTCTTGCACCACTTTAACACAGCTAAAGAAAAAAACCTGAATACCCCTATTTTGGCATTCAGGGTTACATTTGCTCAGATCTTTTAGATTTCACAAAGCTGTTATCCAGTGTTGCCATGAAATACAGACTGTAAAATGAAATACAGACTGTAAAATCTAAGTAGCAAAGGCTACTTCCACTGTCAACATTAAGTGGAAAGGAACATGAAGCAGTGCATTACACTACATTTCTGGAACTAGTACAGTAAGAGTGAAAACCTAGAAAAAGTTAACCTACACTTTATAGAAGGAACTAATTATCTGCAGAAGCTGATTTTTTGGTTGTATATATATTTTTTTACACTGTGCGATTTGCTGTGTCTGCTAATTTAAAACAGACATTTAAAACTTGTTGCTTTCTTTGCTTTGTTTCCTATGTTCTCCCTTCCACCCACCCCCTATATGCCATACACCAAGCATTATGAATATAAGCCCGAATATCCTAGACAATCCAGTGAATAGAGTTAGTGTAATGCACTGGTGTGAGGTGTGAAATAGAAAAAAAAATTCTCTCAGTCTTCGTCGAAGTTCTGCTGTAGAAGAAAGTTGGCAGCCAGGTTTTCATTCTTCTCACAAGCGAAATATGCCTGTATCACAAGTCCTTCAGGAAATCCTAATGCCTTTAACTGAAGAAGAGAAACATATTTAGGAAGTACATTTTGCATGTTAGGCCTTTTTGTATGTCTAGCATCTTGAGATGTCACTTAAGTAATTACTGCCTTCTTGAAAATAACATTGCTGCCTAGCTCAATGCAGTTTTAGAAAGTTAAAAATAAGGTGCTGCCTCTGCCTTTAATAAAGAGAATCCTCACTTGAAAAAATGATTGGATTAAGTCTAATGTAGCACTATAAAAACTTGTAACTTCTTTAGTGACACTTTAGTAAGTCTGTAACAGACCTGGGTAACAAACGTCAAGAGGTAAGGGTACATTGCACTGGAGCAGAAAAAAACCCCAACTCCAAACAATTCTCATTTTAAACAATTATACAAAGCTACAAAGCACTTTTAACAAAAAATTGGCTGGAACAAAAACTCCCAGCTTATGATTTTTAGTAGGTTGTCCAGCACAACACATTAAGCCATATTTTCAATTATTTATCTTAAAAGAATTAACAACATACTGCAGCCAAGACAAGTAAGCTGAGAGAAATCTGGTTTTCAGAAGTCAAGGAATTAATTTATTTCTGGAACACTGTGACAACAGGGCATTAGAAGACCAGAGAGGAACTTATTACTGTACCAAGGGTTTAAGCCAGCACTTAGGGGCACTCAGCAAATGAATTCTTGTTTTAGCCAAAGGCAAGTACACTCCACTATTTGGAGATTTTCTTAAAATCCTCACAGCACCTGAAAGGCATTTCATGTATGGAGTAGATTAAATAACTGTGACAAAAGCTGTATCCTATTATCCCTCACCAGCCATTCTCAGATTTTAGTTCAGGCTCACAAACAGCATGAAGGCATCAGCTGCAATACTAAGACCCTTAAATTTTGAGGTTTGTCTTTCATGGAAAGAAAGGCATATATGGATCTCTGCTGGGTTTTAGAACAGGTTGTAGAGGTAATAAAACTTTACTGCATAAAATGGCTTTAAAAAGAAATGCAACAGACTAGAGAAGATGACCTACAAAGAAGTACATGGACAAATAATTTTATTAGACTAATTTTATAAATTGCCAATTTCCTCAAGATCTAGAGAACTGACACCTATATTCAAACAGGTATCTTCTAATGATCCTTACATGAACTTCTATTTTGCTCAACGAAAAAACATTATCTTTGGGCTACCAAACCACTACCACAGTATGAAAAAAGTCTTGCAATTTGTCCTGAGAAAAATCTCAGAGGCATTGCTGTCTATGCAAATCCATATTTAGCAAGGTACACAGTACTTATGAATGCAATATACCACCCCAGAGTATATTTTCATGCTTACCAGTAGTTTTAGAAAACTATAATTGTCATGGACAGACAAATAACTGGGTAAAATTTTGACTTCAACTAATCTACTTAACTATGAGTGTTTTTACTTTCCAAGTATTTTGCAAACAGTGCTCAAGCAGACAGATCTTTGTACCTGGAAACCTGTCATGGCATGATCTAGAACAGTACTGGCTGAGGCTTCTGCAAGAGGAATTACTTCCTTAATAACTCCTGAGGGAAAGCCATTCCAACATCAATTATCACAGGATGGTCTCTGATCACTTCAAATGCTCTACCTCTGAGAAGAGGCAGAGCATTTTAAGTGATCAGAGACCATCCTGCCTCTGACACAAGATTTCCTTCTTAAGACAGATTTAAGGTATTTTAGACTCAACTGCTGTAACACAAGAAGAGGTATGATTGGAAACAAGGCTACAACAGCTATGAAATGCCAAGTATGAAAATACCAAATATGATGCAGAACTACTGAGCTAAACAAAGTTTAAGTTAAGTATGTCTTAAAGATGCACTGGAGTCAACACCCTACAGCAACAAGAATTTCAAAGAAAGGCGATTTCAAAGAAAGGCTTACCCTTTCTATAGCTTCTTTTTCCTGAGGTGTTACTTGAATGTAGTTCATATGAGCACTCCCAGCATCTCCTGTTCCTCCAGTGCTGGCACCATCATCACTGCCACTTAAACCTTGGCGAGATTCTAGAACTGGCTCATTCAACATATGAATAAAATGTTCCTGGTGCTGGCTTATTTGCTGTGATGCAGAGAACAGTAAAAGTAACACATCAATTTAAATAACTGATGTTTAAGCATGCCAACAGGCAAGTAAATTTATTTTCATTACTATTTATTTTCAGAGAATTAGGAAGTCAAAGGGACTCGTAAAAAGTGCACAGAAAAAAACTGTTAAATGTAATCATAACAAATACAATTTTTGTTTCAATTCAACTGCAGTGATTCCTCCCTCTTCCTCACCCCTCTGCACCTCTTATGAAGTCTCAAATTTGTATCCTATGCCACAGAAAATACCTTCTGTACAGCAACAACTGCTGAAAAGCCAACAATAGAATTTGTTGACTGCTAGTAACATATCATCCCAGACAACATTAACATATGACTCTCTTCTAAAGCTAAATCAGAATTAGTAAGCATTATTTTCTTGTTTTAAGATCCACCTGCAGTAGTTGGGGGTTTTCCCGTCCAATTTGCTGTAGCAATGCTGGCAGCAGAGAAGGATTTTGCTGGATAATTTGTCTCATCTGCTGGAACTGAGGCTGATTTCGTAAAAACTCAAGTGGATGTCCTGAAAAAAAGACCAGTGAAATAACTTTTTTTTTTTTAAGTTACTGAGAATCTTAATAAAATGCGTATCTACACTGTAATTGTAGATAGAAACAGGATGTGAAAGGATACACCACTCACTGAAGAATACAAGAATTCGCTTCCTCACTCTAGGTTTAGCAAAACTTCTTTAAGGTTAAACAATGCATTTCCTTTTCACCCAGTCTTCTCATAAAACCCAACAGCCTTGTCCTTATCTCCAACACTTTCCCCTGGATGTCTCACCTCTGGTTAATCTCAATCAGACACTTCTACTCAATCCACTACCTTGTCTCTTGTATCTTGAGCACCATTTCTACCACAGCCTAAGACAGACTTTTCCTACCCCTTCATTAGGGTCCTTTCATGTATTTATCTACCTCCCTTTAAGAGGGAGCTAAATACATGATAAATACCCTTCTCTTCAGCAGGCACCAACCACTGTCAAAGTGCTGCACTGCTGAGTGAGGAGTCCTAGGTCATTTACAGGTCTCTCTAGTGCTACATTTCATGGCCTAATTTCAGGTTTCACCCTTGATATCCCAGCTTCTGTGTGGTAAATATATTAATATAGTCATAGTAGATAATCACAGAGTAGAAAACTAGAGTTTAAGTGAGAGAAAACACAACCTGCCACTCCCCTATCTGCGGTCTTGCATGTAGGAATCCAGAATACTGAATTAAAGAAATTGTGTAAGTTCACCGCGTTTTTTGAAAACTATGCACACGATATACAACAAGCCACTTGTCCCAAGAAAGTACCACACCTGGAATTTCCATGTTAACAGCTCTTATCCAATTCCCTCTGAACAGCTCACACGCACCTGGAACTTAAAACCAACTGAAAAAGAGATTGATCAAGTGCACATTGTTTATCACATCTTCTCAAATACAGCCTTTCTTACCTCCTAGTGAACTAGTAGTTGTGGGTATAGTTGCTACTGCTGCTGCCACTGCTGAAGACTGAGATGCACCAGTGCTTGGTGGTTGAGGGGTTTCAGCCACAGCCTGATTATCTCCCGGAATACCCTAAAGCCACAATTCACATCATTACCCATAGAATGCCAACAGGTATGTTTCAACTGCATGCAGTATTTGGGTTTCAGAATGAAGGGGAAAAAAACCACCTTAATGCTTTCATTGTAAATACAAGGCAAGATCCAGTCAGTTATGCATTTATAACTGACAGAGAAAACTGTGAAAAGATTAATTTTCTTTCTTGGCAGGAAAAATGTTTGGTTTGTATAAAAAGGCAGTAAAGCTTGCCCTGCATCACTTTAAAACACACTTTGCCAGATAAAAAAATACTTGCTTTGAATCCTGTTTAAAGATATTTGATATGAGTGAAAAAGTTGGACTAAATATACTGCTACACTATGTTATACTGTTGTCCAAAAGTGACATTACGGCAACAAATTCCAGTACAAAATGCTAACTAAGATTAAAAATTCCATGGAACTGCTGAGGAACTGAGAAGAGGTACAAAAACACAGCTCTTGAGACCTCTTTCCTCAATGAAAAGCTGTCATTTACTGTATCTTAAAGACAAAAAAGTCTGTATGTCACCCAGCTTTAGCAGTTTTAAAAAAAATGTTAACTTGCCTTTTGTTTATTTCCTATGTGCAAGCAACTTTATATAGAAACTGACTGCTTAAAGGGCTGAAATGGACAAAGCTAAAGTACAGTATTATACTAAACTAGAATGTAGGTTATACAGCCATGATACCTCACACTACTACTTTTCTCCTGGAAAATCCTTCATGCACGGAAATCCTTCAAGCTTCCTACCCTAACCCTGCCTTCCTCACTGTCACTGAACTCCTGCACCAAGTCTGTCCTTTCAATCTACCTTTCTAAAGCCTGGAAACTCACTCATGGGAGAGATGCTAAGAATATTACAACAAACCCTGTTGGAACAGCCTAGAGAAGTTACCCAAATGAGGGTCATCCTTGTGTTGGGAACCACAAAATGTAAGGAACTGGGTAGGTGAAAATCTTACAGAACTACAGGGTAACCAGACAATGAAGAGGTTTGTCAAGCCTACCATAAAAATCACTGGTAGGTAATGTAGATTAAAAGTAACATGATCTTCACATGTTATGTTCATCATTACACCTGAACAAAAAGGACAAATATACAGCTAATATAGAGTGCACATCTAGAAAGGGAGAAGTGGACAGTGCCCCAAGCAAAGCCTTACCTGTTTATTAAGAAGCACATCAAGAAGCACACAGTATCACCTGATCATCAAGTGCACATTTAAGCCACTCAGGGGAGTAACTGCAAGGTTTCCCTGTCACACACTTCATTACCTTCACATGGCTCAGTAAACATCCCTCCCTCCACAGAGTGGAAGGAAGATCCCATTCACGATATAATTCTGAGATAACTCTCCATTATCAGTGGCTTACACAGCACTGACTAAATACCTTTTCCATCAAATCAGTCATTTTTGGCAATCCAAGTATAATGCAACAACTTGGGTTATTCTTATGAAATTACTACTTGATTCCACCTATTCACATGCATACGTCATCACTGCTATCTGTGTCCAGATCAAACAACATGTGTTTGTTTAAACTTTTAAGTCTGCTCTTGAATGGAAGGACTGTGTAAACTAGTTCAAACAAATTTACTTAGAAATTGTCATCTTGAACATCATCTTAACTCTTGAACACAAGCTTGAAGTATCACTCTCCAAATAACGGAGACTGTTTACAGTTGTAAGGAGACAATGTCAGTGAGGCATATGGACCTTGTTCACATAGCTACACAACAGAATGAAGCATGGTATTAAAACTACACACAAGCTACTCTGAATGCAAACTCTGCTTGGACAGCAAAAAAGGCCACTGTTGCCTTATGGCAGATGAAACAATTGTTTACTGTATAACTGAGCAGTATAGTGTTTTTTCACCGACAGTGCTCTCTGCAGGGCAATAATCACATCAGGTCCAGCTTCTGCACAGAATAGAGAACAAAATAGTTTCAGCTGGGAAGTACTTACAATGATCACCTAGTCCCACTGACTGACCAATTCAAATTCATGGCTGACCAAAAGTTAAAGCCTGTAAAGGGCATTGTCCAAATGCCACCGAAACACTGACAGGCACAGGACATCAAGCACCTCCCTAGGAATTACATTCAGTATTTGACTATATTCACACTAAAGAAATGTTCCCTAAAAATATCCAAAGTAAGAGGCTGGTTACTGAAGAGATAGTAAAACTCCTTCTTAACTAGAGGTTAAGAAAGAGGTGGCTGAAAGAGAGAGATCTTAATGTAAATACCTCCGAAGATGAATCTGGGGCATAGAAAAATAAAGATCATCTTTTGCAACTCCTTCTACAGCCACAGGCTTACATCTATAATCCTCAATGATCAAGCCATGAAAACTGAAGAGCTTGCCATCTGAACCATGGACAACAAGTAGAAAAACTTCAGGGCTCATCTGAGGAACAGCTGTGCTTTGATTGCAGTTTAAGTCCTTTCCAACACCTTGCCCTTGCTGTACCCAGGTTCTTTAAACCTGGACAGTGTTGTTACACTTACAGATCTCAATGTCTTAATCCTAATCTGCAGATCATATAAAAGATAGTGCTGATGATAGTTTGGAAGGAAGCCATGTAGAGAGAGGGTCAAAGAGCATTGTCCTCAACAGATCAGATCAAGAGTAACTAAGAAGAACCTAATTTTCATGCAGCAGGAGAGTAAGGAACATCTTCAGATCCCAGCAGACCCAGAACAGTTATAAAGACCATTTACAGCAAAAGTATTCTTCTAGAAGGATAGCAAAAATTCTGCCATCTAATATGGTCTCCAAGAGCAAGATCATTCCTCACTACTCCCTTTTCCAGCAGGAAAAAGAGGAAGAAAGAAGAAAATATTTTTCCAGTGAAGGATAACACAGAACATAAAGGGACATCTTATATAACAAAAGGACCCATTTTATACACAGGACCTACTGAAGGACAAGAAATGAACTGCTCATAGCAGTCAATGCATGTGGCAGACGTGACATATAGCTCCATCACAGGGGTATTCTATCTCAATTCTGGGATTTCTGAACAGAAATAAGCTAGAGGAGGGAAATGCCAGAAACCGAGTGCACCAGAATTGCACTTTGTGTTTAGGCCTGCCACACACAGCAGGCCCAAGACTTAAGGGAGGCACTGAATTCATGGTGTATTTACAGACTAGATTAACAGTAAACCCAACATTTTTACAACATGACAAACAAATGTTTTAACTTGCAGACTTATGACAGAGAACTGGGAGCTATTGCATTCACCCTTGCTTGGCCTAATACTAGTTGTGAACTGAACTTTTCACATTTCTTGTACTCAAAACATTTATTGTCAATTTGAAATCTGAAGATTACAAAGTCTTGGGAACATTAATGTAAGTACAATGCATGCCAAGGACTTGTAGTTGTAACTACTGAAGGAAAACTTCATTAACAAAATTAAAGTTTTATAACAGGAGGGTAAAGATGCCAGATATCTTACCAATCAATCAGAAATTCAATCCACATGCATTTTACAAAGATTAGGTCAAGATATCTGATTGCCAGATTTTAATAAAGTTCAGATCTGCTAAAAGGAAAAACCTTATCGGGGAAAAATGGTATGCCAGAGTGAAAATTACAGGTACTGGAAATACTGATTAAGCAACAAAATCAAATTCTATGGTGGCTACAATTCACCTGTCAGATCAAACAAGAAATAATCAAAAAAGCCCCTAAAACAACTCACAGGGTTTTCATTAAAGTGAAATTATTCTTCTATATCCTCTCTTGCCAATGAAGTTCACTTAACCCTTAAAGCTTTATTTATCAAATGAAAATTGTTTCTCTAAACACTGCTGAAATGAAAACATCAGTTAAATTAAGCACAATTAAAAAATTAAAATAAAACCTCTCTCAAGTCTTTCTGTTTGAAAGTACATTAAGAACACTGTGTATTATTAGCAAAAACAGTGAACTGGAACCTAAGGAATGGTGATGATAGAGATACAAAAGTACAACTAATCAACTAATGCTGTTACTAAGAGGTGACATGAAACCACTGAGCCAACCACTGGCTGTTAAAGCTATCACTGTAACTGGACGTATTTTACAGACATACCCATACCAATCAACAAAAAATGAAAGCAAAGAACTGGTAGAGGTGGCTATGGATTACTTCAGTGTTTTCTAGAACACACCACGTCTGTCAAAATTTCGATCTCATCTTTCCAGATGGAAAACATTACTCTCAGTGACTGAGTAATGTTCAAAACAACCAAAATCAAAGTGAAAGGTATTACAAAGATATTTGTTGGAAAACAAAAACTCAAAAAAGAAGGTGCAGGAAAGGTAAGTGCTCACCATCAGAAGGTATTCCACTGCTCTGTCAGGATTGTTGAAGCTGGCCCTCAGTGCTGCAATCACCTGCTCCCGCTCGTAGCCCATGGACATGATCTCAGTCACCATGTTCTCATAGGACTGACCAGTCACTAGAAGTGACAGGACCACCATTTTAAGGGAATGAGATGAAAATAATCACACACACACAAAAAAGAAGTTTCAATGGATAAGTGTAATTTCTACCTGAATTTCAGTTGTTCATTGAAAAGAGTACTTCATATCAACCATACCGTGGTTCTGTGGCTTTAATTCCAAATATATTCAATGGTTTCATTATGAATTTGATTGGAAATAGTGGTGGGTAATGAAGAAAATGTAAAACTTCCACTGACAAAAGCAGTACTTGTGATACTTGTGTACTTGTAATTGAAATAATGTTCTCTCTTCAGTGTTTTCATTTAAGGTCAAGGGCATCCTCACAGCTAATATTCAATTCCTGATGTAATCAAAAGAAGTTTCATGAAGCTTACATTTGGAAAAGTATTGATTTGAAATCTGCCTGTTAAATTATTAGCCATTGAGAATTTTCCAATAAAGATTTTCTGCTGTTGTTAGATGACAATTAGTGATGACCATCATATCGCTATATATTGCTATATGCTGGTGATCAAGATCAAAGTAATTTAATCAACTTAACTTGGATCAACTTAAACCACACAGAAGACTTAAAAGTTGTATTTAGGAAAGTCACTCAAGACTTCAGTGCAGGTTCAGGAAACCAAGTTATCTCATTTAATTCTTATCTCACTCAACATTTGACTAGATATCCATCACAACATATCCCCCATCTCTTACAAACAAAAAAGATGAAAACTGTCCCACACCTGCAATCAAGACAAAAGGTACATGCACTATATATGGAGCAATTTTAGGACAACTGTTCACTACACTAATGTCACTGCAAGGAACATTATTGTTTCTTTTCATAATACATTTAATTTTCCTGCCTCAAAAGCAGACAGCAAGTAAAACAATAATTTAAAAAAAAGCTAACTATTCTATTATACATTGTAATCGGGCAAATCTTCAAGGTTATCTTCCTGGGGAAAAAAAAAATACAAACACAGGCATTAAAATACCATCTCCTTCCTTGGACAAAGCTATTCCTGATCTCCGTGAAATCCTACTACTGACTGAATCTGCAACTAGCAAGTTAGTGACAGGAAAGTTAAATAATTAAGTCATCATAAAAAACAATTGATTAATAATAATATTACTAAAAAAAAAAAAAAAAAAAAAAAAAAAGAGTGAAAACAAATACAAAAGCTACTCTGTTAAGCTGTTAAGGCAAGTAAGTCATTAATTAAAAGAACCAAAGAAAACTTTTGTTTTATTCCCTTAGGGAGAAGATGTTTAACTCAAGCCAGCCTCACTGCCTGTTCCTTAACATGTGCTTCTAAATAATCAGTGGGTGTATGACTTAGGGCAGTATACTCAAGAACAAACAATACAACAGCCAAGGGTACTTGAGCATTATCATTTATTATAAATAAAGGATTTAAAAGTCTTGACTAATTGGAGTATTTATTATTTGGGCTTCAAAGTAATAATGCCAACCTGAGTTTAAGGAATGGTAAGTTCTTCATGTTTTCATACAGAACTACAAGATCATTCATTTCACATCTACCTGCATTTTTTTCAGACATGAAATTAAAAAATCACTTAAACTTTGCTCTAAAGATACTAGAGATACTAAAGATATCCATACTTCTATAGATAACTTCAGGGAACCAAAAAAGCCAAGCCAATAATTGTCCCAACACAATGATTTTGCTACTTCGGCTCATGTTCTTCCTTACACAGCACTAGTTTATCCTTACTAATCCTAAGAAACTAACCAAGCAGACAGAACACCTGTTGATGAAATTAGTTACTACTTGTATCGCTCTTTCAATATAAGCAAGGTAGAGACTAGAATAATATGAGAGACTTGATACAGTATAAAGATGCAAAAAGGCTGGCTTGCTCCACACAGGCTGCTACCTAAGGCATAATTAGAAGCCAAAGGAGGAAAACAGAAATACTGAAAATGTAGGTGCATGTACTACATACAGCCTACTTCACAAGTTTACAAGAGCAAGATCAAGAATAATATTCAGAAGCCACACACCAGCAATGTTATGATATAGAGTCAGGCCTATCTGTCCTTACTGCTAGTGAAAATGTTTGAGGTCAATGCTCAATTGATTCTGCTCTTTGCTCTTGTCTTTCAAATAACATTTTAAAGCTGAATTAACTCTCAAATCCAGCTCATTACACTCCCCACCATAACTCTTGTCCTATGGCCTAAAGAAAACTTAGGTTGCTCCTGTGAAAGATGTGGTTGCACAAGCACTGCAAGATATGCAGATCTTCATGTACCACACGAAGCCACATCACTTTTCAGCTTTTAACTGAAAACAACAGTTTTCACTTTCAATCACAGAAACCAATACCTGTTTTTAAAGCAAAGTCAATTAATTTAAGACTATGTAATTGAGAAGCCACAGTTAGAATACGTGTAGGATCCAGCTTAGGATGTGAAAACATAATCCATCAATTTGTGCAAGCAAATTCCCTTCAGGACATTTTTAAAGAAGAATCACAGAGTTCATGTCTATTGCCCTTGAATATTTTTTGGCTGACAACACTTACAGTATGCTTACCCAGAAAATCATACTCAATACCTCTTATTTCCAAACATGTTAGGGACATGGAGGTTTACTCCATCAGACACCAACCAAAGAACTTCCATATAAAATGGATTGTGAGGTGATGCTCTTGAAATATTTTGGGGTTTTCCCCTAATTTTGAAGAGTTTCGAATCAAGACCAGCACCTTCATTTAACTCACTGATCAACACTGTTTACACAAGTATTGGTGATGATCTCATCTTGGCCACTAAGATATTATGAATGGTTAAGAAAGTATCTTTGGTAGCAACAATCACTTCAGCCAGTTTAGTTCTGTTAGATTTTTGTCTCCTGCTATCAGTATCTACAACTGTTTTGGATCATGCAATTTAAAACAGCATGTCACACCTAAGATCTAAGCTGCAGCTAGACAGACTAAATCTAGTAGCTACCACTAACTCATGTAAAATGTTACTGCTCCTTCTAAATCACCCTGGGCTGCTTAATCATAGCACCTCTGCCTCAAATATATCCACACAAAAATCTAAGTGGAACTCTTTACTCGGTTTAACTCTTTGTACCAAATTGCAGCTTCATATTTAAAGACAAAACACAGAATAAAACCCCCACCTCCTCCTTATTTCTGTGCCTGAATTTGTTACACTCCAAAACAACACAAAAATTTCAGCAGAAGGAAGGAGTTGTGGGTTTGTCTAACAACTTCCTAGCTACTCAAATCAGCATAAATGAGGGGCAGACCCTCCTGTTGTCTTTATTCTGTCTATTCCACTGAGAAACAAAGATTATTTAAACTGTCAAAATAAAAGCAAGTTGACTGTAAATACATGGAAGCATTCGTTTCTCAGCCCAGATAGCAGCAGATCTGGTGAATTTATCTAATCTCAATGTGTCAAAAAAGCAAAGTACTTTCAAAGCTGGAACAAGTGAATAACAAAGGCAGCCATTTTATCAGCCCTGCACTCGGGGGTGCAAAAGTGAAAAGCACAATCATACTCACATCTAGTCTTCTATTCAAGGTACTTCAAAGAGAATAGTTAGAAGATAAATTAAAGCAAATGTGGAAGAAAAGGATCTTCCTTTTACACAATAAAAATATATAAAGGGAAATATTCTTCAGTAAAGTAGTCATTGAAACTGGTTCCAAGATATCAAGTTCAGGTCTTAGAGAAGAGCGCTTTGATTATAACTTTAACAATGACAGATACAGAAGAAAATGTCAACATCTCCTAATCTGTCATGTTTCTGTTGCACCAAAATAATGTCTACATTAAAAAAAAAAACTCACCACTTACCAAGTGCACTTATAGCATCCTCAAAAAGATTTGATCGAGATGTATCACCTGTTGTACTGTAAGATGAAGACAAGTGCAATGGTAATTACAAAAGTTTGGAAAACTTCCTGTTGTTGTTGTTTTTTGGTTTTTTTTTTTAAAGAAAAAAGAAAAAAAAGCAGCAGCAGCTGTAACACTTATAGCCCTTTTTGTTTCTAAAAAACCAACAAAGCTTTCCAAAGAGCTCTCTTTTGGTCCTATAGTGAGAACAGATTTTACAAACTTACAATGCTAGCATTTTTAACACAAGAATAACCTTCCCCCACTACCCCCCAGAAGTTTGGCTCTTGCCCATCTGCTCAGGGATTAGCCATCTGCTTGCTTGAATGCTTTAAAGGGTGGGAGAACAAGGTGGATTTTAAAAAGCACACAACAGTCTCACTAACTGCTTCCCCACAGTCACCAGCTTGACCTCAATGAGGACCCAAGGAGGTTGGTGACAAGCATTTATTAAAATCTCAGTATACTACTTTCCCAGGAATATAAACTGCTAAAATTTGCAATTACTCCATCTCAAGTTATCAAAGTTGTTCATTACAGGATTAAAGGCTCACCTCCAGGAACAGCAAGGAACACAGAGGCACAACACTAGGCAGAGGAATACCAGTTTTAACCAGCCACAGCCAAGGGTGCCTCATTCCCAGGGCTGCAAAATTAAAGCATCAGCCCCTTGGTCTCAGGGTGACACCCAGGGCGGGTCAACAGGACTCCTTCAAGGGCATTACAGCATACAGGGTGGTGCAACTCACTGTGGGGTGCCAGGAAAAAGTGTTGGGGGGAAATCTAGAGGAAGACCCAAAGGCAGGGAAAGAAAGCTTAAGGCACCATGCAGAAGAAAAGCACAGATCAAGAGAGCAAGAAGAGGATAAAAAGGGCCAGTCATATGCAGGAAACGCTTTCTGCACCTCATGCTCTGCACCTCACCACCTATCCATCCTGTCTTTTTATTAAATTCTACTTCTAAAAATTTTTCATAATGAAGGGGGTGTGTGTGTCTATTCTATATATACGTGTGCATGTGGAATTCCAAGTGTTCACAGGGACAGGGAATTGTGAGTTGGGAGGACCCAGACACCTGTGGAACCAGCAACTGCTGAGACAAGGCACTGTGGAAGTCTGAAGGCCAAGGACTGCAGCCAGTTCCTGGAATAGGGTTGCAGGGCTCAGGCAGTTCCCGCACCCTGGTCCCGAAAACTTAGCAAACTCTAAGGGACCAGCTATCAAAGCAGAAATTAATATTTTTCATTTGTGTTTTGTACATATTCATTTTGCAGTAGTGGGCTTTGCCCTACATAGCCAGAGGGGAATAAGATGTGGCTGAAGTATCTTGCATGAGTGCTAGGATTTTCCCTGCCTGAGCTGACCTAAGCAGCCAGACATACATTTATAGGTATATACATACTGTGTGTATATTTTGAGAACACATGTTCAGTCTTGATAATGTGATAGACTTGAGGACATGGAGCTGCAGGGTCCTCACATTTATCAGGCCACCAGAGTTGGCAACTCCTACCAGCAAGTGAAAGATCATCCGACTGATCTGCGTGTTTTCAGAAGACGCCACTAAAAATTCAACAAGGCACTTAGAGAGATCTCTGTAAGATCTATGCAAGAAAAAATTTGTTCCAACAAGAATGCTTTACTATTATCTGTCAGTAGTTAAGATTTACAATCAAAAAAAGATCAAAAGCAAAGCAGGATGCCAGCTGGCCTGGCCTTGGGTCAATAAATCTTGCCTTAGTAATTTAACTTCTAAAGCAAATTGGAAGCAAACAGTACTCACTGAAATCAAGGCAGGTGATAACCTTAATGTATATGTTAAATTATTTTGTTCCTCCCTGTTAAGTGTGTACACTGAGGCTTCCTTACTGCAGTTTTACAAAACTGCAACTTGTACACAAAAAACACTATTTCAATATAAATGACTGATCTTCAAACCTACTGGACAAACTGAGCAGGGAAAAAAAGAGAAAAAAAAAACCCACTCATTACTATTTTTTAACAACTAAATTAATTTGACTGATAAATGAAACTTCACTTGAATTCCATTTTTAAGAGATATTAATTTCTCAGAATTGCAAAATTAAATCATCAAATTGTGTATCTAGTGCAACAAATTTGTGATGAGTTTTTCAAGACATTAGGCAATTGCAAGTTTTGCTTTGTTATCATCAAATCAGTATTCAATGGTGTTTAAAATAAAATTACTTTAAAAAATATTGTCTTGTATTTTTAAGTGATTGTATTTTAAACACCAGTATTCCCAGAAATAACACACAAATAATTAAAACCCAGTGTATGGAAAATGAAGACCTGATCTATGCAGCACTTCAGGGACCATTAAATTTCAGTCAACAACATTTTAATCCCATGCAGTACTTAAGCAACTTAAGCAAAAAAAGGCAACAGCATGCAACAGGGATGAAACCTCTAACTTCCACCTGATTTTCTCAATTGTAGAAAATTGAGGTGAAAAGTTTCCCCAGGTCCCACAATTACCAGCAGATGGGCCAAAGCACATTCAGGAAAAAACAAACAAACAAACAAACCCCCAAAAAACCACAAACTAGACACGTCGTAGCTTTAAGGAATTACATGATTAAGAGCAATACCATATCCTACATTTTGGAAGAAAAAGCTCTTTCCAGAAATTAAGGGACTCATACAGCAATAAGGAATTTATGGTTCGAATCTGACCGACATGATCCAAAACACAGTCAGAGGGTTATGAGCAGGACAGGACACATTTTTTAAGACTTCAAGATTTTTGTGAGAAGTAGATCCCCACTGCAGAACATCCTCAGTCTGAAAAGAAACTTGCAGGACAGCAGCTCTGAAATGCCTAACAGGAGCTCAAGTCTTCTGTCGTTTAACTCTCCTCACCACAGGCTTTTTCCCAAGACCACACTTCACACAGGAGAAGGCATAAGCAAGAGTGTTTCTTACAATCAGTAATGTTACACCTCAGTCAGAGACTGAAATTACAGTTAAGAAAGAAGAAAAATTATATAAAATAGAGAGAGTGATTGGACTAACACTGTAATGAAAACTTAAAATCAAAACTAGAAGCAACAGAAATGGGAACCTGTTTTTGGAGGCTTATTCATACCTGTCAATTGATGATGGACTGACAGCAGCTGGTGCCTCAGGTGGTTTTTCTTCTGCCTTCTCCTCTTTCGCAGCACTCACAGGTACAGGTTCACAAGCCACTGTATCTGGTGCTGGCGGTGGAGGGACAGAAGCAGGAACAGGGGCTGGAACTGGGATTGGTGCGGCAACTGCTGTGGGAGCTGCAGTTGTTGAGCCAACAATGGAAGCAGCATTTGACGGCTGAGTCGCTCCAGCTGCTGCTTTGGGCTACAGGAGGACAACAGAGTTCAGGTACAGCACAAAGCTCATAAATCCATGGCTCTCTAGAGGCAACCCACTAAGTTCTGTTAAGACCATTTGTTTGATATTGCTGCCTAAACATCAAGTACAACATTAAAAGGTTGCAAGATATTAAATCTCTTATGCCCTTTGCTGCGTTCAAACAAGTAACTGAGGGCATCACTGAAATACTTACACACCTGAGCACTCACACTCTGAGGATAAAGTGAAATGCAAAGATCTAAATATTTACAGACCACAATTTTCTAAATATGAAAACAATCCAGTGTTTTACAAAAGCACATTTTCCAGAAGAAACCAAGCAAGTTGCAAAAAACATCTGCAGAACAAGCATAAGCTTTTCTCACCACTCAAATCTGGAAAAAAGTGATTAAGACAGAAATCACATTTCATTATGAATGCTGGAAAACAAGATGCAAAAAAAAATAAAACTTCACCTGCAACATGTTTTAGTTATGCAATCTTTGCATTCAGAGCACTACAATAAATCTCAAATAATTCACTTCTGAAGTAAGCACTAAAGATACAGCAGAATGAAGAACTACCAAATTTACAGCAGAATATTTAGAGCGAATAATACTTGTATGCAATTGTGAAATAATCTTCACATCTCTAATAGAAACTTGAATATTTTTGGATGCAGTATTAATCCCATTATACAGAAATAGCCCCAAGGGCTGACAAAGCTGACTCCAATTTTTGTCCTTCCAAGAGAAGTAACTGAACTTTAACAAAACTACTTATTCAAGGTGCACCACTTTCAGACATTGCCTACTTGAAGAAGAAAACATTTCCTCCTTTTGTCTGCAAGCAGAGGTAAGGTTAAGAATGAATAGCTTCCAACATGACATGCACAGTAAATAACATTTTAATAAACACTCAAAGAAAAACACTGACAACTGGAATGCAAGGGGGGTTATTCTCCTAAACCCTTAATGCAACAACATCTGAACATCAGATAAAGTCAGCAGTCTGTGCCTACATGACTGGGCATGTCTTATCCACAACAGAATCAGGAAAGGGCAATTGAGCTCCAAGACTAGCAAAAAGATTGTAAGACTGAAGAAATGTCAAAACTACAGTTTCTTTATTATCAGAATATGTATCAGGCTCTTCACGGAGATCTCCATTTAGAAACATAGAATTGTTGAGGAGACCTCTAAAGTGATTGAACCTAGCCCAACATTGCCACACCCACCACTAAACAGTGTCCTTAAGTGCCACAGCCACACATTTCATCAACACTCCCAGGAGTAGCAATTGCACAACTTCTCTGGAGTCTTCTGCTATCAACAAAATGAAAAACTGGACTCTGACATCTCATCTGCCCATGTTCTCTTGCACTGATAAATACTTCTGTAGCAAACCACAGAATTGAAAGCTTCATTTAGGAAGACAGCAATGACAGTTATCTTTAACAAGCCCACATGTTTAATTATGTTTAATACTACATGATAGAAATAAAGGGCAACAGAATATATGTTTTCTTTGTCAGGAGGAGGAACTCGAGCTTCAAAATTAATTTCATATTCTGAAACATAGATGAAGCCAGTTTTACTCAGATAGCAATGGTCTAGAATGCCTGGAAAATCAGTGCCTTGATTCCTGGAAGCAGCCTGACAACTGGTTCAGAGAAGAAATACTTCAAACACGTGTCACAGTCATTCCCTATAAATTGCGCTTGCAGTCTTTCAAAACCCACAGGTTTGTTTACTGCCAGATGTATTCTGTCTCCACTGGTTTATGCTGTTGAGTTTGACAGAAGAAAAAGCCATGAACTATGAAAAGCAGCATGGCAAGGCTGAAAAGAGTTCCATACAGATGATTTAACAACAAACTACCTAGGTTGCTTTCTTTCTTTTAATAATAAAAGGGAAAAAATGACAGAGAGACAAGAAATAATAAACAGTAAAATCAGCCATAATTTTTTTTTCTTTGATACAAACATTCAGCACAGAGCAACAGCAAAAATCAGCCTAGGCAAACCAAGACTGTGAAGCAGTATTTTTTTATCTATTCACACAAACTTTTTACAGCTGACCTGAACTTACATATGATAAAATTCCACTGGCTTTAAGGATAGGCATATACAATCACTCATCACAAGAAAAAAATAGAATTAAATTAATGAAGCTTCCTATTCAAAAGAAGCAATTACTCACTTTTGTCACCATAACCACCACGAAGTTCTTCTCATCTATTTTGTATTCTTTAAGAGCAGTTTCATCATTAAGGATTTTACCTGGGAAATCAAACAGGAAGAAATTAAGAAGTTGCTTAGCAAATCAATAGATGATCTTGGATCACAAAAACATGGTTTATGCAGATTTACAAATGTTCAACAAGCCAACAAAAAGAAGTTTGGTCATTAAGCTTCAGCAGTAGAGTTACAATTTTCCTTGTGTGATGTACAGAGTAGTGGATAGTTTGAGGGTTGCTGCCCCATGTGCTGAAGATGCTTTAAAACCATTTAAAATAAAACCATTAAATTTGGAAAGATTCACTGGATCCTTAACAAAGATACACGTAATACAGAGGAAAGGTGTTAACACACAGAAAGCTTAACCATGTAACTTATGTCTGCTTACACAGTAAGGGTAATTCCTTTCTACTTATCTTCCATTTGTTCTTCAGATAAGAGCATTACCTGCAATAACAAGCATCTGACCTTGCAACTTTAACAAATTTCAAGGCTAAAACATTAGAAAAAGCTACAACCATTCCATAACTTGCTACCTTGAGAGAAGGATGAAAAAGCTATCAGACAAACCTAGAAACATTTGTTATACTATGACTTTTGATGTTCCATAAGAAGAGATGGTACTGTGACAAAATAGATTTGTATCACTTCAACTTAAGAACACAGTAAGCCACATACTTTTTGTCTTTTCTTAGAACAAGCTGACTTAGAGGTCACACCACAAATCAGAAAAGCAAGTATGTATTTCAGCAAGTTTTATAGCACTGATTTCTACTACAGAATTTTCAGGGAATATTTTACAATTTAAACCAATTTTCTGAAGATATGCCACAGAGTGCTTCCATTTCACAACCTCTCTAGCAGACTGCAACTAGAAGGACATATCCTTATCCTGATGATTGCAAGGAAATCAACACATACACTTTATGGCACGCAAAACACAAAAGACTAGTTCCACCAGTCTTGCAGGTCAAATATTCAAGGAAGCATTACACATAGTGCAGTAATAGCATGCTAATACCTGTAAGCATCTGACTCAGAATCTGCATTTACTTACAATTTTTATAGGCACTTTGGGGAAGGCTTTAATGAATATGTATGTAATATAATATATATACTTTATAGAAGTATCTGTACAGACATCCTGTCTTCTCAGAACACACCACTCAGGGTTTCTAGATCTTGCCCTAATGCAGATGTCAACACAATGCATCTGCCTCTCTAATCAAAGTCAGCTGGGGCTATTACTGCTTTATCAAACTACAAAAATTCTACAGCTCATTTTAATAAAAGTAAAAACATTATCAGTATAACCTCGTGTCTCTTGTCCAAGAAAAAGATAAAAAGATGATCCATCTTTGGATATTATATTCCCAATCTTATTTCCTACTGCTAGTGAGGATTATTCAATACTGCAGAGTCATTCTGGCTTCGGAAAACACTCAAGTCATGGCACAGAATTTATGCAATTTTTGATTTTTGCTATCACAGAAGCACAATTTTAAGAGTGCCATTCAGTTACACACATTGCAAAAGCCTTCTGCTGGGTTCACATTTCTTGGCTATGCATAAGACTTCCACCTTAATGTTCTTGACATGCACGCCCCCCACCAACATACCAGGGACATAAAACTTGCTATAAGATGTAGTCTAGAGGAGCTATACTAACACAAAGACTCACAACTTAACTTCTCTCCCATTAGCATCTCTCCACAGTTAACACTAGCTTTAGCTTATTACAAGTGAAAAAGACAATACTTGTTAGAAAGCAGTGCATGACAAAAGTGAAAACTCCACCAAGTTTATTTCAAGCTCAGTTTTAGAGGAAAAAAAACACTAGAGGGAGCATTGGAATAGGACCAAAGTTCTGCCATGATGTGAGAACAGAAAATGGATTTCTCTATTAGCACCAGAATGAACAAGGCAAGTAAAATAAAGCTCAAATAAAGTTAATTTCACGTTTTTAACTCACATTAGCCTGCTTTTTGCCAGTATATAATACACATTTCTAGTGACAGAGCTTAAAAATATTGAAAGTACCTTTTTACAGAAAGGATTTGGTGGTGAGTTTCTTTTGTTAATCAAAAAGAAGTAATCTGTTTTTTAATTCTCTGAGGTATATACAGCAATACTTCAGCTATACACAGCATAAATTGAACAAGAAAAGAATTAAGCCAGAACAGCAGCTTTGACCTGCTTAAATCCTGAATTCTTGTAACAAAAGCTATTTCTTCTTCACCCAGCATATCCCCAAGACATCGTGTTACAAGAGCAAAGATGACAGACACACTTGCGTTAAAACCTAAAAAAACCATCTAATTCAAATAAAGAGTTCCTTTTGACACTGAGTTTGTTTTTGTGTTACTGAGGGTTTTAATCCTGTCTGTACTTCAGTTCTCAGAATTCTTAGAAGACTTAACACTCATATCCAAACCAAACAACATAAAATAAGGCAAATTCAGATAAGTTACCTTCAGAATATCCATTACCTGCATAAATAAGTTTTTGGCCAGCTACTGGAAAGGCATCTTTCCCCCTTTCTGATTCAATCTTCTCTTTCAATGCCTTCACCTAAAGCACAAAAACAGTCTTAATGAAAATAAAATTCACAGTACAAACCTAATAAGTATACTTTTAAATACTGAAGAGTAGTTTCAATCACCCCTTGATTATGTCAAGTTATCAGTCTTCTGAATATGTCACTTTGCAGAGCAACATGTCCCTTTCCCAAATAGTCTTCTGTGCTGAATCAAATTACATAATTCATTTTTCCATGAGAAGTTATTAGTATGAGTGTACAACACAGTGAAAAAGTAAATTAAGAAATTTGGGGAACAAAAATGTTTTCATCTCTTGACCCATCTGTCCTATTCTTTCCCTGAATGCAGGGGAGAAAAACACCAGCTAAAAAGAGAGCTGAAGGTTTTCATCATCATAACCACTTTACAGGGAATGCCACGGTTTGGTTTGGTGAGATTACCATGACATTCAACCTTGAAGTCCTCATATGCAAAAACTTGAGCAAAATGTTCAGATGCTTATCTTACATAAACTGTTTTCAACTCCTCCCCCTCCACCACAATTTCTGGAACTTCACACAGCAACTCTAAGCCTACACATTTACTTGCTTGCATGGACCACTGATGCATCATCCACAGTTTCACAGCACCAATAGCACAAGTGGCACTGCTAGTTGTCATGTGTAAAAATGCTCTCAATTCTCCAGAAAGACTCCGTAATGCTGCCCTGAGGAGGTAAAGCAAGCTCCTGTAAAAGCACACACATCTACAGTCATGTTTTAAGACAAACTGCCTGCACAGTCAATTCTTCTTGCTTTCATGCAAACACCCCCAGTATACGCAAAACAAGGACAACCAATCTGCTACTAGCTTACTAGTACAAGCTAATATCACCTTCTAAAGGTTGGGTTTGGTTTGTTGTTTTTTTTTTTTTTTAGAATATTCAAAAAACCTTTTTCATATAAAACTCTGCAAGGATACAGAATGCATCATATTGCTTCTCTCTATGGAACTAAACAAAAATAGGGAGCCAGCTCTTTTTCCCCAGCAGATAAAGAAAGGAAGCTTTTGGTATTTTTTTATCATATGTGCCATCCCAGCATCTGCCAAACGCTTTGGAATTAGTCTTCAACCAGGCAGTTGCTTTTCCACAGCAAAACTAAGAGGGGTTCACTGCCACCCCTAAGTCCTGGAGACAATCAAACTTGACAGTAACTTGCTGAAAGCATCATCATTCTCATGCACTTATTTTACAAGAATCTGTCCTATTCTTGGATTTACATTTATTTATACTTTCTTGAAAATTAAAAATATAACTTGTTAATTCCTCCCCAATTTTAAGGATGGAAGTCACTCCCATTGCTACTGAACAATCTTCTTCACCACAGATCCAGGATTTTTTTTCTAAATTTTAATAATAATACTGCCTAATACTTCACACAACTTCAGTTAAAGTCCGACATGCACTAGGGCAAATTAATCCCTTGAACCATGTTAAAAGCCTGTTATGTTTCCAAATGTCTACTTTTTAACACTCTCCTTATGTATTATTATACTTATGCACTTATACCAATCACTCAAGGATAATGACCCAAGGCTATTTCTTTTATACGTAGTTACTATGTTTATCATAGATTTGTAACAAATATTACAATGTGACTAACATGTATAATCTATTTTGAGGGAGAAAATTAAAGTTTGTTTCATGTCCACTACATCAATCAAGGCATTGCTTCATCACTTTGTCTTCTTCATTTTCTATTGTTTTATTCCAGACAGTCTTTTTCCCACAAGGAACAAAACTAAGATGTGTTCTCTCAAACATAAATTTTGAACAACTAGAAGTCTAGGTCAGGACATACTGAACACATATGTTGATTTACTATGCAATAATTTGACTTATGAAAAGGAGTTAAGATATTTGCTGAAGGAGGATCCAACAATTCATTTGCCTTTGCTGACTATCTGCATCATTTCCCCTTATTATTACTGTGCTATGATTGATGTACTGCAAGCGACCTGAGGCACTGCATTCTTCCAAAACATCCCAAAATGTTCCCCCTTCTATAAGCCTGCAACAAACTATGCTTTCAACCCATTGGCAGGTGGCATTCAACTCCAGACATAGGCAAACTTCTATTACACCATGGGGTCAAGGGAAATGAGAAAAAAAACCCTTTTCTGGGAATCTGTTGCAGTGTTTCACTATTCTCACTGTACTAAATCCCTTCCTTACATCTACTCTTAACAACAAAAAGTCTGTCCCCATCTTTCTTGTAAGCCCCCATTTGGCACTGGAAGGCTCTCCAAGGTCTCCCCAGAGTCTTATCTTCTCCAGCTTGAACAACCCCAGCTCTCCCAGCTTGTCTCCATCGGAGACGTACTCCACCCTCTGCAGATCTTCATGGCCTCATCTGGACCAGCTCCAACAGATCTACATCTTTCATGTGCTGAGGACCACCAAGAGCATGCAGGCCCATGTTCCACAGGATTACACCTAGGAAAACTAACTCAGCAGATACAGGCGGTTTCAGCCTTGTTGGACGTTCAGGTGGCGGTGCTTCAGCTATACAGTCCCCACCCACAATCCAAAAACCCTCTCTGCATATTAATACTGCCATAATTTTTATTATTGTGGTGGTCTAGGTCAGGACAGACTAAAAATATATACTAATTACTATGCAGTAACTGGATCGATGTGAAGAAGTTTGGTATTTATTGTCTCATTGAAGTAGTTATCAATGCAAATAACACCATGAAGTTACAGAACCATGGTGGTTCTGCACATAAAAACAAACTACAGGTTGGCTCCTAAAGAACAGAGACAATCTTTGGCTAAAGCTTACAAATACAGGGGCCACCATTAATTTCTTAATTCTTGAAAAGACTGGAAATCCAGAGAAGACAAGGCCGTTAGTTTTCAGGGATGGTCTTTATTCTCTGCCTGTATTCCTACCACATACATCAATCAGTTTAAGAACAGATTATATCCTAAATTGGAACACAAATCACTCCAGTTCTCCAGCTGACAGCTTACAAAAATCTAAAAGAAATTCAAGCTTAACGAAACTGAGCCAATTTCCAGTATTTTGCTATCTATGCCCAGGGACACTGCCATTTCCAAAGGGAAAGATCAGTTACACAGGTCTCTCATTTAAATGGACATTCACTCTACTGCAAACTTTTGCCATTCAAAGATATCCAATATGTCACGGTGACTGACAGTAACACACCATAGGCTCCAAATTACAGATTAAAAATTCTGTAATGTCATTCAAGTTGCTCCTTTAAAACTGAAAATACACCAAATAATCTAGTAATTTCCAGATTACATTCACGAACATTTCAGAGCATTGCTTAACTACTTTATAAAGAACAGTGATTTAGAGAAGGGAATCTGTCATATCTCAAATGAATACAATGAAATGATAGCATCATACCTATTCAAAGGAACAAACAAAAGGATTTAAACCAACTCTTCACTACTACAGCTTGAACCTGCAAGAAAATACGAACTTCAGCAGCAGACTTCATCATTCTCCTATTAGAGCCAGAAGTTCAAGAAACACTTAGGCTAAAATAAAAAGTGATTGCTTATTCTTCTGGCTTTCATCACTGCCTAGCCTAGGAGGCCAGAAACACATAATTTGCAGAGGATACAATACTAATTCTCAGAACAAAAAAAGGAAGAGATAAGATCAAATACATCAATTTTAGCAGTGACATTCCAGGGGCATAGAATTTCCTCTTATAGTTCTAACTGGAGTGACTGAAGGCATGGTGAGAAATAACTGTGCCGTTAATTATGCTAAGAGAAGAAAATGCATGACGGTACAACAACCTGTATGTCAGACAGTAGTCTGATCCATTTTCATTTAGATTTAAACCATAGATGCTCAATTTTAAAGGAGGAATTTAAAAAACAAAGAGAGAAAGAGAGAGAGAGAGAAAGCCCTCTCAATGCTTTTCTGAAAAGACAGCTGCATCTTCCAGCTGCTGGTACAGTGAATTGCTGAAAAAAGCAACATCTTAAACATTGCCTCTAGCAAATTAGGTTGCTGGGAACCTAGTCTTCAGCACCATCATTGTTTATTAAATGGAAATTAATTTTGGGGAAGCACACCTAGCGTATTGATCTGTCAAACTGAGAAATCGTCCATAGATTATGATTTATTTTTCTCATAAAACATACAGATCCATAAACCAAACCTTCAGGCTTCCTAGCTTTGTTCAACCTGATTAGAGCTCAAAATGCATTTCAGTCCTCACCAAATCCCATTTTTCCTCTGACCTTAATAAAATTTCAGAGCACAATAAACAGAACCTGTACTTTATGGCAATACCTTTATGAAAGAGCAACAATTCATCTACAAACACTTTGCCGTAAAGATTCAGAAACAGCACACTTACAAGTAAGAGGACTTTCTTCTGTCCCCTATGAATTTAGACACTAAACTCTCCCTACTAGTCAGAAACTGAATGCAATATATGAGAATACATGGCATGCAACCTGTTTAATTAAGAGCTAGAGCTGATTGACTCCTAACTGAAAAACTGAGGTCTTCCAAAGAAACACCAGTCATCAACTGCATCCCAGACAGGCATCTAAAAATGGGTTTCATGAAATCACCAGTGCTCAGTTTCCCAGTTGCTCCTGGCAGTCACTTTTTGCCAGCTACACAAGCAGAGCACCCTGTGTTCCAGCCAGGCAAGCACCTCCATTGATCACAAACCCTTCCCTCTCACACACCAATTTTCATTTCTTCTACCTCATATAAATGCTAACACAGAAGAGGCAAAACCCATCAGTTTATTCAGAGACTCATTTCACAAATCCTAATGAAAGAGTGAACAGTGTACTTCCACAGGTTTTAATGTATAGTTACACAGTCAAGACAAATTGCTGAATTTCTTGAGATGTTGGGAGAAACTGAATACAAAACTGGAAAGGATCTCTTCTGACATCAAGCCACAAACCCACCAGATCCCCCAGAGTATTTGTCAAGAATTTGATGCATCCACAGACATGGTTGTTTGATATGTTTATCATGAGGCTGCTACCAAGTTTACTCTGATATCGGAAGTCTTTTCCTAGTTTCCAGCCCAAGTTAATTCACAGACTATTAATATTGATTTGTTCTTATGCTGATGTTATAATTGAAGCACAATTAGCCTTCCCACATCCCTTGGTGCTTGCCGATGTAAAACATTTACACTATTTCACCCAAATTTGTGAGCTAAGCTAAGCAGGTCTCCCTTAGTTTGCTTTCATGTCAGAGTCAGAGTTTTCCACAGGCTCCAGGCACCCCTTTCCAAAAGCAGAAATTCATTGCTTTGGTGGCCAGCATATTGAAGCAGAATATAGCATCACTGTCTAGATCTATGCTCTTCAGGGCTTCACCTTTTAAAGAACCCAATTCCAATTAATGTATGCTGCTCATTGTAGAGCATTACTAATTGAGACTGACCCTCAATTAGGCAGCCAGGTACTAATGGTAAACTTTGTGTTTGTCAGTGTCATCGTGTTTCTGTTGATTTATACTCAAATTTTAATCAAATGGATTAAAGGACTGTGAAGAGATGGATCCCAAGACCAAATCTGAAAGACCCTCACTACCAACCTAGCTACTGCTGAACTGCTTCTCTTTAAGAATAAATGCTGCACAGAGGGTTTTTTCTTTTAATATACCTTATAATTCGCTCTTCATCTTTTTCTGTAGTTGGCTAACAGGTTTCTCCCAGACTTTGGGAAAAGTCTTAGTTAGACAAGAACAAAAGCTTTTACTCCAAAGGGCTTTGCTCTTTTCCTCCTCTCTGAGAGAGGGCATCATAGTCTGAAAACTTGTTTAGAATTTAGGCTTAATATTACTGAGTTTTCTCCTCCCACTGCCTTTGCAAAATTTACCACATGTTACACTGCTTTATATTCTGACACTGTTCAAAGTCAGGAGAGGACAATGCAGCTGTATAGACAATAAACCTGCTAATGAAGCAACAAACTGACCAGTGCAACAGGTTTTACTACCCTTAATCAAACTCCATGATCAGCAACTGAATAATGACAAATATTGTGCCTACTAATGAAAACATGCAGAGGATAAGAAACTACTAAACTCCTAAGTCGATGCTTTACAGTACTTTTACTGTAAGAATGCTTTTAGTTCCAGCTTCTTCTTTCTCCAAATTATGAAAGGTTTTTCTGGCACAAAACTCCATGTACAGTGTTCTCTTATATTGTCTTTCTAAAGAGGACACGCATATCTAATCAGAAGGCAATCATAGCGGTTAGATGAACAGATCACTGCCCTACTTGAGGCCTCAAAGGCATAACAGATACAGTAATTGAGAAGAACCACAGGAGAAGAAGAGCCTTGTGAATCCAGTCAGATTTACAAGCTTAGTAAGTGCCTGGGAAAAAAACCTCCAGTTGTATTCAAATAAACAAGGCATCTAGAATTACGCTAACATCTAAAAACAGACAGGATAAAGCATTCATAAGCTCCTTTATTTACTTGCTGCCTCTACTGTTGCTGAAGTTTGCATACAAAAAAAGAAGCAGCATTCTCTGAAGAAAAAGTCTGGAATTGTCAAGGTAAAAATCCAAATTTAGCCCTGATACTCTGCAATTACCTCTACCTTTCTAATCTCCTCTACAAAATTGAGCTCATCTACACACAAGTGAAATTTACAAGTCTAGTAGTTGTTATGCACTGACCAAAGATCAACGAAAATAATTTCTGATCTCAAAGCTGATGCTTCTGTCCTGCATTTCAAAACTGATCTAAGCCCTGCCTGAAAGAGGATACACTAGAGGCAGTTTTCTGATGCAAAAAGGTGACCAGAAGAGCTGCATTCATGCAGCTCTGTACTAACACAGGAACATAAATTTCAACCTAAAGCAGATCTTTCAGGAATCTGCAGCTTGAAGAAAAGTAGAAAGATGGACAGTCCTCTGAAGCCACAAAAGCTTGATTTGGGAAGAAAGCTTACAATCTGAGCGGTGACTCTTGCATGGTCTTGTTGATCCTCCTGTAGCTTTGGGCAGACAACTTATACAAGGGGCATATTCCCCACAAACTGATTTACAAGTATAAAAGTGACACAGTTGTTTGAGAGTGAAGAAAATTGACAAGCCATTTTGATCAATTCTAAAAAGACACTCAAAAAACCCTTTTCCAAGACTTCACTGCTGACCAGCCAGTTGGAGGAGTGCCTCTGACACAGAAACACGGGGAAAGACAAAGAGAGGGAGAACCAGAATCAGTGCGTAGACAACACTCTGTGTGCGCACAGCCACAGCAGGCCCTTCCCTCTCCTTTTCCAGTCCCTTTGGTGCTCCCTGCAGGACAGGGACAGCCATCCTTACAGGCTCTAGGTAAGACATGCTGCACATCACCATCTCCTGTGAAATAAAGAGAGATTTGTTTCACTGAGTCCGCTCCACCCACAGGAACTGTGACCAAAGACACAAACCTTGGTGGGAGAAAACATTGCCAGCTGTTCCTTTCAGTGCTGTAAATTGACAACCCCTTTCTCACACCTATTGATAACATTTTCTGTGTTTCAGGAATTCAAAGAAAACATTTTTGAAACGTTTGCGAGTAAACACAGACATTTACGCACAAGGACAGCAATGAGACTCCAGACAGTAGCAGGACCATCTGCTCATAATAATCCTTTTTAATTAAAATGTACTCTCCGCTTTCACCAACTTTCAAAGGGAACACCTTCCAGCCTGTTGTTACCCATATCAAGGACAGATACCCTTGCTTTCCAGTCATACCTGCAAAATAAGCCTTAAATATATGTACAGAACCATCCTCACGTGTATAACAAGTTCTATATTTAACATCTCAGTGTACTAGCCACCTTGGGAATGGTGACCCAAGAAAGTTTAGATTTTGAGAAATACAGCACATAATATTGCCAAATTACTAAAAGTACAAAGCTAACTTTTCTTTGCTGATAGCTAAACAGGGTAAGAACATTCTAAATAAAATAGTTGAAAAATTATGGGCAGAGCCACAGTATTTGAAAAATGGACAACATGTAAAAATATATTCGAATATAAATAAAATAACTTTAGTTACATTAAGTCATTTATGCTATCTTATATTTTTCTTTATTTATTTTTTTTAATGTGTCATCCTGCTCAAAGTTCTTTGGAAATTATATTTGAAACACTCACTAGAGTTTCAGCAAAATATTCCTGAACATATGAAAACCCACCCTTCTTCAGCCAAGAATGAGAACAACTTCTTTGCTTGAAAATTCTAATTCTAACCAGGACACAGAAAAGGACTATCCACCAAAGAAAAGCAGTAGCAAAAAGCCCCTACAGAGTTAATGAAACAAATATGAATTATAACAGACCATAACTCATAAATGCTACAGATTGCAAAGAAAGTATGAAAACAATAATAATAAAAAATGTATCTACTCTTACTCTAGTGATCTCTGAAGTTATAATTTTGCAGAGTCATGTATCAAACCACAAGCAGCAAGTACAAGCCCTTCAAATTCACACCTCCTCTGCCTGTGCAAGCACACACACATCCCCAATAAAATCCTAAAGGGAGGCAAGAACAACAAAACAATCCTCCAGAAGAGAAAAATAGCTACTGTACAACCCAAAGAGCAATTACAGAAAAATACCAAGACTTGAAACAGAAAAACATCTTTAACTTAGAAGGGCACTTTTGGATTTTGAACGAAGCACTTTTCCTCTAACCACTAAAACGATAAACTTCCAGAGAAATACAAAAACAATCCTCTTACCCTCAACTGCTGGAGGATTAACCTGCACTGAAAAACATACAGGAAGGAGGTTATCAAGAGTACATTCATACTCATTCACAAATAACAAACTAGAGTCAGCTTTCATCATTTCACTCAGTTAGAAGGATCACCCTGATTCTTCCAGAACTGTTATAAAGTTAATTCTTCTGACACAGTAACATTAGCATCCAGAAATCTCCATAAACACATTTAAATAAAGCATACACATACTAAAGACACACCAGAACACAGCAGAAGCCCAAACATCCAAAACTAAGTGTTTTGCTGACATGGTGTTAATCAAGCTGGCTTTTTCCTGGGTGTTCAAGTGCTGTGGTACAACAGTGAAATGTGAAAGCCCATATTATGTGACACAGAGACTGCGGTCAAAAGACTGCTGACATCCTGAATATTCCTTGCACTTAACTGCATTTTGACAACCAGGTTTTTAGGTTAACAGTGCACGGGGAGCTGAAAACAAAACAGGACAGACTTAACTTTAGCCTGGTGTTTCACTTTCCAAGTTAGGAATGTTTGTTGAAGATTTTTAAAACTGCTTTGTGTCTACAACGGAAGTAGTAACCACAACTCACCACAGACAAGAGATGTGGCTACACAGGTCTGCAGCAGTGTCAGACAGTGCTTATTATTTGCTCCAAACACAATGTTTCACATATTTATTTTCTCACAGAGAGGCAACAAAAGAAGCAACAGCTTGTGCAGATGGATACATGCTTTCATGTTAAGTCTGCAGGCTCAAACCCTGAGTGGCCCCGCTCAGAAGGCCAGAATAACCACAATGGGTAAATCCACCACTGGGTGGAACCTGATGGGTGGGTGCATCATAGAACTTAAGGAAAAACAGCCAGGCTTGCGAAAATTTCATTTGATAACAGCCTTTCTCCAATATCAGGGCCTGAGGCTAAACCTTTTCATCTTTAGTCAGAGTACCGGAGAGTCTTCACCCCGTGCTCAGGCAAGCAAGATAGCTTGAAGTATAGTTTTTATTCACTCAAAATACACAGGTGGCCAATGTTTTAAAACACAACCAAACCAAAACTAGTCACACTACTGAAGGCAAGTTTAAAACTCAACTGTGTGATTTAATAGGAAAAAAAAAAAAAAATAAAAAATAAAACATCTGCTTCTGCAAAAAGCTAATTAGAAAGGCTAATTAGTTATTAGGAAGTGTGTTGCTTCAAATTCTTACTGGAGGTTGGTTTAAATACTCCTATCAACAACAGCTCTCAGTTACAAGCACTAAGTTCTGTCAGAATGCTACATTGCACAGTAACATCAAATCTCTCCAGATTAATTTGGTACTGAGGGTAAGGGGAGAAACTGCTAGGAACACAAAAGCAATTTTACAGAACCAGAACCCAACTTCAGAGCAACAGGCTTCCTGTGCCTATTGCAACTACATGATTTTTGGCCTTGTCACAACATAGGGCAGAACTCCAAGTAAACAAGCCTACCTCTGAGAAACACACACATGGTCCAAAGACTAAAAGTAATGTTTCCCAAACTACATGAAACATGTTTTAAGGTCTCAGGAAATTAATCTAAGAAACTAGCGCACTTAGCTAAGATTTGCGTATTCCAAAAAATCTGAGAACTCCAAAGCACACAATTGTGACACACTTCCTCAACATATCGTATTTCAAAGCATTTTCTCATTTTAAAACTCAGTTTGTAATTGAAGGCTCAAAGCTGAACTTCTCTTTACTAACTTATCTGATTTTTAACATTTCCAACAGTAATTTCTTTATAATTTTCTAAAAAGTGTGCCACAGAAATTTAAACAAGTTTTTCATCTCTTCAGCTAATAATAAGATAAAGTCTTTACTCCATTCTTTTTAAAACAAAGTTCTCAAATTCTACCAGATTTCCTGTCTTACCACCCATTCCTGGCCAAAACCTGAAGTTATGCTCGTGAGGATCATTTTTCTTTTGAGCTACTGTAGCAGCTACATTTATAAACAGAGGGCACATTCTCATTTCCCACAATCCAACTTGTAGTCATTGCATTCTGCTGTCTCATAAATTGGTGAGGGCTTTGAGTGGCAACATTCCTCCAGTCCTCTCCTTGAATTTACTTTCCAGGACCTTACTGAATGCAAGAGGGAAAAAAAAAAAAAAAACCCTCAGTACGAGCAAAAACTTATGTTTTAAATATTCGAAGGTTTCTGACTCATGCTGCTGCTAGGCATTTGCCATGTTCCTCAGTCACAATGGTAACCCAAATGAGCTCTCAGCCCAACTTTCAACTGTCATCCTTTATATTTCTTAACATGGAAGAGGGTAAACCAACAGACTAAAAAAGCAGACATAACGTTCCAATAGTTTCTAAAGCTTCAATGCCCACCTGTCACAGGAAAGGCTGCTGGAAAGGAAAGCTGCCAGCCTCCCCAGATCTTTCCAACCAAGGCCACGAGTGTGTTCGGACTTGGCTATCAGAGCAACCATCCCTGCTCAGGCAAGTGACAAGGCAACTTCCAACCCTGCCAACTCACTTAAGGCCTTTCATCTCAGAATGCTGCATACCCCCGAGGATTTTCCAGTGGGCTCCCATGTGCCAGAAGAAGCATAACACCGGGAAGCAAAACCTGTCTCCTCCTCACTCACAGCATCATCAGACACATCCAAAAGTACCAGGAAGGGGAAAAAGGCTGCTGTGGACCCCATCACACACCCTGAAACCAGCTCCACCGAGGTCAGCAGAGTCTCTCTTGCACTCCCTCCCCTCCTAAGTGCAGACTGAATAAGCACTGCAGCTCGCCCCGTGAGGCCAAACAATAAATCCTCTCCGAACACTCCTACCTCCATAGCACACACCTGCCCGAACACACAACCATGCACCTGGGAGCAGCTCCTCTCCAAATCACACTCCTGCCCCAGCAGAAAGCCCCCACACTTCCCAGCGTTTCCCTTGTGGGAATCCATGGAAGGATGGGAAGTACAACCACGTGTTCCTTCTGATGCACCCCCAGCCCCACCCCAGGAGAGAGATGCTCTCGCAAAATCCCCTCTCCCAGGCGCTTCCATTATAAACCAGCAGCGATCTGTGCCCCACTGACTGCTAACCCATGGCACCCCGCTTCCCGAAAGGAAAAACTTTCGTTTCCTATAGCGCTCCTCTCCTCCCAAGGACTACATGAGATATTTAATCGCCCTCCCACCTCCCAGGCTATTTCCCCTTTCCACCTCAGAGCTATTCCCCCTCCCACCTCCGGGGGTTCTCCTCAAAAACAAGGGGGGAAAAATCCTTCCGCCGGAGGTTTGGCCACGGCAGCCCCTTTCCTTCGGCGGTAGGAAATCACTCTTACCCTTCAGCATCCCGAGGAAAAGGGGTCCCTCAATCACCCCTGGCTGAGCTCACACTCTTCCCCCGTCCCCGAATCTCCCAAAATCGTCCCGGCGGACACCGCATCACCTCCGAGGCCCCAACCCATCACTGAACCTCCGGCCACCTCCACCGAGGGTATCCGTCCCCCCCTTTCCCTGGGAGCCAGGGCACAGATTCCCGCATCCCTCTCCACGGCCGAGTCCGGGGCGGGGGGGGGGGGGGGTTGGGGGGAGGGCAGGTGGGCAAGGAGCCCGGGAATGGCCGCACCGTCTCCTCGGGGTCGATGTCGATGCGGAAGGTTTGCTGCTGCAGCGTCTTCAGCGTGATCTGCATGGCGGCGGGTACGTGCCGCGCTCCGGCCGCCCTCGTCCCTTCCCCGGGAAGAGGTGGCGGGGAAGAGGCCGGGAAAGGGAGGAGGAGGAGGGAGGCGGTGTCGGCCTCGGCGGGGGGCGGGACGCGCATGCGCCGCCTGAGGCGCCCGGCACGGCGCAGGCGCGCGCGCGCCTGGGGGCGGGGAGAGCGGGAGGTGGGGTGAGGGCAGACGCAGACGTAGGGGTGTATGCGTACAGAGAGAGAGAGAGAGAGGAAGAGAGAGAGGGGAAAAAAAAGAGAAAAGAGAGCGATTGCGGGGTGAAGCGTCTGTGAAGTCATCGAGTCTGGCCTGTGATCGGACAGCACCGTGTCAGCGAGGCCGTGGCGCGTCCAGTCGTTGTTTGAACACCTCCAGGGGCTGTGACTCTGCAGCCTCCCTGGGCATCGCATTCCAATTCCAAAGTCACTCTTTCTCTGACGAAATTCTTCCTAATATCCAACTAAATCTCCGCTGGGACTGCTTGAGGCTATTTGCTCTTCCCCTGTCTCTGTTCCCTGGGAGCAGAGCCCGATCCCCCCGGCTGTGCCCTCCTGTCAGAGAGTTGTGCAGAGCCGCAAGGTCCCTCCTGAGTCTGCTCCAGCCTCAGCCCTTTTCCCAGCTCACTCAGCCGCTCCTGGGGCTCCAGACCCTCCCCCAGCTCTTCTCTGGGGCTTCAGACGCTTCTTCCCTTCTCTGGACATGTTCCAGCCCCTCAGTGTCCTTCTTGAAATGAGTGGCACAGACCCACCACTTGTAAGTTGTTAATTAACTTGTAAGTTTATTAGTACACAATCACGGGTTTATAGCGCCTAAGTTCCACCAGTGCTGGTTTCATGGAATAGAAAAGACCATTTAGTCCCAACCCGTCTGCCATGGGCAGGGACACCTCCCATTAAACCAAGTTGCTCAAGGTTGCTTTATCCAATCTGTCCATGAACACCACCTGGCTTGGGGCATCCACAGCCTCCCCAGACAACCTGTTCCAGTGTCTCACCATCCTCACAGTAAAGAATTTCTTCCCTATATCCAGCCTAAATTTACCCTCTTTCAGTCTGTACCTATCCCTCGTTGTCTTATCACTACAGTTCCCCAACACCATCTCTGGCTTCCCTGTAGGCTCCTTCAGATACTGGAACCTTCTTCAGGGTGAACAGCCCCATCTTTCTCCACCTGACTTCATAGGGAAGATGCTCCTGATGAGCTTGGCAGGTTACCCTGGACCTGCTCCAGCAGTTCCATGTCCTTCTCACATTGAGGACCCTAGAGCTGGATGCAGCTCTGTAGGTGAGGGTCTCGCAGGAGAAGAAGAAAGGCAGAATTGCCTTCTTTCACCTGCTGCCTGCACTGTTTTGGATGCTGTACAGGATTCATTTGGCTTTCTGGGCCGAGTGCATGTTGTTGGTGCATGCTGTTGGTGAGTCTAGTAGTTTGTAATTTAGTGCTTGTGCAGTTGATGCGTACATTTGATGGGTTAATAACCTGTATTTGCCCTGGTGCTCTTTAGGTGATATAGGAGAAGAGCTGCTACAAAGCAACATAAAGTTGAGCTAGCTGTGTTTCCCCTACACCACATTACCTTTTCCATCATCAGGTGTGGAATCTTCTTGTAGCCTCTTCCATCTGCAGGCATGGGATGTTCCAGCGCATTTTCTTTGTATAAAGGTTGTCTTTCTGCAAAAGGGGATGCTGATGTCAGGCTGACTTAATTGCAGTTAAACTCCAAGTTTCCTAGTACTGTGTAATGGCAGGAGAATTTCTAGCCTGCCACATTGTCAGTTTAATGTTTGTAATAAGAACCATCTTCTAACTCATTTTTTACAGTAGACTTGGCTTCCTCACCATTTCCTCCCAGCAACACGGCCAGTAGACAGCATTGCCAGGAAGAGAGAAAGCAGGAGATCCCTTTCCCTGTGGAAGTGAGAGAATGGGGACGTGCTACACGTACACACAGGCTGGACTCACTGATTCTGCCAGCATCCTGCTTATGCTCTGACACACAGCTGCCAAATAGCCAGAGTCTCCTGCAGCTTTCACAACTAAAAAGAAAATGCTGATTGTTGCTAGTAGGACTCCAACATTCTTGACAGCACAGAATAACTCTCTGCATGGAGAGCCATTAAAAAAAAATAATAAAAAGAGAGAGAGAAAATGTCACTTACTATTTTTTGCTTGGATGGTTACATCTTAAAATATGCTGCTTGATCACTTTCACTATTGGCTGATACCAAACCTAAGTCTATACTTTGAAGATAAAAGGGATTTGGTTTTTTTTTTTAAACTTTTCATTCAGCAGTCCAGATATGTAGGTGTTGAGCTTCACATGCCAACTGAAGTACCTCATGCTGAGGGGTTGTGTCAGTTTCACTACTATTTTCTGCTCAGATTATGTTAAACTAGTCATTCTAACTTCTGTGTTTGCTGATTAGTGTGTGAAGCAGTCCTGCCCAGGGCTAAGAGTTCATTTGCACAGTGGCTCTTTAGTTCTGCTTTTAAAAGCCTCAGAATAACTGGGAAACAACTCCAGAGGCTGTGAACAGCTAAGGACGAAGTCTTTTTCTGACCGGTTATTTGAATTTTGAAATAGAATGAGGGGAAAAAAAAGAAGCTGTGATTTCTTTTTTCCTCTCTGAGTGGTTCAGGAACTTATGACAACTCACTGTATGGGGAATATAATAAATAAACAGATTCTTGGTATTTCCCTTAGCTCGGCCCATTCAGCTCCATAAAATCTGGCAGGGCTTGGCTCTGTAACTCTTTCTTGCAGTTGCAGAATTGAGAGTTGGAATTTCCCCCCCAGAGTACTCTCATCATTTAGTTTCACGGTGCTTCTCCTTGACAGCTACTGCTTCATGGTTTGGGGGGGTTGTTTGTTTGTTTGTTTGTTTTTGTTTTGTTTTTGGTTGTTGTTTTGGGGGTTTTGTTTGTTTGTTTTAGCTTTTTTGGGTTTTTTGGTGGTTTTTTTGTTTTTTGGGGGTGGGTTTGTTGTTGTTGTTGTTTGGGTTTGGGGTTTTTTTTGTGTTTGTTGTTGTTGTTTTTAATTTTGTGTCTGAAGTATTTGGGATAATCTCCCTGTATGCAGACTGGAGCGTCACAGTTAGCTACCTTCAAGAGTTTATATGCTGACTCAGTGAGCATACAAACTTCTCCAATGCAAAGAGAAAAAAAAAAAACAAAAAAAAAAAAAAACAAACAAAAAAAAAAACTGGATTGATTTGAGAGAGATGTGAAATTAAGACAAAGACTTAGAAAGATGTTTTGGTGGCAAATGCATACGATGATTACTTTGTGATTCTTGCTTCCAAGTAACTTGATCTTTCTGATGCACTTATTCCACCTTTGTGCTGCCATGGCTTTGCCCTCCTTAGCTCTTTTTGGTTGTCCATGATTTCCCAGGAACTGCTCTTTCCCCATACCTGTTCACAGATGTGAGCACACTCCTGGGTTCAAGGACCCTGACAGTTACAGAACCTGTTGTAACAATATCAGTGTGCACGTCTGTGTGTTGTCACCTCAGGTTATGTCCATGGCACCTCTCCAGACACAAAAGAAGTCCCTGTTGCATGATACTGCAGTTTGTCTACTTATCTTGGGGAAAGTTTCTGTGATTTTCAGTGGCAAACACTGAGGCAAAGACTCGAGTCAGTGCTCTTGGTAGGTCCGTTCAACCTCTTTACTAACATGTGGTAAGTACACACACCCTCTTTACCTGGGTCATCCCACTATCATAGATACCTGTGTGCAATTAAGGCTGCCCATCATTATTATCATTTTTTACAAGTCCTACAGATTCTAGGATTGATGGCAGATAAAGATATGAAAGTAATTTTCACCCTAAGGAAGTGTTTAGGAAAGCAAGGGGTGAAATAGTGCTTGCAAGAAAGCAGCACATTCTGTTTCAGACCTTTTGAGGTGGGTGCAGACTTTTCAAAAATATGAGAGCAGTGACAGAAATGGCCTGAACAAAGCCCTGAAGGTGTAGAAAGCAATTTGTTTTGGCTGTGTTGAACGAGGAGGAGGAATCAGGTAGATGGCAGTACTCCAGGCAGATGCCTGTAAGTCTGGATAACAGACATAATGGAAGGAAGAGGCAAGGTTTTGAGCTTGTGTTGGTGGTTAGGAAGAGTTGTCACACAGGTAGATGTGTACAAGAGCTCCAAAAGGACAGTGCAGCCTGGAGGGGCTTGGGATCGAATAGAGCACGTGCTGATAATGGAGAGATGAGGGAAAGTTAGCGCTGTCATTGACAGGCAGTAGCGTGACCTTACCTTTAATGAAAGGCAGCGTTTCACACTTATTTCACAGTAAGTGATTTATCCCTGAAAAATGCTTCAAAAGCAGGCTTTTCTCACTGGCTGTGGACATGAAATAGAAATAAATTAATACGAGGTGTGCTAGGCTGTAGTGGCTTTTTGCCATTAGAGTGAGATTTTCCATTCAGTTGTCTGGTCTCTGCCGTTCCACATATCTCCATGCAGATCTCCCACTGGCTTTCTCTGTATCAAAAGTTAGTTGAGAGTGCTAGTGGACATTTTGTGAGGGCTGAACCAACTGCAAGCACATCTCTGGAGCAAGTGAACTTCTACTCAGATTTCAGTTTGCAGTAACTCATTAATTCACACTTAATTTTACTCTACATGTACTCTGTAGCGTTATCTGTCTCCTGTTGGCAACATTGTTTCTTTTGGTACAGAAATAATTTGGGCGTTTATTTGCACTATGAATCTGCTATCACGCTTCCTCAATCATCCTCTTTTATTGTGCAGGACTAACACTGAAGCAGGTTCACACTGTTTGTCGCGATAGTAAAGAACAGCTGTGCAGATTAATCAGCTAATTAAGAGAGTGAGGTATTAGGCAGTGACCATGGAGTCAGTGGTTACATGCAGCAAGGTGGTTATAACTACTTCAGCCACTACCAGCTGCAGGAAGAATAGGGTCTGGATCTTGCTTCTCTTTGGATTTATCTGTAATCCTTCATGTCTGCATACTTCATGGTCTGAAAAAAAAAAGGGTCATCTAAAGGGGCTGGATCCTTCAGATTTAGAGAGATCTCACTCTGAAGCAGTGGATGAGGGAAATCATTTGGTGCAGTTTCAGCAGCACACTGAGAAGCATGGAAACTTCTACTGGAGTTCCCATAAGTCTTTGGATACCATGGATGTTACCACTAAAGTCTGCAGAGAAGAACCTCCAGTTCAGTTTTATGGCCATGCTGATGGAGAGTTAGTATGAGATGAAAATGAAACCGACTCTTTTATGCAATGTTCACACTTGAGGTCTTTTATTTTGAGAGCTATTGTTTTTTTGTTTTTAATTTTTTACCCTGATTGACACTCAAGCAGCTGCCAAGGATATTTGGAATTCATCATAAAATAACAGCATAGCAAGTGCATTAGACTATCATCTTGACAGGCTTATATATTTATTATGCTAATTGTGTGGGTGTGGTAATTGTATTAGGAATATCTAGATATTTTCCATCAGTAAGATCAGTATCAAGTATAGGGAAATCCACAAAAGATTTCTTAGCAAATCTAATCTACAAATTTTCCTTAAACCTATAATAAATATCCTCATTCAGTTGCAAAACTTTTTCCTTTAATTTATTTCCTCTATATAGAGATTTAGGAGCAGTAGCTATAGTAAGTACATGAACTTACTAATTTCAAATAATTGTTAATTTATTTTATACCATTTATAAAGAAAGTAAGGGACAAGGAGTGGGGAGTGGAATCTCAGTCCAGGGCATGCCTGCAAGGCATACTGCCTCCAGGAGCTATTCTTAGGGCATAGTGGAGCTTCACAACAACACTGGGCTTGCAGTTGGAATCTAACCCCTTCATGCATCAGTTTGTTTATTTGTTTGTTTGTTTTTTTTATAGGCTCCCTTGCTGTCATGTCAGTGTCACTTTGCAACTGCAGGAAAGGATATTTACCAAGAGAGGCCAAATGGGACTTGAAGTTGAGTACCAGGCTGCATAGTGCTCCTTGTCCCAAGCATTTTAGAGAAGAGGTCACCTTCCAGGCTTGTAACAGCCATGGCTAGTCCCTCTGGAAGCTTATCCCAGCAGGGTCAGTGCCCTGAACATACTATTGATTAGCATTGGAATCAAACTCTTTAAATCTGTTTGTGCAGGAATTACTTGTCACCTAGAAGAGGGAGATATGAATACTTTGTGCTTCAAGAGAGTTTATCTGGAAATGAAAAAATATTTTTACCCATGAAAAGTTTCTTTGTTTAATCACTGGTTTCTTTGGAGTGCCAAAGCTGAAACAAAAGGGAATAAAAATGATTAGGATTTGACAAAGGCCTCTGAAGACAGTTACTTGATGTCTGTGTCTGTTAGCGGGAAGAGTTGGAAGAGCTGCTGTGGCTCTAGCCGGGGTGGGGGGTGGGGGGGGTGTTATAGTGTTTCAGAGTGCAGACTCTTTGCCAGCTATTATAATATTTAGGCTTTGTTTGAGTCTCTGTCCTGTCTGTGTCCCTGCCTGTCCTGTAATAACAAAGACAAATGGGGGCTGGCAGCTGTGCATTGTCCTCCTGTAGTTCTGCAGAGCTGCTGTGGAAAGGCCAGACATCTGAATATTCCAAAGCAAGGCAAATAATTGCATGAGCCATTAGAAATGGCAAATACTGAAGTCAGCCAGGGCAGCCCATTGCTACTGACAGTTGTCACAGGGTCTTCCCAGTTTCAGGAGGGGACTAAGCAGTTGCAGAATGGATTGCTGAGTGCTCTATAAAAAGCTTCTAGGAAAATGACGTCAGGAATCATTAGCAATTAAGCTAGAACATCAATTCCAAGAATAATGTTTATCTGAAAAATAGTGAATCAAATCCTACAGGTCTAACTGGGCCTACTATGAGTAAATTAAATCAGTTTATTTTTGTATGAGTCATTAATCATATTGCAGTCATCACTGTGGTTAACTGAAAACATTTTAATTTAATCAAAGTGCAGTTAAAGCTCATATAAACAAATGTGGCCTAAGCTGAACAGCCACACACAGAGATGAATCTTTTCCAGCGCGCTGTGAGGAACTAAACACCAAACCAGATCTTTCTACAGTGACCTGACTATGGATTTTTGCATTACTAGATTTTGAGCATGCACTTTCCAACACTTTGCTTTCTGTACTGACTGCCAGATAAAAGAGAGCAATATGATGTGCTCTGAAGCTTTTGTCACAGTGTTCATAGCTTGTACAGGCCATCTGCTGTGGAGTAATGTAGCTGCTATCGTACATTGGTTTCCTAGCATATGCGTAACCTGACAGCTGGGGAGTGTGAGCCCTCTGGATTCAACAGAAATTCACTTGGATGAGTAGTTACTCTGTCTACATAAAACCTTGTGTAAAACAATACCAACTTCTAGGTCACAGGCAACAAAAGCGTTATAGTTGGTACAGATACAGGTACCTTCTACACCATGCTTTTACTTGGAGAAGAAGAATGGATTCTGGGATGAATTCAGACCCTGATGCTCAGAGCTTTGTGCAGCCAGACTTTGAAAACCTCCAAAGATCCCACAGCCACCTCTGGTTCCTGCTATAGTGTACAATAATTCTATTTTTCTCCCCTTCTAACCTTATTCTGAATTTCTCTAATTTCTGCTGATGTCACTGTGTCTTGCCCTCCTGCCAGGGAGTGTGCTTCACTGGGAAGACTCTGGCCCTGTCCACTAGATCTTATCCCCACAGGCACGAGAATGTGCTGTGAGCTGCCCCAAACCATTCTCTGTCCCATGTCGAACCAGCCCCAGCCCCACAGACCCTCCACTCAAGGTGATCATTTCAGTTCCACAGTTCCAGTGGCCTTTGCTGAGTCCTTCTGGTTTTTTGGTTCTGCTTGGGACCCCAAACAGGACACAGTGCCCCAATGAAACCTGATGGGTTAAGCAGAGGGTATCACCCTTGCCCACCTACTTGCACCCTGGATAGGAGAGAAAATAGACACAAGTCTGTGGGGCCCAAGGACATTGATCCCAGAGACCTGAGGGAATTTGCTGATGTTGCCAAGCCACTCTCCATCATATTTAAGAAGTCACGGTAGTAAGGGGAATTCCCATGTACCTGGAAAAAAGGAAGCATCACTCCTATTTTTACGAGAAGAAAGGAAGACATAGGGAGCTACAGACCAGTGAGGCTCACCTCTGTGCCTGGGAAGATGCTGGAAGCAATGTTAGGGCACATGAGAGAAAAGGATGTGTTCTAAGATATGCAGCACAGCTCACTACAGGAATATTGTCCCTGCCTATCTGGTGGCCCTCTGTGGTGGAGTGACAGCAATGGTCAGCAAGGGAAGACTGACCAGTGTCACCCACCTGGATTTCTGTAAGGCCTTTGGTGAGACCTGGGTTTGAAGGGTGTAGGATTCAGTGGATGGATGCAGTGGTCAATGGTTCCATGTCCAGCTGGAGGCTGGTGATGAGTGATCTCCCTCAGGGCTGTGTCCTGGGACTGGGCCTCTTCATTACCTTCGTAAGTGACACGGACAGGGAGAGCAGGGCCCCCCTCAACAGGTTTTCAGCTGACACCAAGCTTCAGTATGGTGACACAGCTGAAGGATGGGGCTAGCCCATTCTTGGACAAGCTCAAGAATGGGGCCCAAAGAACCCAATGAGGTTCAACAAGTCCAAGTGCCAGTTGCTGCACCTGGGGCAATCCCAGACATGAGATTGGGAGAGGAATTAATTGAGAACAGCCCTGTGGAGAAGGACAGAGCTCTTCAGAGTTTTTTCTGATGGATATAAAGGTGGACATGAGCCAATGGTGTGGGCTAGCAGCCCATAGAGCCAACTACACCCTAGACTGCACCAAAAGCAGTGGAGGGAACATGTCAAGGAAAGGCATTCTTCCCCTCTACCCTGTCCTCATGAGACCCCACCTAGAGAGCTGCATCCAGCTCCAGATTCCCCAGCACAAGAAAGATGTGGACCGCTTAAAGCTGGTCCAGAGGAGACCACAAAGATGCTCAGAAGGCTAGCACGCCTCTGCTAAGGAGAAACAGGCTGAAAGAGTTTAGGTTGATCAGCCTGGAAATGTAAAGGGAAACCTTAGTGCACCTTCCAGAACTAAAGGGGCTACAAGAGACCTGAAGAGAGATTTTTTTACAAGGGCATGTAGTGATAAAACAAGGGGGAATGGCTTTAACCTGAAAGAGGGCAGGTATATGGAGGAAAATCAACTTGGATGGTAGCAAGGCCCTGACACAAACTTGACCAGAGAAGTTGTGAGTGCCCTATCCCTAGAAGTGTTCAAGGCCAGGCTGTATGGGGCCCAGAGCTATGTGATCTAGTGGATGGCATCCCTGCTCCTGGGGATGGAGGGAGGGATGGAACTAGATTATCTTAGAGGTCTCTTCCAACCCACTCCTTTCCAAGATTCTAGGAAAATCTCCTTGTGGGAAGAATCAGGGGAGCCCAGAGGGCTGGCCAGAAGTGCTGAGGGAAAGTCTGTAGGACTTTGCACTGCAGCTTCCCAGTGAGACCCAATGAACCCTCTTACCTCATATGCCTGAGTTGTCTGCCCTAGCCAAGCGTGACCTGATGTTACTCTGGGAATCATAGAATTATTCGGTGCCTTCTAGGTGCACATAAAATCCTCAGGACTTCCCCCAGGCCCCACAGCCTCTCAAAAATGGCAGAGAGTAGCCTCACAGTGTCATCAGCCACCTCACCCAACCCCCTTCAGGCAAATCCCACTCAGGTCAATGGAATTGTATAAGACAAAATTTTCTAGGAGACCCCTGAGCTGAATGCCCTCTACTCCTACAATTTCTCCACTTCTTCATCCTTGCCTTTGGGTTAAAACATCTGGGAACAGCGTCAGTGGAAACTGAGATGAAGAAGGTACCAAGTACCTCTTTTTTTTGCCTGCATTCACCGTCGATGTACTGCTCAACCCATTTATCATAATTTCCTTACCTGATTTACTTCTTCCATAGTAGCTGAGGCACTTCTTGAACCCTGGCTTAGCTTCAGTTTTCCTGATCACATCTCTGCACACCTCAGCAGAAATAGTAGTATAATCTCTGTCATAACCTGTCCTAACTCCCACCACTGTGCTTATACTTTTTTTTTTTTCTTTTTCCTTTCTTTGCTTCTTTGCTCTGCCATGAATTCACTTTTTAGCCAAGCCAGCCTCCTCAAATATCTGTTGTGTTTTATCCTTGAGCATCAGCATGGACTTTTCTTTTGAACTCCTTTGCCCTTCCAACCCCACAAGAGCTGGCTGCCATGAGAGCTGCCTCACACCTACTTCTTCCCTGGGTAAGCGACCTCTTTCTGTCATGAATTTAAGGGCTATTGGCCTTCCTACTCTCCACCCTGGCCCAGGATCTTGAACTCTACTGTGTTCGGATCATTACAGTTGCACCCTGACCAGTTCTTCCTTAATTTAATGTAGCACATGCAGACCAGCATAATCCCATTGGTACATCTAACGCCTATGTTGTCCCTGACATCCTCCATAAATTTCCCTAATGGCCTTTTCATTGCTGCAGGTGCCAGAGAGGATGAATTCCCCCAGGAGAACCAATTCCAGAGATCAGAAACTTGACTGTGACAGGAATATTGTAGTTCTGTGCCCACTGTTCTCTATCTCAAATGTAGAAAGCAGGAATATGAGAAAAGGCCAGCATATCAAATATGAGTCCCTATTTCCTAGAAATATCTTAAAACATAATCAAATTGGGGGGCGGGGGGGGGTGGAGGGGGGGTGGAGGTGGGGGGTGTTGGATTTGTGTTGTTGGTTTTTTCAGGGTATTTCATTTGTATTCATGTACAGTAATTGTACTACTCCTGGCTTTCATTTTGTGAGACTAAATATGCCAGACTTCTGTAGTTTTGCCTTCTTTCTCACAAATATTTTAGTTGTCATTCTCTGCAACTGTTCTGAATTGATTTAACCTTTCTTGAACTTGAGCTGGAGCCTACGCAGCATCTCACTAGTGTGGTTTGTGCTTCTGGATCTTGGTTTGCATCTGCCCTGTGGAACCACTTGATTTTCTCTCAGCTCTGTCTTCTTAGGACGCAGTTACACTCACTTTCCTGTCTCTTTCAGCAGTTTTCAACTGCTGATCTCATAGAATTTCCTATTACTGTTGCCAAAGGGTTTGGAGTCTACGGTGCTTACATTTATATACTTTCTTCCAGTTTTCAGAGCACATCTTTTTCCACATGGAGATGCCTGTAAACTTTGAGCTAATACACTTAAATTTCTGCAAGATGTTTCCACATTTTGCAACACTGTCATTAAAAGAAACTCACAGTGAGTCCCCAGAGAATTGTCTCAAAGATCTTACTCCTGAACTGAGATCTCTCTCTGCACCTGCTCTTCCTGCTGTTCCTGAAGTCAGCTCCTTACCTGCTGTACCTTGATGGCAGTGATTTGCCATTCATGCCAGTAATGTTAATTGTTTCTCCGATGCCCTTAAATTGTGTGGATAATGTTTCATCTGTGCAAAAGGCATCATCAGAATATCCAGGGTTTTTTTGATGGCTCCTGGTATTCAAGACTATTTTTATGTTTTGGATTGCTTCAGATGACTTGAGCTGAATGATGCTGTTGTGCCTAACACCAGACACTCCTAACACCCAAGTGGATACACACACACATACACACACAAATCCCTGTTCTGTACTTTCCTTTTACATTGTCAATGTAATTTTTTCGGAGGGCATCCACAGATATTTGCACACAACTGCCACAGCAACTGCTTGAATGCTAATGGGGCAGCAGGCTCACAGGAAAGCACTGCCTTGCTTCATTAGATGGCTGAGAAGCATGTTGGGTGGTATCTTTAAGAGAGATCTGCACAGGTTCTTAGTTGGCTGCAGTACATATTCCAATTGAGCTCTACTTACAAGCCAAATTTCAAGGTTCAGCAAACAATTGAGCTAGGGTAGACAGAATAATTATAGAGTTGTGAAAGGCTGAAATGTAAAACAGATTAACAGATTGTTCCCTCTACCTGTCAACCTTGGTGGGGGAAAAAATTCAGCTTCCAGGTAGCTGCAATCTCTTAGCTCAGAGGGGCCTTGCCTCTCTCCCAAAGCCCAGAATAGTGCTCCAGACTTCATTGCACACTTTAGTGTCACTTCTTCAGTTAGTTTATTGTGTGTTTCTGATACCCAGCTAATCACCAGGACTCATGTGCTCACGCTGCACACACCAGGTCCATGCAAAATACCATGTCCGTGGCTGCTGTTACCAAGCAGTGCTACAGAGTCTCTCAAGTCCACCTGGCCATTTTATACCTAGGTTTAGATGCCTACTGAACCTCCCACATAAAGCCTTTCCTGGTGCTAAATGAGCCACCTTAACTGATATGCCCTTTTCCGTTGCAGCTCTTCTGTCTCTGTCTGCACTATAGCGAGGGATTGCAGAACACAAGAGGGTACAAGGTTTGGCTCCAGTTTCCCATGGTTACCACTGAAATCAAATATGAATAAAACAGAGGGCTGATTTCCTTGGGATTTAGTAGCATTTTTTTTCTCTTTACTCTCAATGGACCAAAATATTTTCTTATTTTCTCTTTCTCCAGTTTCCAGCTGCAAGTTTAAAGAGGTTAAGAATGCCTGACTGGGGTTAAAGTAAAATATCCTGCCTGCTAACCCTGCCCCAAGTAAATGATCAGCTAATGGTTTTGATTTTAGCTGTATGTGACTCAATCCTCTCCAATTGGGCAGACTCTGCAAAGCACAATGACTTGAAAATTGGCTTCACCTTTTTTTTTTTTTTTTTTTTTAATTACAATGAAAGAGAAAATTAAATTACTGCCAGTGAGAACAAGAAATAACAGTCATTCACTATTTGTTTGTCAGAAAACAGGTTCAATGAAGGGGAAAATTGAATTTGATCAGTGTTGCTGGGTTTGTCTTCATACTTTCTTGCCTAAATGGTGTTTTCTGAGATCAGGGAGAGGACCAAACAACAGCAGTTCTGTTTCAGGATTTATGTAGAGATCATTTGCATGTCAGGTTACAAATATTGGTAGTTACAGTGGCACTTCATTTCTGCTGCAATTGTCACATACAATTAAGATTATTAGAAGTGCAAGAAGCCTGAAAGGGACAACTTGCTTGAGGTAAGAACTTTTTAAAAACTGAGCATGAAGTCATTCAAGTTCATTCATGAGCATAAAGGGTGAACATCAGATACTGCAGAGCAGGCAGATTTTAACCAAGCTTTGGTGAGACCCAACAGAGAGGTCATGTTGTTCAAGTCACCTGGCACTGAGGAGAGGAATTAAAGGAGTTATCAGGAGTTATAAATTATTCTTTTTGCTGATCATTGCTGTTGCATGGTTGCTGTAAGAGAAAAGACTGAAAGGACCCTGCTTCCATAGATGTACATACTTAGAAAAAGGAGCAGAAGAGGAGTAATGAGGAAAACAGAAAGAACCTGGCAGTGGAGCAATGCTAGTACATGTTCAATAGCACTTCACACTGAGAAGCAAAAGACCCAAATACCCACAACCCTCAGCAGTGTGCTGCTTCTTTTATGGGACAGAACTTTCATGTTTCCAGCTGAAGTACAAGAGAAAGGCAGCTCATGTGAATTGCATGCTTATCCATGTACACATGCTACCCAATTCACTCAAGATGCATTAAACCTCTTCTACCTGCTGAGAACAAGACAGAGGACGTGTCTTGTGCATGGAAACCCAAGTGATTGCAGTGATTGCAAGGAACCCAGCTATTCAGAAGAGCAGCCATGCATGATTCTTGCAGCTGGTTTCCATAGTTGAGGCCATTCTGGGATCTCATCAGAGATTTCCAGCATTGCAGAAGACACTCTTGCTATCCTGCTGGAGGAAAAAAACAGGGCAGGGAACCTTGGAAAAAAGAAATATCCATAGCCAAGACTGCAGTGGAGATTAACTGGCTTCGCAGGAAGATTCATGTTTGCATTCCCCAAGGAAAACAATTTTAAAAGCCAATGCTTCTCACCCCTACAGTAAGAATTTAATTGTAGTATGGTAAGTGCTGGTTTTTTCCAATATGCACATATTGACTGTATTGGGTTGGGAAAAATAGTTAGCTCATTCTTCAACATGCATTTCTCAAGTATCTGATTGCTGCTTCGGGTAGGAGATTCCCAAATCTTACTGCTTACTTACTGCACTGCCTCATTTTTCTCTGCCAAATGACGTTGCCATTTGCTCTCTGAAGTGAGAGTGTCACAGAAACCTTACTGCTTTGTGAATGGCACAGAGTTTGTCAGTGTGAAAGTCCAAACTTGCACAGCAGAAATCTGAAGTTGGGTAAAATAGAGTAGAAATCTCACTTTTGTGGGCCTTCAAAGCACATAAATTTCTTTGGAATCTTTCATCCCTGGAGTTTTATTTGTCAGTCTCCTGCCGTTTACAACTAAGACATAAATCTTAGACCATCTGTACTTGCAGTTTTGTTGTAACTTCTTCTCATGTCTCTCATCTTTGAAGTGTAAGCGTTCTTGTGTAAGATAGACTTCTGTCCTAACTTTAGGACCCAAGCAGAGAGGTTATCGTCTTGAAAGGAATTTTGCCAGAGAAACTTTTTCAAAAAGTGTGAAGCTGGTGCCCACTTCCCTCTTTCTTGAAATAGTTATTCTCCTTTTGCACAGAATCAAGGTATCAGTTTACTGTTTTACATCCTTCTTTTATGCCTCTTTTTTTTCCATTCCCTGGAGAGCTGCCCAGTCCCAAGAAACTTTGGTGGGTGTTTTTTTCCTGATTCTGCCGTCACTTTTTTAGGAACCGGCAGCTGGGGGGACAGGCCATGCTCAATTTTCTATGTGGGAACGTAAAAGTGCTGAGTGCATGTGTTGGAATCACTGCACTCTTTTTACCCGGACAGCAGATGGCATCAAAGCTCCAGAAACGTCTGCCCGTCACCGCTCTCGCTGACCCTGTTCAGGTTCTTTTTGGTTTCGACATCTTGGTGCAAAGACGATTATTTTAGTAGGCTTTCATTTAGCCTGTTGGTTTTTTTTTTAAAAAAAAAAAAAAAAAAAAAAAGCCGTCCAAACCCTTATGACAGTAGTATATGTAGTAGTACATGTACACATTTTTAAAATCTTCCTCCTGAAGCTTAGCATCCTGGGAATTTTACTTTTCTCCTTCAGGGTACTTATAGGAAATTTAAGAATTTCTCTTATAATGCTTTTAACTGAGAATTCATTTTATTTCTCCTTTTAAGTCCGATTTCTCAAGTTTATTTTTTAGAATAATATCTGTCCTCCAGAAGTTTGGTTCTGGAGGACATTACTATGAATGCTGAATTGGGTAGAAGAGCAGATGTTAATCAAATGTATTAAAGTAATATAATTTCTAAATCGTATGGCTTCCTGATGTTAGATTTCACAGTTTAGTATAGCATTCAATAACTTACGAATACTCAGTCCAAAACTGCTGCTTACATGTCTTAAAAAAAACTAATACAAAAAGAATATATAAGATTATGAATATATAAGATCTAATGAATTCTGTTGCAAAATTGACTCCAATTTCTATACTTTGTAAGAAGAAAGGAATTTGTCATTATCACTTCAGTTCTTATGAAAAGTAAAGTATAACCTATTTACTCTTTAATTTCCAGGATGGCAAAAGACAGCTGATTGTCTGTGTCTAATCCTAAACACACTAGTCTTCGTAGAAAGTGTCTTGTTCCAGTTTCTTTCCTAGGAGATGATTTTTATAGGTGCAAACAGAACAAGAAAAAGTATTAAATTTGTAGGGTTTTTTTCCTGTTGTTCTTCTTTTTAACAAAACCATTTTAACACTGCCAATACCAGGAATATTAAATCACACATGAGGTCAGAGTCCAAATAATTCTGTTAGTTCAACAGAAGTTATGTATGGTAGAATATTTTTCTTCAGAAATCCAGAAAATAGTCCTTTGGGGGGCGGGGGGGTGGTGGGGGGGGGAAGTATTGAGCCATTTCTCTGATTTAAATATTTATGGATGAAATAATTGTAGCTCATACTTCATCATTTGTGGTACTCAAAAATCTTTTTTGTGTCTCTCTGATATGAACAATAACAGAGGAAAAGTTTAAAAAGTGAAGTCCATTTGGCCTTAATAAGATAGGAAGCTAACATTTTCTGGTGATGAGATTTTTCCTGACTTTCATAATCATGGATTGTTCAAGAAGTATGTAGATATTGGACAGGTAATTTTTGCTTGTTCCCAGTTTATCCATTGTATATTCAGTTACTGATGTTGGGAAAACAGCAACATCTGCATCAATAACTTTTTACATCCCTCAGTGGCATGGCCTCTGTGATAAAGGTATTTGTTAAAGATTTCTTGAAGTGTTACTTAGGTTTTGGGTAGTAGATTTTTTAGGTTATACAGAACATTCAAGTGTATTTCTCTGTGATTGTTTTCCATATCATTAAAAATTACAGCTTGTATTAATTCTAATCCTATTGTTATTGACTCTATTGTTACAAACTATTCTAATTCTCTATTCTTAATTCTGTTTCACTGAGATTATCCATGCTGGTTAACAATAGCTTTTTCCAGATATGTAACATGACAGAATTTTTCACATTCTTAGTAAATAAATAATATGTTGGTTGTTAATAAGATTAATTTAAAACATATCTGCATGATTGCATACTTGCATAACATTCCCAAGAAGACAAATAATACGCCTTCTTGAATGATGCTTCGAAATATTTAATTTTATTTAATTATTCACTTATCAGACATAATAATTTAATTGATACTATACCATTGAGGTTAACAAAAATAACAATTGTAGAAAACGTAATGTGAAATGAGATGCTTATTAAATATTGAATAAGTATTGGGGACTGCCAGGTTAAGTGATCATGTGGCTGACTCAGTATTCTGCTACCGGAAGTCAAAGTTTGCTCTCAGAACAAAATGCAGGTGTGAAAAAGAAGGGATGGCAGGTGGGGGAAATTTGTCTGAACCAAGTTTTGATTCAGGCTGCTGGGCAAGATCTCACTGCTTGGATTCACTGCCAGTGGCCAGTGATCTGTGTGAAACCTTAGTGCTGTGTGACCCTGGCTGGGCAGTTCCTCAGCCTACCACTCTGCTTTTCCAGGACACGGGTTTCATCAGCTGAGAATGGTCAGAGAGTTCCATCCGAACCCACAGTGCTGCTGCAGTACAAATAACAAGGAGTTGCTATTGTTCCAGCAGAACTCCTTCTCAAATGAATCTCCCCAGAGGTTCAATTTTTTAGGAAATTGAGGGTGGTAATACCCAGATTGCCAGTTCTGCTGGCAGGAGAAAAAACTGTGTTTGTGAGCACATTTTATCTGCAGGCTCTTTCTCTGCCATCATCACAGTCAGTGAAACAGTAGGGATGGTCAAACAGAGGTGAGGATCACTTGTACTGGTGTCCTCAGCTTCTTTGTTGTAGAGGCAGTGCAGCAGGACTGTAATTGGCTTAGGAGGCAAGGTTCAGTCAGCTGTCATTGTCTTTATGCCCACTTCACAGAGTAAATAATGATTAAAAGGCCTTCTCTGTTTCTTCAGCAAGTAACTCAGGCTCAAAATTCCATTCCTTCCTAATTGTCTGTGAAAAGGATCTTTTTCTCTGCATGTTTTGAAGCCTCAGGTGCTCACCCACAGCCATAAATTTACATGGACCTGTCTTAGGTATGAATGATCAACTCTCAGAAGAACTCTGATACTTTGTTTCTCTGTCTCAACTTATTAGAGAAATGGTGTACAGACTCACAGTAAATTCGGCATGGGCAGGACAGGCTCTTTTATCCTGCCTTTGTGCAAGAAAACCACCCCTCTGTCAGAAGTGGCTTCATCTGATTATCAGCAGGTCACTCAAATGGTACATGCGAGTTGCTCTCTATCCTCCAGCTAACTCAGTATCTTGCTGGGAAAACAGCTCAGTTCTGCACCAGCCATGGACCTTGGAGGGCAAAGGAGCTCAGGGGTACTGGAATATTTTCATTTTCAAGGCATAAAATTGGCCTACATTTTTCATCAGAAAAGGGAACAATCATAACAGGAAAACATCCTGTAAATGGTAAGTTACTGAAGGAGCTCCAATGCAAAATAGAGGTATGAGAGAGATGGAAAAGGTGAGAATACCACCACAAAGAAACATAGAAACAGTGCTCCTGCATGCAGTAATGTAGTTAACAAAGGAAAAATTCAGCCAGAGATCAAAACTGGCAAATTATCTCAAACACATCAAGAGTTATTATTGCTCTGTTACAGAGTGGAAGCATGACAAAGCTGCAGGTGTGCTACTGTGTGGGGAATGGAAGGTTAATTAAAAATGTTCACAGAAAAGACATCAGTACTCAGTGCCCTCTTCATGTCAGTCATCATGGGTGAGATCAGCCCCTACGTCTCTATGCTGAGAAGCAATGACAAGCAAATGTGGGAGAGAGTTCATTTAAGGACCACCTCCACAAATTGGACATCTATAGATACCTTCCCCAGTTTCAGTTGGGAAAAATATCACCAGAAGAGTAATTAGTCATGGGAGCCAGGAAAGAGGAGGACTTTTCTTGATTAAAGTATTCCAGAGACAGTTTTACAGAGAAGGGAAAACTTAATCTAAAGCACTGCTTTCCATGGAAGTTTGAAGTCCCATTCAAATATGGACCTTTATGTCATTTTTATGAACAACTCTGTTTTCTGCAGAAGAATTGCAATGAATGAAAAACAAGTAGTCTGATTACGAACCTGTTGTATATTTCTAGTGGTGACTTTCAAAAACGCTTGTACATAGCTCATCCCTTCAGTTTAAACTTAATTTCTCTTTTTCTTACATGTCTGACAATCCTCTCCCCCTGCACTAAAGATCACATAAATAGCTGCAGAGAGAGAAGTTTTATTCCCCCAAACAATGAAATTTTTATTCTGAATTATTTGTTCATAATATTTGAGCTTTGGCTTCTGTCATTAGCTCTTAACTTCTGTTTATGGGTCAGTGGAAAAACATTTTCTTAATGATAAAACGTTGTTGCAGTTTCTGGTATTTACAGCTACTCACCAGGTTATGCCTTACAGAGCAAGATATGATAACTTCTTCACAGCTCCCATTTGAATAATTTCCACTTTGTTGCTTTGTTGTTTTGGTACACCCCTCTCTGCTTTTTGGAAAGCTTTTGTGCTACTACACAGAAAGAAGGAGGCACACTCTTGTATCTCCATTCCAGGAAATTCTGTCCTCAAAAATATCCCTCAAACATTTTGGCAGATCTCCTGATCTTTGAAGTTTTAGTGAGGAACATCTGAATTTCCACCCTGCACCAGAACAATATCCAGCTGACTACTATGTTTTTCCAGGATTGAATAACGTTTATTTCTTTAAAGTGTCCCAGAGCCTTTTAGGGCCTCACCAGACAGCAGTGGTGTGATTACCTCACGAAGAGGAAGAGTCCGTGCAGTCACTAACCTGTCATACTAACCCAATACTAACCCAAATATTGTCTTTTGAGTTCCAGTAGGCAGAGTCAACATTACTGCAATTTCAGGCTCTGTCTCTTGGACACTCCACAGCCTTTGTGGCTGGGATTTCACAGGGCAGCCTCCCAGCTCTGGTGCTGACACCCAGAGTGCTCCAGCTAATTCCTTCCCCAAACTGCAAGTCCAAGAGCTCTCTGAGCTTGCCACATGGTTTTCCCAGGACACGTATGATTGCCAGCAAACTTAATTACTTTTTGGCTGATGCAAGACATACAGAGGGGAGATAATTACCATCAAAAAAAGAAAGGGCAAATTGTACACATTAGCCTGCCTCTGTGCCCCTGTGGCCATACAACTTTAAGGTTTAGATTAGAGGCTTTTAAAGAGCCCGCCATTCCTCGTCTCTCATTTTTCTCCTGAAAGTGGTCTTTTCCTCTCCTTCCAGCAGACATTTTTCCGCTCCCAGTCGTTCCTCATTTTTTGACATGACTGAAAAGAGAACACTTCCTGAGTTGTCATTAGTCTCCCTGTCAGGAGCCTCAAAGATCAGGCCTGTCAGACGTGCAGAATCTATCACCACCTCATCCACAGTTTACTTGTTACCCTGCTGAGTTCCAGATTGGAATAATTAGTTTGCCTTGAGCCATTTGCCAATTATTTTGCTGCTATATGATTAAATGGACTGTAACTGAATACCTGACCACCAAGATTTAATGACTCTCCACTGCTATATCTAGCCAAGTTAAAGAGTTTAGGGTTTTTTCTTTCTGTCACTTCCCAGAGGACTTCAGCTGAATCTGAAGGCAAAAGGTCGCAGGCGTGCACAACAATGAGAACAGAATTTGCAATGTAGACTAGAATAACACAGAGAGTCCCTAGTATCAGACAGTTTATAAGCAGGGTGGTTAACAGGTTGTTTTGCATGCACACAGAGACAGACATGAATAAGAAAAGTGCAAAATGGGCTTCCTTATAAGAGATATATCTTTCCTAATTAAGAAAACACTCTTCTTTCATTTGCAACCCAGCTGGATCGAAGCATACTTTTAAACAGAAAGTTAAATGCTCAAGAAAATGGATTCTTCATCTATGACTAAGGTTCTTGCAATAAATTAATGCTTCTTTCCTCAAATTCATCTCCCAGAGCTTAGACATTTGTTGTCTAGTTGTAAATTACCATCTCACAAAAAAAAAAAAAAAAAAAAAAAAAAAAAAAAAAAAAAAAAAAAAAAAAAAAAAAAGGCATAGTACGTTTTTGATGTGTCTATTCCAAGTTTGGATTAATATTATGTAACTCAGCTGTTGAAACTATAAATTTATTAAAATGGAAGATATTTGTTTGAGTCTTGGACTGAAACATTGTGGGAAATTAATCTAGTGGGAAATTAATTGTGTGAAATTCGTTTGGACCAGTACATTTAAGCACATCAACACAATATGTCGATAGCTCTGTGTCTTGCTCAGAAAAGATATCACAACGTCCCTATAGTAAAATCTGTTGAGCAAAGCTCTTTAACCAAATGTGGGCTTGGGGTGATCAGCAAAAGCACTGGTGTGATTTTTTTGTAGTTGGATGTAGATGTGTAGATCTGATCTATTAATTTGATCACATACATGCAAAGCAGTGCCCCCTACATCCCTCGATATTGCAAACAGCCAAGCAATGATTCATCAGACCAACGTCCTCTTGATGAGAACACTGCATCATTGATGGCCTTCTGTCTTCAGATCAATGAAGAAAAATATACTGCCATTTATTCACATTCTTCTGTCAACTGCAATACTTCCCCAAATACAATAGGCTTCTCCTTCTCCTGGAATGTTCCTGCTGCTCAGCACTACGAGAACCATCACAGGCAGTGAGCTGGCAGCTGTACATCCCCAGGAGACCTTTGGCTGCCTTTCCCCTCAACCCCTCTTCTTCAGTTCCTCTTTTCCAGCAAGGAGAAAATGCTGAGTGGCTCTCTGACCTGGAGACGGCCAGCTGGCACAGTCTGGTGGCACACATTGGTTCAGTGAGGGAAGAGGCCACTTCTTCCTGTCTAGCCAGCCATGCTTCCAGCCCTGTGGGGAAAGCTGGCACTACTGCCAGGAGCATCTGCCTGGGCTGTATCACATCTCTTTTCTTATCACCACAGGGAAATAGTCTCTGAGTGGGAGAGCCTTTGGGTGCAAGGCTTGGGCTGGCAGTGGGGTGCATGCCTGCCCAGCAACAGGCAGGGATCTTCAGGGACTGGGGTGTTTAGCCACTGAAATGTTGTGTTTTTGAATTCAGAACAATGTTCTGGCTGTCTGGATGCCTGGGACAGGTTAGAAGAAGAGGCAGGGACAGGCAGGATATGCAGGATGAGTGGCCTGTCGCAACAACCATCTGAGCTGGCTGTGCCCAAATGTGGGGCTGCAGCAAAATCTGGCCCGAGGAACCCACCAAGGACAGATTTCTCAGTGTGTATTCATAATGATTACACTGTGAAAGTCCTGGACCAGCGAAATAAGTCCAAGATATGCATTTCCAGATTAATACTGATTTTTGTTTGTTCATAAGTTACTTTGACAGGATTGTTTCTGGACTTCAGATTTTTATCAAAGCTTCAGAATAAGATGCTAAGAAAAATAAGAGTTTTAAAAATAACTCCTCATAGTCAAAGCATATATACTAAAAAAACCCCCAAACCTGATTTAACCATTGACTGCTGTTAAAGAGAAGAAAGCTATGTAAGGGAATGTTAAAAGGAGCTACGATAAGTGCATTTACAAACAAGTTGTGCAATGGGCAAAAGAAACCCCTATTCCTAGGGTGTTTGTCTGCATGAAGCTCCAATATCAAGTGGGATAAGGTTGTGCAGCTGGAGAGATGCTATCACTGTCTCTGTCTTCACTATGGGCTCAACTGATTTTCACAGTTCTTCTGGGGAAACTAATTGCCAAGTTTGGATGAAATTTGTAAGCACTTTTGGAGGTCATGCAAACAGTTTTCACAGAAGCTAAATCCTAACTAGACCTTAACTAACCTTAAGCAAGTCCACTACACCTGCAGGTACTGCTAGGAATGAGCACTAATTAATTTTTCCTAATTAAAATTATTCAGATGCAGGTACTGCTGTCTCTGGCTTTAATGTAATCACTAGGTAAGCCTGGGTGGAAATCAGAACCCCTTGTTTTGCATCTTCAGAAGCTGATTGTGTGCACATCCATCTGTGCAAAAGAAATATGATTCTCTCCTGCAGACAGCAGATAAATATCACGTCAGCTCTCCTCCGCTGCTGAATCCCTGGATGATCCTGTTATCTTTCGTTCATTGTTATTCTCACTGGCAGCAGGAGCCCTTCAGCAGCCTGGAGTGAGAGGTGGGGTGTGAGGCACTCAGCCACAGCACCCCCAGGCATATCCTCATCTCCGTTTTCACCAAGGACCAGCACTGGGAACCTGAGCACAACACTTCATTTGTGGTCTTCTGGCTTCTTCTCCACATTTTTTGTTTCTCTTGTCTATTCAGCCTGTAATCTTTTCAAAGGCAGGGACTGTCTCTGACTGTCTAGACACACAGGACCTATTACAATGGGACATTGATTTCTGATGGGGTCTCCATCTGCTGAGTGTATTGCAAATGATTTCTGCTAACTTTAAAAGAGCTACATTTCAGCATCAGGGTTCAGCAGTAATAAGGGCATTTGGACTTTATTGCAAAGATAAATAATGCCTCCACTCATGTACTAATGAACAGAGAAATAATCTATTTCAAAACCACTGAAGTTTGTAGGTTAAAGGTGGATTGTGTGATTTTCATGCTTGGGCAATGATGTATGCTCTTGCTTTCTTTCTCTGCTATCTGCTAAAGCCAACTGAAATGTCTGACAAGTTGCTTAGTTTTTCTGTGCAGCGTCTGTAATATATACTGCTATTTCTTAACAGTTTTTGTTGTTTTTCTTATCACTACAGCCTCTGAATGTCTCAAAACAGCTCAAGAATTTATTTGTAATACATAAATGTTATTGTACCTATTTTACAGAGTGAAATATAAGGGCATGAAGTGATACATAGACGTGTAAAAATTATCTTCCGAGGAAGAAAAATCCAGATGCTTTGTCTAATACTTTAATCATGGGTCTAGACTTTCTACAGTATTTTATTGGAAAGCATCAAGGAAATCTCTCCTTGACACATGAAAAATAAGAAGTGTGATTCCTGCCAAGATTTTTTTTTTCAAGTTGACAAAACGGTTGCCATGTCAAAACAGTTCTCAGAATTGCATCTTTTGTCTGATTTTCACATCCTTTTCCTCTGCTTATGTAGGCAAGCAAGAAATTCTGGGAAGCTGCAGCTTCCTTTAGAAACAGTGCTTTCTTCCCCAACAATGTGACCATCTAACAGAGCAGAGGGGAGGTGCAAGACAGGGAGGATGTTTGGCACAGTGTGGATGAGTAGCAAGAGACATCCCTCTTTCCCTTTATAGGATAACAGCTGCCACACCATCATGGGCCCTGAGAAGACAGAAATAATGTGTTTGTGGCCAATTGTTCAGCCTTGGCAATTGACCCTGGAGAGTCAGTGTTAGCAGCTATTGATACCAAGAGCAACGGTCTCTTCCTGCTTTTGTAAGAGCACACTTTGGACTACCCAGAAAGCTCTGCAGTCCTGCTTTGGAAACATGCCTAGCTCACCAGTCATCCCAACCCAATGGGAGAAAACAAAACCAAGCCAAACCAAACCAAACAAAACCAAACCAAAACACACGAACAAACAAAACAACAAAAAAAAAGCCAAAACACCCCCAATAAACAAACAAACAAACAAGCAAACAAATAAATAAATAACCAACAGAAAAACCAGCAAAGGCTGCTATGCAGAGCAGCATTTGAATAGACATCAGCCAATTTGCCAGTACAACAATTCTGCATAGAGCTGATTCCTAAATATGAATATCCATTTCAGGGAGAGCTTCCCAAATGAGGGAAATCCAGAAGCTGGCTTTTGAGAGTGAAATTCCCTGAGAATTTAGCGTACGGCTTTGCCTGGCAGTGTTCCCACTGAAGAACCAACAAAAAGCAACTGGCTCTAATCCTTCTCCTTATGTATTTTGGCAGCTTTCTTTCATTTAAAAGGAAAATAAAAGTCCATCTTGCTCCCACACTGGAAGAAGTCCAAGATACACACACTGGGAGTACAGGAACTGGTATTTAAGGTCCTCCTGACACTTTTTATGCTGGGTCTTTGATCACACAGAAAAAGGCAGTTTATTTTTGCCTTTTATGGTCTTAAAACAAAAAGTTGCTCTTGGAAGCTGTCTGCAATACAATTTGGTGTTCAGCCTTCTTGATAAAACTGTTCCAAATAGTGCCATAAAACAACAAACACCCCAATAATCCTGGTCAGGCCTCCCGTATGTCCCTTCTGAACCATGAATTTTGTGAAGATTAAAGTAAATGTGAGACCAAAACTGGACCTTTTGTTTTGTTTTGTCATTTCTATGGCCGTTTTTTTTTTTTTTTTTCAAAAAGCAGGCAATATTTGGGGGTTCAAGACTGCACTAAGGCACAAACATACATGCTTTTGGTGTCATAACCCGTCATGCTCTTTAGATAAGATGAGATCTGAGATAAAATTGTGGGGAAAATACAGTGTGAAATGATGGCAAAAAGCCATTTGTGTCACTTCTGCTGCCCTTCAGGTATGCTGTCTGCAGACAGGCATATCAGAAAGTCTGATCAAGGAGTTTTAAAAAATCTGCTGCTCTGTCCAGGTCTGCTCTAACTGATGTGTTTTCTCTGTCAAGCATTTAGTCATGCAGAGTATTAGCTCCTAGTATTTGTAGAGAACTTCTGTTCACTACGACATTTTGACCTTTATATGGGAACAAAAGCAAGACGTTATTTTTCAAGTGATTTATAGTAAAGATATTATGAATTAACATTTAAAATAAGTATTGTTCTCAGTAGCTAGCATCAGGCCCTGTATTTCATCAGATAACATGTCTTAATTTGGCTGTTAAGGAAAAGTCATATCTTACCCATGTGAAATACGCTTGTTTATCCCAGGAGTGATTTCAGAAACTGCTTGGAGAGGGCAGAATTCCCCAGCTAGAAAGAAAAAACTATCTTCTTTTATTTGGACAGACCTAGAAGCTGACCTATGGTCAGCTCAAAAGGTCAGATCCTCCAACGTTGTGATGTTCTAGAATCAGTGGAAAATCTGATTTACACTTACAGAGTGCCTAGCAAATATCAAATTTGAAAACTCTGGAATTTAAATTATAACTAAAAACACTGAAGAGAAAGGCATGCACTACTAGATACACTAGGCAAGAATCAGCAGAACAAAATTCAGAGCTCCTCTTAAATGGAAACTGATAGCGTATGAGGTCTGACATCTTGTCTAGCCTACTTTAATACTCAGACAGGATAGGCTAAACTGGATAGATAAACGATGGTCATTTCTACCAGCATCTCTGACTGGGTGGTGATGGTTTTCCATGCTGGTGCATCCTCACCAATGGACATGGAATTCATCAAGAAGTTCATAAGACAGAAGAGGCTCCCATTTTGACATGTTGCTATATTGTTGTTAGGGACATGATTTTTGTTCAGATGAAGGACATTTGGGCAGATGAAAAAATAAAGCTGTAACTGGCTGAGATAACTGATGTAAATTACAACATGGCAACAGAGGCTGTCTGTAGGCTACAGCAGAGGTCTCAGTTCATGCCTTCAAATACCTTGGCTGACAGCAGCATTTCAAACCTGTTGTGGAGATCTTGCCATGGGATAATTCTGCTGTTTCATTTTGCTGGTCATAGAAGCAGATGTGTATGTGCTGAGAGTTGCAAACGGTGGGAACTGCTCCAGGGGATGCCTGCATTGCAGAATGCAGTGCAATAATGAGTCTGACCTCAGCAACATCGCACTCTGACTGAACAAAGAGCAAGCAAAGCCTGCAGGCTGCAAATAGGTGGGTAATAGGATAGAACACACAACAGCCTTGCAGGTAAGCCCCGTACTGGATGACAGAGCTATTGTGGTAAACCAGTGAGGGGACTGCTGTGGAAGTGGTGCTTTCAGAGAGCACTGTGCTATCAGTATAGTGAAGAATGGCCAAGGAAGAATTGCCCCAGCATTCCCACCTGGAATTCTTGACAGCATCCTTAATTAGCTCTGTATGTGCAGGTTTCCTTTGTGGTTTCCTCTTCCCCAGCACAGGAAGGACATCAGCCTTTTGGAGCCAGTCCAAACGAGACCACCAGGATGACCAGAGGGATGGAGCAGATTCACTGTGAGGAAAGACTGAGAGAAATGGGCTTGTTCAACTGGGCTTCTCTTCTTGAGAAGAGGAGGTCACCCTGAAGGGTGACCTAATTGCCCCTTCCAGTGCCTGAAGGAGCCAAAACGAAAGATGGAGAAACTTTTTACAAGGGCTTGTAGTGACAGGACAAGGGGGAATGGCATCAAACTGAAAGAGAGTAGGTTGTTTTGATGGCAATTCTAACCCCAAACTTGCTGACTTCTCTGACTGCTATGTAGTTTTTTCTACACTAAAATATTTTTAATAAAATAGCGCTTGGGGAAAAGCATGTACTGATATTTGATCCTGTCCTGCTCAATTTGGATTGTGCTGGCTTTCATACTCTGCAGCAGCTGGAAATGCACTGAAATTTTGGATTCGCCATACAACAAGTGCAGGTCTAGCTGCACAGCACAGCCCTTTCAGTGACTCACTCTGACCAAACTCTGGTTTCACTTCTGCAGCTGCAAATCTGGCAGTTGCATCTGTCTGACAAATTGTGGCTGCAGATTAAGCTGGATAGATTGTGGGGTATTTTTTTCTAACCACACATCAGTGGTAATGAAATCCTCTCTCACAATACTTGTCAAAGTAGTAAGTTCAGCAGAACTTTTCACAGGCATTAGAAATTGTCTATTTAGAGCAAAAGGGTTCTTGACAGTGGTGAAGATTCAGCTGGTTTTTTACAAGTACAAGTACAAAACAAGTATGAGGGAAGTCTCCAGGGCATCAGTACACTGCTTAACTTGCAGTATCCAAGCAGTCTGGTCCTCTGCACTGTTCTTGCCTGCCTTGTCTCTTACTCAGAAACTGTCTGGATCTGACTGGTGCCCCCCCACCTTCATCCTTGCTGGACAGGTGTTGAGTGCTGCTCACTTTCATTCTCCTGCTACCAAAGGTTTTCTACTTCTGTGAAAAGGAGCAGCAGGAAGGGGCACATGCCTGTGTCTCAGCCACCACTGTTCACTGCCTAGCACATTTACTGACAGACAAAAATAAAACCCTGAACAAGAGGAGAGCAGCAGAAATGCAGAGATATACTCTGATCTCCACCTCCCATAATGTGGGTAGTAGCCTCCTGCAGACGAATCAGATTTTAGCCCTTTCAGTCATGAAGAAATTTCCAGAGATAAAAAAGGCCATGTTAATCAACACAGCAATGCCTGCTTCATCTACCAGAACTCCCAAGACAGGGCATCAATATAAATTTTCATTTACTCAGGAGTAAAAATTACTCAATTTACTGTAGTAGCCCAAAGCTACCAGTCCCCAAAGGGTCACAACTTGTCATGCTCTGTGTTGGTAACCTGTTTGAAGCTTTTACTTGAAGTAAATGCAAGGTAGCACAAAGTACTCTATGCCAGGAAAAAAAGTGAGCAATTTCACTCTAACGCAGAATGCCATGGAAAGGGCACATTTAAGGACAGCTGGAACAGAGTATTACTGTGATTTTCAGGGTATGGCAATCACTTTGTGCTGCTTTTGGCTGGAACACAGTTAATTTCCTTAACAGTATCAGGAGTGTGGCCGTGGTTTGGAACTGTGCTGTAAGCAATGTTGACAACACAGGGATGTGTTGGTTATGGAAGCTCAGTGCTTGCACATCAAGGCTTTGCTGCTCCTCACAAAGACCTGGGAGGGGACACAGCAGGGACAGCTGACCCAAGGGATGTTACAGACCGTACAGGATTGGGCTTAACACACAGGGCAGAAGGAAGAGGGTGACATTTGGAGTGATGGCCTTTGTCTTCCCAAGGCACCTGTAATGAAGCCTGGCTTTCCTGGTGTCTTGGTTTTGAAAGATGGTTGTCTGCCAGGGAAAACTAGAGCCTCCTTGCAATGGAGAATATAAACCCCCTTCTGTTGCAGTGCATTAATTTGGTTTATATTGGGTTTTGTAATGTTTCTTCTGTACCACCCGGTTCCCCTAGAAAAAGTACCCCGTGATTTGTCCCTGCTCAGCCCCGCCTATCCTCCCGCGCTGGAATGTAACCCAACTCTGTTTCACTCCCACCTTGTCCCTGATTGAGTAGCGGCTTGTCCCTGCCTCTAGCCCCTTACCCCCTGGGAAAAAGCCCTGGAACTGCATGGGGATCCCTTTCTTGCACCGGGATGGGCCGGGGACTGGACTGAGCTCCAGACTCTGCAGGAGCAGGACCCCTAAATAAAGCCATGAATCCCCCCCCTCGGACTAAGAGCAGGCTCTTTCCTTTTGCCATTGACAGATGCCTGCTCTCTCTAAAGGAAAACATTCCAGCAGCCTCTGGGTATCTTTAGGACCCTGAAGGATGATTCCTTCTGGCATGGGCTCTCTCTCTCAAACTTGCCGAGGCTAAAACTGAGCACAGGCTCTGAAGGGAGAGAGAGAAGCTTCACCCTTCCCTCCAAATTATTAAAATTTTGCAATTAGGGACTTTCAGGCAAAGATATGGGAAATTGGAGTAACAGTTCTTTACTAGGAATATTTAAAAAAGGAAAATACAAATGTAGTAGTACAAAAAACAAGCAAGGAAGCAAAGAAAAATCCTGGAAAAACCCCTGACAGAGTCAGGGATACGACCTGGCACCCTGTTGGTCAGGGTGTTGGAAGCAGTCCAAAGAAGTCCTCCTGGAGGAACAGATGTGGCTCTGTGGAGTAGCGATGGTCCTGTAGAAAATCCAGTGGTGGTGAGATGGGTCCAGTCTTCCTCTGGGAATCCAGTGGAAAAACAGGATACTTTGTGTCCTTCAGTGCCAGTTTTTGTCTAGCTAGGAACAGCTGGCTCCTGCCCCACTGTGTGGAGCATCTCACAATGGGATGATGGAATGTGTCATGGCATCGGCGGGCCCTAATGGCCCATTATCAGAAGATGTGCCCCTGGGGGATGGAGGGGTGGTGAAAGAGATAAGAAACACTGCCCCACCTGGATTTAACGGCTGGGTCATTATCAGGAGGCATCCTCCTCCTTCCCCCCCTGCAGTAAGGAAGATAACACATCTCCCAAAAAACAGCTTTCAACAGATGAAATAGAATACACATTTTTAGGTTACATAATCCAATACACCTGGGCATGGCTGAACACTTGCCTGTCCATGGGGAAGAGGGAATTAATTCCTTGTCTTGCTTTGCTTGTGTGGGCAGCTTTTTAAGCAGCTATTAAACTGTCTTTGTACCAACCCAAGAGGTATTTTTAAATTTTTTTCTCTTCCACTTCCCCCCCCCCCCCCCCGTTGCACTGGTGGGGGAGTGGCCAAGTGGCTGTGCGTTCATTACTTGTCGCTTGTCTCTATCAGAGCCTCTGGCTTTGTTTTGCCCAGGCTAGCTCAAGACTGCGACCAGACAGGAAAAGTCCCCTGGGTCCTAGAAACCAGGGGAGCGGTGAACGGGCTTTTCCCTTTATCACAAGGGAGACTGCATCTATGGCGGAGTCAGGAGGTCAGAGGGCAAAGTCTAAGGTCTTTATTTTGTCCTGGTCGGACACCTGCCTCAGTTCAACTGCTCCAGCCAAGTCTCATTCAGGCCTCATGTTCCGGGCTTATATCCAGGGGAGGGCCTAAGGGAGGGGACAAACCAACACCCAGTGAGGGATAAGGTGGGAGTGGAACAGGGTTGGAGGGACATTCAAAGAAACCAATGGGAACATGAAGGGAGGAACCTCCTCAGCTCCTGTCCTATCCTTCAATGTCCTTACCTGCACTCTCCAGAAGCTGGGAGGAACAGCCGAATGACAGACAGGGCCCATGGGAGGGGACTGGGAGGAGTGACAGGGAAGAGGGGTAGTGACAAACCTTGGGATAAAACACTTTCCAGGAGAACAAGGGAGTACAGAACAAACCATTATAACACAAAACCCAGTATAAAAATAAGTAACATAAAATACAGTATGAAAACAAATAAAGCAAGGCAACAATTACTCACTGGCAGCCCTTTTTGCCACCCAAAATTGGACATGAAGGGCTTGAGAAAATGACAGATTTGACTGGAATGTGTCTTTTAGAACTGCTTTGATTTGGCTTTGATTTGCTAAGCAGTACAGTTGCCTCACTATAAAGAAAGATGTGTCCTGTTATACAGCTACAGTTGAAGATCTGGATAAAGATGGAGTACAAGAGAATTGCTCTTTATCCAGGTTGGCCCCATGCTATCATATGTGTGATTCATACATGCTTTTCTTCCTGGAAGACAAGGATAAATCTGGTACAGTCTTTCTCTAGAAACAGGATGATAAGAAATGGAAATATAAATGTTGTGCCATACACAATCCTCTTTCTCTGGTTTAGTAAGAGCTCCACTCTTTCCCCGCCTCACACATGAGAACCTGTGCTTTAGACCCTGGTTATTGTGATGTCTTGAAGTGAAAACTGAAGCTTCCAGGCCTCAGATTTCTGTAGTCTTGACCCCTTAATAATGAGAGTATGGGTGTTCATGAATCAGCATGGGGTCACTTAGCTGTCCTCTCTGCTATTCCTACTTGTTTACTTTTTCCACAAAATGCTATTCATTTCTTAGGTTGATGTAAGAATTTATTGTCTGCCATGTCTGATAGAACCACATTCAGTGTGGAAATGTCTGGATATGTCTTACTCAACTGCTATAGATTTTGTGGGAATTTTATTCTTAGCTAGATCTGCTGCAGAGGAGGAGCAGAGCACTGGACACTGCTGCTTGATGGGAGATGGCAGCTTCCAGCTCAAGAGCGATGGCTTCCTTCTGTTCTTACAGCCATTGCAACTTGGCTATTCAAAATCTTCTGATGAAATCCACACCATGGGAAGCATGTTAGAAGAAAATGACTGCATGTGTTTTGTCTCACCTCCTGCTTAAATCAGACTTCCATTTGCCTTTGCTGCCAACAATTGCTTGCACTTCTTCACCAGAGAGGTAGAGCAGAGGCCTTCTCTAAGCCATTTGGAGTTTTGTAGACACTAGGGGCAGGGAAAAATGTCCTGGGCTACACTTACACCCCTAGGTCCAAGATGTTTTCATGTGCTGGATGTCCTGGGCTTATTTTTGGTGGGAGACTCATTCATAAGATGTCCTTTGCTCCAAGAGAATTAATTCTCACCCCTCACCCTGCACCTCCTCCTGAGATCAAGCCATACTATTTTGGCTGTAAAAAGGAAGCAGCTGAGTGGAGTAATTTTGGGCAAAGGACCCTTTGTGGAGTTCCAGGAAACTTTAAAGTGAGGCTATGATAATGATGTCTTCACTGCCTTAATGATAACTTCAGCTTTGTACGCTTGTAGATCTGTCTTTTTTGGGGATTGCAAGCTGGATTGATGCAAACAGTGCAACTGCTGGATGCAAGCAGTGAACTCCTCAATGACTCTCCTTGCAATTCAGCTGGGGTGTCTGGAAGCCCAAGGATTCTTTCCTTCCTGTGAACCCAGTGTGACTAACTTGGAAGGATGGAGCTCTGCACCAGAGCCTTTCTGTATGTGTTAGAGTGGCCGCAGAGCCACAACCTGAGACCAGGGGCTGGTGGCCACATGAGTATCTGCTAAGAGACAGCTGTGGCTCACAGACCTTTACAGGAGAAGAAGTTTGCCCAAAGCCATGCAGATGAGGCCACCGCACCCCTCCAGGCCCCTGCTGCCACTGTCAGGACACCTCCCTGAATTCCACATGAAAATCCTCCAAACTCCCCTCTGTCGTTTTTGCTGCAGAGCAGCTCCAGGGCCTGGCCCTCTGTTTCCTGTAGAAATTCCTGAAAGTCTTACGAGAGGTTAGCAAAATGTTGTCTTGAAGAACTGCCAGCATATCAGGTAGGGAAAATCTTAGGAGATCAAACAGCCTTACTGCCAGCAGCTGCTTCTGAGAGCAGACAGTTAAACCCAGTGCTGATGACATGGCCCCTGGCCTTGCCTCGGTCCCAGTGAAATACAAGAATCACCACCTCCTCCTAATTAAGACCCAGCATGAATTGTGCAGAGCACTCCTCATCTGTATAGGGCGCTAATTAGGGTGTGTAGAAATGGTTAACGTTTCAGAAGGACACCTTTCCCTACTTCTTCACCCTTGAAATTAGATTAGTAATTCCCCTCAGGATTTCAGAATGTGAAAACTTGGATCAGTTCTAACACTCACACATTGTAATATATTTTATGTCCTTACTTAGGGCCAAACAGTGATCTGTGTGCTCAGTTTTCAGACATTCTGCCTATTCCTTGGCACAGCCTCTCTGTTTCACAAGTACTCAGGCACAGCAGCCTGTCAACCAGAACCTGGCTCTCCTGTAGGTAACAGGATGATGAGGGGAGACAGATCTGGTTTGGGGATCACCAGTGCTGCTGGTTACTCAGCAGACCCTGCTTGCAGGGGAAGGAGCAAATAAGCAAGAGTCAGAATAGAGGCAATCGTTACTCCTTTTTATCCTGGGGTGAAGGTGAGGGAAAGCAAAGTCAAGTCACAACTCTAATCTGCTCTAGGCAGGGTGACTCAGAGTTGCTTCCTACTATGGGCCATTACCAACACCTTCCTACACATGCATGTAATGAACACTGATTGGTCCTGAAGAGTCATTAATTTTGGTGTCCTCCTGCCCCATCTACAAGCAAGCCAAATCCTTACTGGCAGAAATTGTGAGTTCCTCTTGACTCTCCCACTTGATCACTGGAATTGCTGATGCAGATAAGGAAGAGCAGTGCTCATACCACTTCTCCCACTGGGACTTTCTCTGAAAAGCTTCCCTGCATGCTTGAGGCTGTTCCCATAACAGATTTCTTTTGTTGTATTTAGACACTTCCACATTTTGGATTTATTCAGTGTGGTGTTAGGAAGCCATAATCACATTTTTAAAATAAAAGGGAAGTTTTAAAGAGATGCTGTGCCCTCATTAGTACAACATCACTGGTTTCCAGGTGTTCTCTTTGCCTGCTTATCTTGCAGCCCTCAAAGAGTCATCCTGGCCTCCTGAGCAGCCAGTCTGATGCCCAGAGATACCAGAACAAGTCCTCTGTGCTGCTTTTTCCCTGAAAATGGACTCTCTGCTGCTGGCCTTCAACACAAGGAAATCTTATTTCCACCAATCTGATGAGCAAATAGAAAAGTCAGAGCACTGGCCTCTTCCTCTCTTCTTCGTACAACAACATTTCTTTCCTTCTGAGGTCAACAGGTCCACCCTTGCTCCCGAGAAAGAGCTTTTGTCACATATTAAACCCTGCAAATGTGAAGTCTGAGCATTGCTCAAACAATGTCTCTGTGTCCCTTTGCCCTGCTTCCACTCACCTTTTCGACTCTGTCCTCCTCCATGTTTGCTCCTTTCCCTTTTCCTTCACCAGGCACCTGTTAAACTGGAGCAGAAAAGTAAAAGAAATACCTTGTAAAATAGGCAGAGAGGTGGGTCATTACAATTGAATAAGCAGTTAAGTAGCACAGCACCACTCTTATGGGACTTTTCTCTTCCAAGCACTGTAATTTTTCAGTTGGAGTGTAGTCAGGTTATAAATTTGCTATTTAATCTGCCGTGTTTATGGCAGTGTAAGCAATCAACAAATTAGCACCATTTAATTTCTTTTCTTTGTATCTGTTGGGCACCATCCCACTCTCAGAAGAGAGAGCTAGGTTTTGGGGGTTTTTTTCCCTTATTTTCTTTTTTCTTTTAATAACCTTGAACTGCTCTAAGGACTACAGCAATGCTGCAGCTGGCAGTGTGTCACACAGACCACACAGGGAGAAGAGGTCAGCGTGGGGTGAGCGCCAAAATTCTTGCACAGCATCAGCTGAGGCTGATTGGGAAATGCATTGGCAGAGCTCAGTCCTCCCTTATCTCATTCTGAGCCTCCAGCTCCTGTGCCTGTGGAGCTCAGGTGACTCTCCTCAGTCCCTCTGGCAAAGAAGGGGCTCCTTGCCCTAGCAAGCTGGATGGCTGGGATGGGTGTCCTTCCCTGAGCCATCAGGCAGCACTGTGCTGGAAGCAGCTATGGCAGTCTGAGCCAGCATGTTGCCTCTGCACAGCCAGATCTGGCAGCTCAAAAGTTCAGAGGAAGCCTGTCCAGCACCTCCAAGGGGACAACATCAGTCAGCAAGCCCCATGCAACAAATGATGAGTGCCAGCTGCTGCAGGAGGGTGCCCCAGTGAGTTCTGACTAGAATTGTGCCAGCTTGCCCTTTGGTTCGCTGTCTTTGGTGCCTTGCTGTGGAAATGGTCTGACTTTTATCAATTTACCTGTTTTAATGGGTCAAAGTAATTTCTTTCTTTTGTTGCAGAATAGTTCTCATTTTCAACTCTATAATAAAGTTTCTCCAAGGATTTTGGCTTATCTTCTACAGCTGTTGTACATTTTGTTGATTTTAGACATGTCTAAGGGTTCCTTCTTCAGTTGCTGTTTGATACTTGCCAAACACAAAAACACAGGCTTTGTCTTTGAACTGTACAGTGGAGTTATCAGGAGTGTGGTTAAAAAAAAAAAAAAATTACTTCGCTATGTTACCTTCTTTATTTTTAATTAAGATGATCTTTCCCTAGTGAGTGACATTTAGCAAGTCACTTCACCTGCCTTGTCCCCTCTTAAACTGCATTAACCTATCTTCTCTTTATTTTTTCTCTCTCTAAGGTCTGCAAAGCAGGTGGTGTGCTTTGGGCTGTGGTTGTCTAAACCTGATCTCCACCTTGCCTTTGAATAGTGAGAATCTAGAAGTGAAAATATTCAGGCAGGGCCAGAACATGGCCACAAAGTACAAATCTGTTACTTTGCCTGTGTAGTTTGTATTTTTACCATTCTGCTCTGTCCAACAGATCTGCCAGATACTTTCTTACTAAAAAATAAGTGGAGCGGGTACTTTCTTGGGATCAATGATTTCATCAGATGGGAATTTGTTAAAGCATTCAGAAATAAATTATTGAAGGTGCAGCACTCCAGGGAAAGAGTTTGATTTTGTTGTTTTAAAATGTGTTGTATCCTTGGCTTAGTGCAAAGAGCAGCAGAAAAGTATTTGTTTGGGGATCCTAGTATAGGTAGTTGCCAAAGGGGCTCAGCTGTCATAGCAGTCCTGCAAAGTGTACCCAGGAGCAAAGAGCTCTGGTGTCAGAGTGACCTGGTGGGTACATAGCACATGGCAGGGAGTAAAGGGGTTCAACTAGCCAAACAGCTAAACTTTCATAAGGCAGAAGTTATGAGATAAGTCATTCTACTCTGGAGGGGAAAAAAGAAACATAATCTTCTTGAAAGCATGGTTGAAAGGATATAGTATTATTAAAATGTGCCCTATTTAATTTCTGTGTGGGTGTTCTGTGTACCAACAATCTGCTGAAAGTATATCTTACACTTATCTGGAACAGATAAGCTCTTGCCTCTGCTTTTTTTTTTTTTTTTTTCCCCTCCCTTTTTTCTTTTTTCTCTTTTTTATTCTTCTCTTCCCACCCCCCCCTCCCCCCACTGTAAAACAAGGCAAGTTACTTAGCTGGAGGGTCTTATAATTACTTAGTGCTGGGGCTTGATTGGTGTGCTACTGTCAGACAACCTTTCTTTTGACTCTAAAAACCAGGGACTTTTATTGTATTTTTTACCTCACAAGACCTGGCACTGTGGAGCCCTGAGCCGACTTGTGGTTTCAGATGTTACTGCTACAGAAGTACTGCCACTGGTTTTATTTGGTTTTATCTTTGTGCTTAAATCTTCTGGCCCAGAGCAGGCAGAGAATACTTGCATCCTGTCCTCTTGCATCAGGACAATCCAGCTGTATTAGGGAAAGATGGGTCACTTTAGCTCGGGTTATCAGAGTGGGAGCTTTGAAGTGGGTTTGAAAGAGCAGTCTCAGCCCAGCATGAAACAGGGCAGCAAAAGCTTAAAAGGGTATTTTTTTTCTCAAAGACTAAAATGTGGATTTTATGCTGTATCCTTTCCTTTCCTTTCCTTTCCTTTCCTTTCCTTTCCTTTCCTTTCCTTTCCTTTCCTTTCCTTTCCTTTCCTTTCCTTTCCTTTCCTTTCCTTTCCTTTCCTTTCCTTTCCTTTCCTTTCCTTTCCTTTCCTTTCCTTTCCTTTCCTTTCCCTTCCTTTCCCTTTCTTTCCTTTCCTTTTTTCCCCATTGGCAGAGGGTCTTTGCTGTAAGCTATCACATTTTCCAAGGTGTCTGACTGCATGGGATAGGAACCCACCTTTCCCTCCACTTAACCCCTCCCCCCAAAAAAAAAAAAAAGTTGGCAAAGTACAAGTGCAACAAAAACACAGGAGCAACTGCATGTAGATGAAGAAAACACTGCACTTCAGTAGGCTGCAGAATCAAAGTAGCCTTTTTTGTACCTCAGGAAGGGTAAAGAATCAGCTTTCTTCTCTTTTCTCTCCCTTCTGTGCTTGTCTTTGTGATGCATATTCTTATCCCTGTGGTTAAGAAATAACAACAAAACCGAGTCACTGGATAAGCATGCATCCGCAGCCCTCATTTCTAAACCCCACATTCTCTCTTTAACAGTTGTTTCTGCTGTAGATATTAAAGTGAGCTGTGAAGGGGAAGCACTCTTTTCCATGGGAGGTGTGTTTTGCAAGTTGGTGTGGAGCTTTGCGAGGTTTTCACCTCCTCAGAATGTGGAATTTCTGGTGGTGTGGTGGGAATGTTAAAGGCTTGTCTAGACTAAGAAACAAAGTGCATAATGTTAGTGCACTGAAACATATGTCTTCCAAATCGCAACTTTCAATGCACGCAACAGCTGGGAAAAATTTCTGTCTTGCTAAATTCTTTATATCTAATTGCATTTCCTGGGGTATCAGGGACTCACTTAAATGTCACTAGATTCAGAATTATTTAGGTTGGAAAAGACCTTCAAGATCAGTGAGTCTAACCATTAACCCAGCACTGCCAAGCTCAACATTAATCCATGTCCCCAGGTGCCACATCTACACATCTTTTAAATTCCTCCAAGGGTGGTGACTCCATCACCTTCCTGGACAGTCTGTTCCACAGGCCTTTCTGGGAAGAAATTTTTCCTTACATCCAATCTGAATCTCCCCTAGTGCAACTTGAGGCCGTTCCTTCTCCTCCTGCCTCTGTTCCCTGGGAGCAGAGCCCAACACGCCTGCAGCTGCCCTCTCCTGTCAGGGAGTTGTGCAGAGCCACAGGGTCCCTCCTGAGCCTCCCTTTCTCCAGGCTGAGCCCCTTTCCCAGCTCCCTCAGCTGCTCCTGGGGCTCCAGACCCTTCCCCAGCTCCGTTCCCTTCTCTGGACACGCTCCAGCCCCTCAATTCCCTGTCGTGAGGGGCCCAGAGGAGCCCCCAGGATTAGAGGTGGTCCCTCAGCAGTGCCAGCATGGGGACGGTCACTGCCCTGCCCCTGCTGCCACACCGTGGCTGGGACAGCCCAGGGGCCATTGGCTTCTTGGCCACCTGGGCACCCCTGGGCTCATGTCCAGCCCCTATGGACAAACCACCCCTCACAAAACCCCATAAAAATGCCAAAATGCAGACAGGAAAGTTTTGGGCACACTAAGGGTGTGCCTGAAGGGTCATTTTATTTTCCAAGCTACTTGTGATCTCCTTGGAGACCATGAGCTCTTCTCTGGTCACAGCTACTAGATAAATTGGTGTGGTTTATGCTGAGTGGAAGTTATACTGGAAATCAAGAAGCTCCCACCACACCAGCTCTGTTTGGTATTGATGGTAGGCCTGAACATAGCTTCCAGCTTCCTCACTGGCTAGGCTGAGCAGAATGAATACCATTTTTAGCATGGTTTAAAAAAGTAAAAACAAAAAAATCAGAATTTCAGAAGTTTGTCTGCTTTGTATATGATGAAGCAGAGATGGAACTGCTTATGTGGTGGAGCTGTGTTTAGCCTGACACCAGGGAGGTAGCTGCAACCTGCTAGAACTCCCCCCTGCCCTGCACCCTTCACAGCCAGCTCCCTAAAGAGTGCTGAAGTTCAGGCAAACAGTTCAGGCCACTGTGGAGATTTCTTTCCGCTACCTGAAAGGCCTGGGAAACAGGGAGCCACAATGATCAGGGTCCAGCAGAACCAGGGAGGAGCTGGCAGTGGTTTGCTGCTGTGGGAAAAGCAAGGAATAGAAGGTAAGGTTGTAAGGTGTCCAAACAAGGGTTTTCATGCACAACACACCCAGAGCAATTCCCTTCTCTGCATGGCAGCTGTGTCTCATTTTGGATATAATTTCCAGTCTATGGTGGGAATAGTGAGAATTCCGGGAAGTGTCAGACTGGGAGAAAGACTGTGAAGTGATTCAAGATGAACATGACAAAGAATTTCAAATATTTAAGAAGGAGAGGTGGAAAAAGAGTGGAAATCTCCGTAACTGGAGGGGTGATGGGCTCAAGCTGTGATGTTGAAGCTTAGACAATCCTGCAGCAATGAGGCACTGGGAGATAAGGTGGGGCCTCTCTCGGGGGATGTATTTAAGAGCAGGTTAAGAAAACATTCACCGGGGATAACCTAGACACAGCTGAGCCTGTTCTGGACCCAGAAAGTGGACTTGATGATCTCCTGAGGTCTGTTCCGACATACTTGTCTGCCTTTATTAATGACAATGGCAAGAAGTGTGAAAATTGGGACAGGACCACTTGCTAGTCTGAGTTTGGAGATCTGTGTAAAATATCACCTTCCCTCCCACACCTACTCCTTGTGCTGGATAACCAGCACACTGCTGGTTTTGCACTCACAGAGGCTGCTTTCTTTTGTTTCCAGGAGATGGATGCCCATCCATGAATTCATGGTTCACACCACCACAGCTTTGTGCTCTGCCAGCAGGGCCAAGGATGTGGCCACCCGCCTGCTCTAAGTGGATTACAAAATCAGGGTAGGACTTAAATGCATGGTGGTCTCCTTGACCCAGATAAACACACTTTTTCCACAAACACGGTGAATTTGCTCTTTTTCTAAGTGCAGGTGAGCCCTGGGCATGGAAACCTAAAAAACCATTTTGTATTCACACAATTTGGGATGCAGTGGCCTTTATGCCCTTGAGTGAAGATCTGCTCTTGTAAAATGCATTGGTGCCCAAAGCATTGGAAGGACTCAGCAAGTTGGACATGCTGGAGCTCGTCACCATGTCATTACAGTGGTATTCACCAGTGACTCACCAGCAGCATGACAGTGGTGGCAGCTGCATTAATGCCTGTGGCTTTCCTCACACAGCACCACAAATGTTTTTACAGTTGTTATCTTGAAAATAATGTTTGAAACACATGAGCTCTCTCTGGATAAGCTGCTGCCTTACTGCAGGTCTCTGCTACGAAAAAGCACACCGAGCTTCCCTGCTCTGATGCACTGTGCCCTATCAAATGGGGGTAATATTGGTGACTTCCACAATAACTCCTTAATGCCTGAGAAGCCTCTCCAAGGTTCATTTCCACAAGCTCTGCAAGGAGGCAGACAGGCAGCAGCAGTGAAGCTTATCCAGTGGAGAAATGGAAAGGCAGACCTGACTTAAAAGCAGGAGTAACACTTCAATGTCAAAGTGCAGAAAGTTCTTGATGCTGCTGTTCTGCTTTCTGTCTCACAGTCCTCACCCATTTCAGCTATCACACCTCATCCAGCCAGTCCTGGAGCACAGAGACTTGTGTCTCTCTGGTTTTTGCCCTGAAAAGCCATTTCAGGAACAGCTTGCCCAGGCCAAGAGTAACAATCAATATCTGTCTCTCCCAAGGGAAGGGAATGATGCTGAGCAGCTGAGCACCTTGGTGGCATCACCTCTCTGAAAAATCCCAGCAGGTTATCAGTTGCTGCATCTCCACTAGGGAAGTCTCTGAGGCCCCAGATGGAGCTTTCTGAGGTACCACTTCCACCCAAGGGAGTTTGCAGCCATAACCCCCTTCCTCCACACACCCAGCTGGGCTGGAAAACTGCCTCTGAGGTCTCACAGCTCACCTTGCAGGGGTGCCTGAACACCTCATGGGCACCTGTCCCAAGAGGATGTGACAGTGATGTGAGTTGTATCACCTTCACGGATCTTTTGCAAATCAGGACTTCAGTTCCCTAAACCATTAGAGCACCTTCCCCTTTTTTTTCAGCACATGCCCTGGGTACTTTATAGATCAGAATCCCACCAAAAAATAGCACTAATCCATTTTTAACTTATGCCAGTGAAAAGCCTTAATGGAGAGAGAAACAGATACAGGTAAAAAGATGGAGGGTTTCTTTCTTTCTTTGTCATTTGTTTTCTGGAAAACAACCTAGGCAAAAGAACATCACTTAAAAAACAGTTTTGCTGACTCAAATCTAGTTTTGATTCTCAAAATATCAATTTTAAAATTAAAACATCTTATTTTCCATGTAAAGTCACACAGTGTTCAGTTCTCATTCATACCAATGCAGAATGTGGAGGGCTTATTTTTGTTTCCTTTAATTATTCCAAAACAAGTCTAAGTTTTCTTCAGCTCTTTAAGGGAAATACCGCCCCCCCCCCCCCCCCCCCCCCCCCCCCCCCATTTCCATGACGTCTATCCAGGCCCACTATAATTACAATATCACCTGGCTCTTTTCATTTTCATGTTTACTGCATTAAGAACATAATGAATTGCAGTCTGACTCCCCTCTGGGAACAGCCAAGTATTATTGCAGCATAAAAAAATTAATTTGTTATTAATTAACGATAAGCTGGATTCAGGTCTACACAGTTCAAACCCTGGGGAGGAGCCACCAGGGAGCAGGTGGTGGTGTCACTGTCACCTGCAAGAGGTGGCAGTTGCCCCCAGGCCTTCTTTCCTCCACTTCCTCAGGGATTCTTACTCCCATTTTGAGGCTGGGAGTGGACACCATCCATCCTTGCTTTCTAAGCAAAGGCTGGAAAATCCCTCACCTGTAACACAAGTGCTGGAGGAGCAATCCAGCAGCATCAGTGCCAGCAAAAATGGAAGGCTTGGGGCAGTGTGTGTGTGCAAAAATCAATGTTGTGCTACTTGGGGCTCTGCATTTTACGTGACTAAAAACCCACAGTTACATAGAGATGGACATCTCTCTTGGGTTTTTTGCAAAAGCAACACCACCACACACTGATGGCTGGGGTTGTACTGAGACAGCACAGTAGCTGTGCACAGTGTTCAGTGTACTGACAACCACAGTGGGGAGCAAATGTGCCCAAGGGGCAGCATCTTCCCTGCAGACCAGGTGAGGGATTTTTGTTCAGGGATTTTTCTTCAGGAAGCCAGCAAGTAATTTTCAAAGCCAGCCTGAATTCTCACCTCTAAACTGGTTCCCTCTCCTCTCTCATCCTGGTGCAGAGCAAAAGAACCCACAGTGCTCATAAAGATTGCATTAACCTTGAAAGAAGAGCCCACTAAAAAATTTGAGCCTGCCATGGTGGCCTGATTTTGGCTGTCTCTCAGGATCCCACTAATATTCCCTGTAACTCTGGCTCCTCAAGTGAAGAGGGAAAATGAAGTCACAAAAGGGTCGTGGGTTAAGGACAGGGAGAGATTACTCACAAATTGCCATCATGGACAAAACAGACTCAGCTTGGGGGAATTAATTTAATTTATTGCAAATCAAACAGATTAGTATAATAAGAAACAAGAACAAAACTAAAAACACCTTCCTTGCACTCTTCTCTTCCTTCAGCTTCACTCTAGATTTTCACCACCCTCGCAGGTGGCACAGGGAGATGGAAAGGAGGGTTGTGGTCACCTCATTGCACATTGCCTCTGCCACTCCTATCTCATCACACTCTTACTCTCCTCCACCTCGGGGTTCCTCCTGTGGGAGACAAACTTCTCCAAGGTGCATCCTTCTCCTGTGCTTCAGTTCTTCATGGACTGCTCCAGTGTAAATCCTTTCCACAGGGAACAAACTGCTCCAACGTTGCTTAAACCAAAAACACCTGCTCATAATGTTTCCAGTTTCTGTGATATTTGTCTTAATGCTCATCCCAAGGATAACCAGTCTACCATTCCTTTGTCAGTTTTCTATTGGTAGGTTCTAGGTCCTCCAAATTTAGCCAACAGTAGTTAACAGTTCATTTAACCAAAAAATTTCTCCCCTCAAAAAAACCCAACAACAACAACAACAAAAAAACCACCCACCACCACAAACAAACAAACAAACAAACAAAAAAACCCCAAAGAACAAAAAAAAAACCCACAAAAGATCAAGTCCTGTTACTTGCAGAGAGAAAAGATAGAAAATGAAAGTGCACATGATAATGGAAAGAAACAACTAGTGCTACCTATTAAGCTAGACATTAGCTAATGAGCTGCCCCAAAATCTTTGAAGTCCTGCTCTGTCCTCATCCTATTTTTCTTCTTGTATTTCCTACATTGCCTGCAAACAATTAGGAAAAGCAGCAAGCTGTCAACAGAAAATGGGCTCAGGATATCAAGAGGTCATAAAGGAAAGAAAAATGTTGGAGGGTTCAAATTTCCACTTTAGATATGATAATGCAAGATCTTTCACTAAATCAGGATAATTACACCTTTTCCTTCAAAAAAGCAAAACCCCCAACTCACAGAATGATGGAGTAGTTCAGGAGAAGACAGATGGTGTTCTCTGCTGTTACAGTTAATAATAGGCTGTCAAGCCTAAAACTAGTAAACAGCTCCAGCATTGAGACCAGCAGGATTTCTTCCAAACCTCTGGATGCAAAGCAAATTGTGTCAGGATGAGTGCCCTGCTTTCTTTCACTGGGCTGCTCCCCATTGGGGTAATGCCCCCCGCCTCATGATTCACATGGAGAGAAGAGGTGACCCTTTCACCATTTCATTCCTATCAAGCTTTTTTGGAGCACGGACGCAAAGAAGATTATCATTCCAGATCAGGAAAATTGCCTGGGTTTACCTCCACGACTCAGAAAGCCCTTAAGTCCAGATTACTGGCGTAGCTCAAGGCAGAGAAGGGTGTTTTTTGGTGTCCACACATGCCCACAAAGGTGTGTATAGCTCTCATTTTGCGCTGGTCGTGGCCAACAGCAGGAGGCCTGCACTGATTTGCATTTGTGGCTTTTTGGTCAGGTGAAAAGCAAAGCCAAAAAAGCTTCCAAGGACTGCCAAACAGGAAAAAAAGTGCTGGCATGGCATCTCCTTCCCACTGAGGGTCACAATCAGGAGCCACACTCTAAAGCCTCAGTGTTCAAGTCTTTATGCACTGTGCAATATCCAAAATCACATTGGAAGAGAGTGAAGATTTAAGGCGAGTGGGATAATTTTTGTATGTTTTTTGCTGGTCTTCTGGATATTGCCACTATATTCCCCTAATCTTTACCTGCATTACCTGTCCAGGTTTACACTTCTCCAGCTCTGTGCGGTATCCCAGAGCTCAGTGGAAAGCATCTTTCTGTCCGCCCCTGGAGAACTGAGCAATGATGAAACCTGTAAAATCACTAAATCACTGTAATCTAACCCAGGCTGGGTTAACAGGACTGAGAAACACTGCTCTAGATTAAAAGCTCTTCAGAGCGACACATCTCTCTCTGATTAGGAGCGTAAAAGTGCTTATCCTGGGAAAAGGGGGAAAAGGGAAAAGGGGAGGGGAGGAGGCCTGTGTACAATCACACAGGGGGAGGCAAGACACCAGCATCTGCTCAGGAATCTTGAGTTACACCTTGGGGATCACCCATTGCCAGGGATGGTTCATCTGCACAATTTTCTGTGTCAGCCAAGTTCATGAGCAAATGAGAGATCTCTGTGCAGGGCACCAAACCTCTCCTAATTTGTAAACTTTCTTTTGTATTTGCTTCTCATTCTTCCTTCCCTTCCTTGTCCCCAAAAGCCCCTGCTGCAACAGTGGTGAATTGTGAATATGCTCATCCTGAGGTGACCTCCCTACCAGTGCTCAGCTCCATTACCAATCTCCACCAGCAGAGGAGGAAGAAACTTGGAAATTCATTTGTAAAATACCCGCAGGTTGGTTGTTGACTGATTCATTCAAAATTATGTTTTGTTCAATCAGTCCAAATATTGGGAGTCTAGATGAGCAGGTACTCAAAGAGTTTAACTTCCTCACACCCATGGGCTTGGTAGACACCTTACAAGTAAGCTGTCTCTCCAAAGAGCTTTTCCAAGCTTAAGACACAGGCATGGGGACAGTGTGGAGTGGAAAGGTGCACCAGAGAGTGGCGGCTCTGGTGACAAATACAAGAGCCAATCCCGTGCTGTTGACACATCTTGATTCCAGAGAGAGTCAAGGAAAAGTGCTTCAGGAAAGCCTCTTCCATATGAGATTTCCTCCCACCATTTCTCCTGAAGTGGGACATAATCCTGTCCTGTGCTAAGAAGGATAATCTGCACAGATTGAAGGGGAAAAGATGGACAGACAGGACAGCTGTTAAACCCACTGAGAAAAACTGGTTGGAATTCAGTAAGTGCCTTCTAATTTTGGTCCTTTGGAAAAACATATCCAAAAGATGCAAGGAGGAGATTTTCAAAAGCCACGAGTTTCTGCCCAGCTTTGGTCTCACTGCAGCTAGCAGGAATTTTACTCATGATTACCAACGAAAACAGAATAAAGGCAGGAGAGAGCAAACCCCACTTTTACAGAGCAGCATTATTCCTTCCCTCCAGAGCTGGGCTAAGGCATGTTTCTGATGATCAGCAAAAAGCCTGCATTTAATGTCAGCCGAAGGGGGTAGAGAGTTAGAAACCTCACAGACACCCTGGGATGTTACGGTGAAACAGGAGGCCGCACTGAGCTGGGGATGAAAAGATGAAAGAGGCAAAGGCAGCATTCACATAGACTTTGACAAGGACGGGAGGAGGGAAAGAGGGAGCAGGAAAGCTCCGGGAGCAAAAGGACAGACTCTGCTCTTACCCAGGCTGAAACAAAGGCTGCTGCTGTTTGTGATAATTGAGTGTGATACTCTGGGTGAGGATGGGAACGTTTGCCTCTTGTTGCCTATTATAGGCAAATGTACTTACACAGCAGGTGTATGAATCTGGGCAACACAGACCTGGGTGCAGCAATAAGGAAATAGAAAATAAAACCCGAGCAGTGTCTGTTACCAAACCAAAAGGATGACATCAGTAAGACCAAATTGTACACACCCTGAAACAACAGTGGCACTGTCTGATTTCACCTCTATTGCTATAAGGTACCCACAATCATCATCCTTTAGATCATTACCCCAAGACTACCCCAACACAGCACAGTGGTTTAAATAAATAAATTCTGGAGAAGGAAATGCATTGCTTGTCTCTTTCTTGTATATTTGTAGTGGTGAATAGACCTCTAGTGGCAACAGAAAAAAATCTCCAATCAAGTAGAAATAAGTTTTTGTTAAGAGAATATGGTGTAGATAAAAACCATCTGAACTCCTAGAAAGTTCAGAAAGAAGAACAGGTACGTTGAGTAGTCAGGCACAAGATTTTAACTTGTGAATGGCAAGACCATAATTATCTCTGTGTGCTGTTGACTATGCAGTGATCTTTGCTGGTTTTGCCAAAGCAAATAATAGTGATTATTTGTGAATTAGCTGTGAAAAACAATAAAAAATACCTCCTCATAGCTGCAATTTATTTCAGAATATTTATAAACTAAATCATGCATTAGGTTGTTTGGGGTTTTTTTGTTTTGTTTTTTTGTTGGGTTTGTTTCTTTGTTTGTATTCTTGTTGTTGTTGCAGTATTTTGGAGGCTTTTTTGCAGTTGCATTGAGATTGGCTTTTCTTCTTGAAGCCTCAGTTTTTACCTTTGAAATATGAAAGGGTCTGGAACAGTGCAGAAGATCAGTAAAGACTCAAGTCATATTCATGACAGTGAGACAACATTGCAGAATTTGCCAGTTGAAAGATATTGTATATTTTACAGAGTCAAATTAATTCAGTGGGGAAAGGTAGAGATAAAAATCTAGATTAAAACACTTTTTCCTCCAGCTAGTTTTCTTGCCTATTTTTGCAGTTACCCAGGAGCTTCTCATTAGGAATGATTATTGGCCCATGAATTCATGGCACTTAGAAGATATGCAGTTTATGCCTCCTATCCAAAAGAGAATCAGAAATTTAATATCCTAAATCCAGTCAATTTTCAATAAATCATTAGGTTTCAAAGAGGTTAAGTTAGATTTGAAAATGACAGCAAGGCAACTGGAATTTTCTGGTTGACCAGAATTCACCATTTTGCAAGAGTAGAATAAATATGAGTGTTAAAAAACCACTATTGCAGCAAGGACTTGTAGGGACAAGGAGGGGAAGGAAGAACAAGAAGCAAATACAAAGGAAAGATAGAGAAAGATAAGTTAATAGAAATGTAAATACAACTATGGATACAGATACACCTACTCTAATTAAGTCCATTTGTGCCAATGGGCATAGGCTGAGCAAACTTGTTCATCATTAACATGAATCAGAGACTTCAGTTTTGCTTAAAAACTGCATTTTGGGGTCAGGCTACAAACTGTCTCACACCTATTGCCAGTGGAAATTTGTGCGTGACACTCTCGGACCCTTAGTGGTGTCTTCACTAGTGACTTGAACCTGTCTCACTGCTCTGCTTGTTAATGGCAGTGGAGCAGGGGGGAACAAGGAGTCAGGTCCCCAAGGCTTTGTTGACAATGGAACAGAAGGGTTTGAACCACTATTCCTCCAGATTCCCTTCCTCAAGGCTCCTGTCTGAGTTTCTGGCATCTTCTTCTCTTTGGCTACAAAGTCTTTGATTGTCAGAGGTTTTATTTCTGGTGTTGACCTCAAAAACCAGATCCCCACCTGAAATAAGTCCCATTTGTGCTCCCAGAGAGGGATTGGCCCAGATGAGTAAATGAGATGTTGTGAGAAGTCCTGTTGCAGCTCAGTTCTGCATACCACTGTTATGCCTCCACAGCAGGATCTGAGTACCTCACACTTTCATTCTTTCATTTTCACTGGAATGGGGCAGGGGAAATATTACTTTTCTTTTCATGTGAGGAACTGCTGGACCAAAGAACCAAACAACCCCATGGAAAACACCCACAGGTGGAGCCAAGTGCTGAGATGTTGGGTTTGTCCTGCTTCCCAAGTGCCACCATCCTGTCCATCACTCACCCCTGAAGGGGACAGACAGGTCACCCATCTGCAGCGTCACCACCTCTTCTTGCAGGAGAATTATACAACCACCCATGGTTCCTCCAGCCAGTGAGTGGCTTTTGGAACTACAATTTGCATGCTTGGATTGCAGATACAGTCCTGCAGAGTATCCTTTCACAGGAGTGGAGCTTTTATGGTGGTGCCTCTGTCCATGCCTGATGAAGTGCCTGAGCTAGGTCTCTCTTGGCATGGGAAGAAGCACTGAAAGTGGGCAAGTTCCCAGTGTGGGCAAATGTCCAGCTCTCCAAGTGCTATTGGTTCACTTTATCTGGCTGTAGACACAAGGAGTCAGTTTGCACTTTCATTACAGGTTGTCTTTGCAGCTCACACATAATGTCCTTGCTGATGTCCTCTCCCAGGGAATATTCTGGATGCAGAGAGAACAGTACCAAAGAATAGGCACCCCAGCTCAGCTCCAGCAACATTCTGCTCCTCTCTTAGGCTTGACCTTTTTTTGTGGCCCTTTTTCATCACTCACATGGCATAAAAGGGTGGGAGGGTGTAGTGGTTTCACTTTCACTAAATTCTGGTCTTAGTACTCACTCTTCTTCTGTGGGAGAGAGACTAGGAGAAAAACAAAGCAGGCTCAACCTTAAAAATTAACAAATAATTTTATTAACACACACTAAAAGAATGGAAAAAAGGTTGGGAAAAAAATTAAAACAAAACAGAATGAAACTTGAAAAACACCCGTCCCTTCACAAACTGTTCACTTTCCTACAAAACAACATAAAGAGACAAAACTTGTAATTTTCAGTCAGTTTCACCATCTGACAATAGTATTTCATTAATTCTTTAGGAGAGGAGTCTCTCTTAGAGTCATGGATCCCACTGACAACCTAGAACAGTTCTTTTGTGGGTTTTTTAACTGTCACAAAAACAACCGCCCAGGGAAACCTGCCTTTGTGACCCCTCCCAGGAGCAGGTTCCCAAGGTGCTTAGGGGTCATGGGTCTTAGACTTTTTTATATTGGGGTTTCACCTTTTAAAGATTAATAACTCTAAAGGCACAGGATTCTTCATCTCAAAGTACAGAGATATCTTCTCACTTCTTCACTGGCGCAGAGGGCTTCTCATCTTTATCTCTCTTCAAGCATCTTATAGATTAATATTACTTAGTCTATCACAAACACCTTTGCTCAAATCTACACACAAATTTAAACAATCATCTCCCCAAATGCATATCTTTCCCATGATTTAAAGGAATAATCTAAATACAGAATTCATTTCCATGGCTCAAATAAGAATGGAACAACCAACTCTTCAAACCCCTGTCCCAATAGTCTTTTCACTCTCGCTCTACTGACTTCATGCTGGGTTTTTTTATGTTCACTCTGTCCCTTTCTTTCCTGTCTCAGAGAAAGGCCAAGGTCTGGAAGCTCATGTTGCCAGGAAAGGGCAAAAAAAATTCTGCCCAGAGTCTTTGCCTCTCCCTCTGTAACTTGAGATGTTCAAGGCCGCGCTGGTGAGGGAGGAAGCACTCACAGAAACATCAGAGATAGAGCACTCGGGCAGTCTGGAATCATAAAAAAAACCAGGCAGGATCATAAATGTCCTCTCAGCCCACCCCTCGGTGTAAATCGGGGCGGCCTCAGCCTAAATGGTGCCCATAGCTCTTATCATAGGCCCGGCAGAGATCTCTCCCTGCTCCAGGGAAGTCTGGAGAAAGTAGTTGTTGTAAAGCAGCAACCTCTCCTCACCTCCCCTTCCCCCGACTCGGGAGCTGATGGAATCCGGCCAAACCTCAAACCAACTCTCCCCTAAAAGGGGGAAGGAAGCAGCAGGCCCAACCTGATGTTACCTGTCTCTCTCTAGCCAAAGGAAAAAAGGAAAAGGACTGACCTGCAGGAAATCAGGGGGTTTTATATGGTACTTCCCAAAGTCGTAGCCGACAATTTTCAGTGGTCAAATCAGATGCCAATATTCCAACTAACCCTCTGATAGGTCCCTGTCCTTTCTAAAGCAATTCCCAGGTCCTGACCTGGAAAATCACTCCATATTCCTCTATGATTAAAAAACTAAACTGTACTAACCCGTGACAGAGGGAAGCATGGATGCCCTGTTGTTATACACAGGGCTTCCTGGGTGTCAGAGTTCTGTATCTTCCTCATCTCTCCCGCCCCATCAATGAAAACACAAAACCTACTCAATCAGAGCAGCTTAAAATGTAACTCACTAGGAAAAACCCATGATTGCCTAAACATTGTTGTCATTTCTCATTTCAATGTGATGTCTCTTGCCAAAACTCTTCTGTTTGTGTGTGTACTTTGAAAACTCAAGGCATCTGAAGATAAATGTTTTTGTTCAAGCCTAAAGATTTGCTTGTCTCTAAAGGATTTTTTTTCCTGCTACTTTTTTGCTTTGTAAGGGAACAAACAAAAAAAGAAAACAAAAGATAGCTGTAAAAATTGTCACATGACCAGTAGAACTAAAGTAAGTGTAAAGACCTATTTTTCACAAGGTTGCAGGCTTATTAATCTGAAATATAGGTAAGACACTGCAAGTTCCATCATCTTTTATCCTCTCCCTATCTTTCACCACACACCTTATTGGAAGGTACTAAAATACACAGGAGATGTAATTTATTTAAAATACTGGGAGAGACGAAGCTTCATCAGCAACAAAGCACTGCAGGAGCATAAGCCCCACTGAATGTCAATGGCAGCTCAGAAACCAAAGTTTTCTTCAGTGTTTTTTTTTAAACTCCATTTAAATCTGCAACTAACTGGCTAAATGTAATTTGTAAAACTTATGGGGCCCTCCACACTTTCAGGAATGCAGCTGTAACAAAGTGAGACAATCACCCCTCCTCTTCAACCTCTGCAATTTGTGTTACTCAGTGTGTGTCAGACATCCTTGTGGGAGTGGTAGTGTCAGATACATCACCAGATGCATTCCAATACCCAGGTGGGGCTTCTGAGGCTTGTCCATGTTCTATCCATGTTCTTCAGACATGTTATAAGGAAATTATCAAAGAAGTCACCAAAATTTTGACACAAAACTTCCTGGTTTGTATCTGTTTGCTGACAGAAGTTTGCTAAACCCTCTGGTGTGTTAATAAGCTATTAAAGATCATGTTTGCACTGTGATAATAATTAAAATATCACCAGTGGGAATCTGATGCTGTGTACAAATCCTTGTATGACAATTAATGTAGTAGAGAGATATATTTCTAAAAACAATTAAGATATAATTGGATGAGTTGATCCAGAAAACATATGGTTTATTTATAAGGAGGTGGAGGTGGAAGAAGCAGCCACTTTCACCATGGCATGAATTAGAGCACAAGAAGAAGCACTGTGCCACTCTAATTAACTGAACTATTTAATGTTTGTATTTAATTTAGTTTTTAATTTAGGGGAGAAAACTGCCTAATTTCATGATTTCACAGCCTCATTTTCACTTTCACAGCTCCTTATGTGGTCAGGTGATTTCACCCCCAAGTAGATGGCAAAGTAACCCTTCATTTGTTGTGTCCAAGGATGCACCACTTTGTCCTTTCTCTTCACGTGGCGTTGTTTGCCCTTTATTTATTATTATTATTATTATTATTATTATTATTATTATTATTATTATTATTGTATTATTATTGTGGGATTGTGTTCTCCTGTCTCTGAAACAAGTTAACACAGGTCAGAGCTCATCACAAGGTGGCAGGGGTACGTTTCGGCAGCACACAAGAACTGTTGGAGATAAGAAAATGATGCCTGGGGGACAGCCCGCTACTAGATTAGACACTATGCCTTCCTCCCCTCTGCCTGGCCAAAAGGTGTCTCCAAAAAGCTGACAGGAGGAATAGCCTGGGGATTAATCTGCTCTTCTAGGGGAGAACCCATTTCATCTCCTTTGCTTTGCTGCAAGCATCCCTCCTTTTTGGGGCTGGATTCATTGACTGCGAGTGGCTGTAAAGTGAGATGGCCATGAAATACAGGGCTGGGCTAATATCTGTCTCATCTAGGTCTATAATGGGTTTTTCTTATTTGTGAAAGAGAAGGCAAAATATTTCCCTCTTCCTATCAGTTCCTGAGGTTAAAAAAAAAAAAAAAAAAATAAATAAAAAAGAAAAAAAAGAAAATTTGAAAGAAAGCTCATAATGTGCACAAAATCCACCATAAAAATGCAGTAAGAATATGGTAAGTAAGGTCTCCAAGAGGCCTGAAATAATCTGTTTGAGGACTGAATATATCCTAGAAGAAGGAGAAGGAGGTCCAATGAAAACACCAGTAGTTCCAGTGCTGGGAGGTGATTGACCTGTTGCAGAGGCAGTGCAAAAAAATGGCTGTAGAGTGAAAAGTACTGGTCTTAAAAATCTCCCAGCTGTGTTTGGACCTCTTGGAGTTAAGAACAATCTTTTCTTTTGGGGGCTATCCAAAATAGGACAGCACCATCAAGACTGTAAGAGCTCTTGCTAGAGAATCAGGAACGAAACCACAACCCAAACAGTGGGCTGGACAGCAAAGGCAGCGCTCCGAGAAATACAGGATAAGTTCATGGAGAAATCATTATGTCCATGATGGGCAGAAAACACACGGGTTCAAAGAAATCCCTTCCTCTTTGACATACTCTCTTTAGCAGGAAAATAAACTGGAACCATGAGACACTGGATTCACACTGGTGTGGTGGCCTCCACCCCAGGCAGTTGGTGTCACAGTACTCTGGGCTGAAAGCCACTGGAGAGAAGAAAAACTTCACTCAGACCGTGTTGATTGATTTTGGCTGCCTTGTGTCTCCTGACACCTGACCTGGTATCAGGAGAGCAGCCAGAGGTTTGGACAGTGCTGCATTTTCCTGTTGGGCACATTGGTTTCTCCTCACTGAATCCCAGGCAGCTTTCCCCTCAGGAGCAGTGCATCCTGTCTCAGTCCTTAAGAAAACTTTGGATTACTGAAAACAAAATGTTAGATAGGGTCTATTTGTCCTTCCTGTATCTCTAGCCAATTCTTCCAGCTGCTCTGGGTGTGACACAAGGAAGTTATGCAGATTTAGGCATGCTGGAATCAAATAGGTTCCCAAGAAACAACGTAGTGCAGTTTTTCCAGTCTGGATTGCTATAAAATACAGAAATCTTGCCTACATACTTTCCAAGGGAGGCGATTTACAAATCCAGAGGAGACAAATTCCAGCATACACCAAAACTGGGACTCTTGAAACACACCTGAATGCATAAAAGTGCACTTAATTAAGTCAGTATCCCATTGGAAAGCACTTAACTGCTTAAGGGGCTAAACTGCTGTTCCATGAGGAAGAAAATTCTAAAATGAAATATATACTTGGGAGCTGAATCAGCCACACAATTTCAGATTGGCAGGGCAAGCTGTATTCACAACTTGGTGCATTCTTTTAAAAAGGTGAGATAAAACATAGGTACCACAGCTAAAGAAATTTGAGCCTGAGTAAACTCATTTCAAGTCCTGAAAAAGTTGGAGTTTTCTTATATAACAAAGCAGCAGCTAAAAGAATCAGTAATAAATAGGTGTCTTAGCCCATATCTTTGGCCGGTAGAACATGCAGACACATCCATTTTCACCTTTTCTCTTTCTATATGAGCCCTTCCACCTCTGGCTGTTGTGACAAGAATGGATTCAAGAATCAGAGGAATTCACTGGAAACATAGAGCCCCGCATTTTGCATATGAAATACTCGTAGTAACAGATAGTCTTGGGCAGTCTGTGTAATTGCTGGTGAGTGTTATAAGAAGTTTTGGACCACTGTCAAGTAGTAAAAGGAAGTGAAGGAATAATACTTTTAGAAGTTTTGTCCCTTTTAAATGCCGAGGAGTGAGTCAGTGTAGTCTGGCAGCCTGTGAAAGTCACATTCCTGGTTATATTGCTTGGTGAAGAAGAGATTGCTGATGTTCCCGAGTTTGGTGAGACCCAAAGCCAGAGTGAAACTTCAGCCATAAACCAGGTCTGCCTCCAAACTCTGCCTCCTTTCCTTACACATATCTCTGATATCTCAAATTGCATTTTTCTGCATGAGGCAAAAATAAGACTTCTCTGTGTGCTTTCTTTTAGGGAGACATTGCTCAGTGAAGCAGAGATTACTGGCCATAATAAAAGGTCAATTTGCAACAATATTCAGATAAAGACTGTGTTCAACATTTTTTATTCAATATTTTTATTGATTTGAGGGAGCTGAAAGTCTGATCATTCGTTTGTAGATTTTAAGTGAGAGGGTCTGTGAGCTTTGAAAAACAGTCTGAGGAATTCAATCTGATCTTGAGTAGGAAATTGACCTGGGAAAAGGATGAAGAAAGCAAATTAACTGTCTCAAAATAAAAAAAATAAAATTAAAAATAAAATAAAGAAAATCTGGAAGGAATAATCAATTGTATGTGTATCATATATCATATCTTATGTATAAATACAGCATAAAAATATCTGGGGGTTATAGTTGGTCATGAATTACATGTAAACCAAGAGTGATACAGACAACTTATGTCTGGATGCAGGAATAGAGCAGTTATGTCTAACACATCTGAAGTCATCCCTCTGCTTCTTCACACACAGGTTTTGCACGTGATATACCTATTTGGGCATCTTGTGGGCATCAGGTTCCAAGAAAACTGAGAGTCTATTGCAGCAAATGCAGAAGATTGTGACAGTGAGACTGAGACTGGAAATCTTGACCTGCAAAGACCGAAAAGCCTTGGTGGTTGTTCAGCTCAAAGGACAACAAAGGGAGGTGTGAGAGATGTCCTCAGCTGTTCCTCAGCTACTCTGAGGGAGAATGGAATAACCTGCCTCCCATTTCCATTGCAGATGGGACACAAAATTATACTGTCAATTGCAGGAAAAGGTCATTAACTCCAGCTTCAGGAAACAAAACATCCAGGCAGCAGGAACAGCTGAGCCCCAGGGCATCAGTATCACACCTACACCCGTGGAGAGACTGAAGAAGAGATTAGACAAACATCCATCTTGAATAACTCAAACCAGCCTTGGGGCATGGCTATGGAGCAGATATCTCTTCCGGGCCTGTTCTCTGGTTTCCTGTTTGCCAATTGACTTTTAAAATAAACCACCTCCAGGGAATTATTTTACTCTTCTGTTGTGTGAATGGATTGCTGATGCTCAAATTCACTGCCTCCATTTTACTCAGTCTCAGTTGTGGATTTGACATTGCAGAGAGCCTTAAAGCAGGGTTTTCTGACTGTCTGACCACAGTGAGCACCTCCCTTATTTGCCCTTGAGTTGCCACAGCTCAGCTGGAACCAGGTGTCTCCTTCAGTCTTGGCTTGAACCCCAAACATCCTCCCCAACTCTGCTTACAGATAAAGAACCTGAAAACCTTGGGGAAAGTACACTTTCGGAAAGATCATAGTCTTCTCAGCCTTCTGGAGTTGAAGGTTTACATGGAAGCAGAATGCTTAATTACACTTACATTAATTTCTAATTAATGAGCCCTTATTCCCCTCACTAAATACCCTCACATAATTCAACTCCTTCTCCCAGTTCTTGTGAATTTAGTAACTGGGAGTGCCCAAGTCAAAAATCATGTTTGCTTGCCAATTGCAGGGAAATCAGTGTGAAATCAACAGTTTGAAACCCTGTGGTTTGTGCTCCTGCAATGGATTGTTTCCTCTGTGCTGGGCGTTCTGATGCACTACCACAGAAGTCAATTTAGATAAGAAGGAACTTTGCAGCAGTTGTGATAAAAGGATCCAGAAACCAGGGCTGGGGAGACAAGAACATAGTCAGAAGAAGGAGGGGTCAGGGGGAATTTCCTGTTTTACACACACAAAACAAGATAGCACACAAAAGTAAAACCCACAAAACCATATGTCTTACCCCAAAGCTGATAATAATTTTCCCTGCTCTTTGAGCAGCAGTAGGAGGAACAGACACATTATATGGAAGGGTGGCAAACCATCTCCCTGTCCAAAGACACTGCTGTTGACAGAATCACACCTGTCCACTTCAGCAGCCGTGGTGCTTTTAATGACTTTTTTGGAATTGTAGGATAGGAAAACTTCTGTTCCATCCATCAGTCTGGGTGGATAAGGGCCCACATCCTCAGCTGCTGTCCAAAACCATGATTGTCTATACAGATATGCTTCCCCAAAACAAAGCATTGCTGCCCGTCAGCAAAGCTCCTTCACTCTAATTTTGGACTGGAGATAGGAGAAACATTCCCAACAATGTTGCTGTGGCACTTGGATCAAAATCAATGTTATCAGGGGGAGTGGAACAAGGAATTAAATAGGTTTTTTTCCCTGGCATTTCTTCTTTCTCCTTATCTCTCTGACTCACAGCCTGAAAAAGTTGTAGTTAGGATATCTTTGGGTTTGGTAAGGTTTAGAATTTTTTAAGAAAACAATAGGCAGGGGGGGAAAACTCCAAACCACCAGCTTGAAAAGCACAGCAAACCTTCTGCTTTGGTATTTTCTTCAGAAAAAAAAAAAAAAGTTTGCAGGAAAACACTTTACTCAGTTCAGAAAAGTAGGCTGCAGCTCAGGCTTTCCCTTCAACTACAGTATTTCTCAGGGCCAAAACAACTACCAAGGATGACCCCAAAAGCATTGCTTTTTTTCCCTAAGTATTTCAAGGCTTTGAGGTTCTCCTTACACCACTTTTGATATAATCACTGTTATTTCACTTCCCCGGCAATAGCACCTAGCAACCTCAATAATTTTGGCAGATGTTATGCAAATATATAGGTCCATTTGCACGGTTCTGCAATTTAGTCTCGGAGCCCTCCTATTTTGTTAGGACTTATTTGCATAGCTGGTGAGTGTTACTGTGCTACCTGCCTTTCAAACACCCTTGTCTCAGCCAGATCTCTCAGAGAGCTTCTCTACATGTAAGCAAGCCAAGACTTGGTGGAATCTCTCTTTTCAGACTGTCATATTCCCTGAGAGAATGCTTTCTTCTGGTTTGTTTGGGGTGGTGTTTGTTTCTTTGTTTGTTTTTCCCCTGGTGTTGTTTGTTTGTTTGTTTTTGGTTTTGTTTCCTTGTCTCTGGGCCGCCCCTTTCAAAACTGGAGGCACGGACACAGATGAGGGGAGCTCAGTTCTTTCTGAGCTCTTGCCCATCAGTGTGTCGTTTATATTCCCCTCACTTTTAGAAACCGTTCTCAGGGCTTTGTTTGCTTTTCAACTGCTGCCAAACATTGTCCAGATGGTCTTAATGTCACATCACTGTAGGTCTTTTATTTTCTAGTCTGTGCCCTGTTTTGTCCTTCCTTCCAAGCCAATGTCTCTAAGACTATTTTTGGCCCCTTACTTCATTTCCCCTCCCTTCTGTCCATCAAGCTGGGTGAGTCACACTCATCTGTCCAGGAAACCTCATCTATTACCCCAATTGTTCTGGATTGAAAGGAGGAGAAGAACAGTCATTTCCAGATGACATTTTTTATGCCACCCCAAAGCACCTCACCAAGGGTTTAGGTACTTAATACCAAACAGTCACTCCACACACAGACAAAAGGCTGCCCTAGCAGCTCTGACTGAACCTTCAGGACTGTGCTTTGGAGAGGGAGCATCCTGCCAGGAGCCTGCAGTTATCACATGCCAGTGTGTTTTTTAACTGTACCAGGAGATCCAATTCTCACATATACGTGCATGCAGAAGGAACCCATGTGTGCCAGCAGAGATGTCCAAGCACAAACATTGGGCTGAGATTCAGCTCCTCATGCAGGGTGGGTAAAGAAAGGTGCACACAATCCTTGGGTCTTAAATTCAGATAAATGGATGCTTTTCCTCAGCATTTTCCTCGTTCATTAGAAACCTTCATTTCCCTCACGAGTTTTTCTACTGTATTGTAAGTAACTATCTACCCTAAGTTTATCTCCATTAAAATGAACATTTCTCCATTCTTTCAGTCTCCATTCTTTCAGTCTTTCATTCTCATTTTTCTGACTTCAGCCATTTCCTTCCAAATTCTGAGGACATTTTTCTAAGGCTATTGGTTTCATCACTGTCCTTAGTTTTGATTAGGGCTCTTCCGCCTGTTCAGTTTCAAAAGCAAATCCTGGCCAAACATGCATTCCTCCAGAACAGGCAGCTCTTTCTCTGTACTGTAACCATCAATATCAACAAACATGAAGGAAAAGAAATTATCTGAGCCTCAGGGAACAGCTACTCCTGTCCTTCAGAGGCAGAGTACAGGAGATATTTGGGTCTTGTACAAGGCTGTGCTGGGTGAAAATGTAAAGCTGTAGACCCCTTTGCAACCTTAACACGACTCATTCCTGAAAGGAGTGGGAAACATTTCTGATTTTAAAAAGAAGAACTAAAAAAAGCCTAACCTCACCTGTGTCATAACGAGCTAAAACAATCAAGAGAGCTGAAAACTTCATAAATAAAGGACTTGACTGGCAGCATCTCAGGAGTCCCCACATTATGTTCAATCCATCCACTGTGAGACATGGATCCAAATTCTCACAGTGCTTACCTACGAGTGCAGGTAAAATCCCTTCTAATGGCAGAGAAATAACTCTGGAACCACAGACTGGCAGTTTCTAGTAGGTGAACGTGGTATTTTCTCTCCTACCCAGTTCAGGGTTGTGAAAGCACTGCAGAACTTTCCGTTGGAAGCTTTTGTGTGCATAACAACCTCTGCAGCAAAAAGTGCTACAACCAGCAAGTTGGCAAAGTTGCAGGGTGCTGAGGGTCATAAGATCTGTATAGAAATAATTTTGGGGGAGAAAGGAAATTTACTTTTTCCATAGGAAAATAAATAAATAGATAAATAATCTATTTCATACAAACTCCAGGTCGACCTATTTTTTTTTCCAGAAGCACACAGTTCCAAAAAATCAAAAGCACCTGCAATCATTCAACATCTCTGTGAAATTAGGGCAAATCTTCCCTTTTCTTATTTTCCAGAGTAATATAATACAGCAAGTTCAAACCAAAAGATCCTTCCCAGCCTGCCTAGTAATTTCCTGAGAGCCATCCCGTACATGCTAATACAATGCTGTTGGATGATGGTATTAAATAGCATCCAGGTTAAAGCTAATACAATCCAGAGAACAATGATTTCAAACTCAGCAATCCGGTGTGGAGTGTAGAATGTATGGTGTTCCTCCCTGGTTTTTTGTGCCTTCAGGAATATTCTTCCACACTGAGAAAATAAGAGTGAAACTCTCAAAAGTCATCCTGCCTGCCCACCAACAGGAAGATCTGGGTGGGATGTAATAGCAATGGTGTCAGGATTGACTGAAGACCATATTTAAAGCAGAGATGTATTTTACAAAATTTTAATGAAAGGAAATGCAAATATATATGTAAATTTTTAATTTTTTTTAATCAATACAACCAAGCCCACCTCCATTTTTCACCAGGTTATAATGATAGAGGGTTGAGACTGCAGAAACCAAAATACTCAAGCACAAAAAACTGGCTTTGGACTTTTCACTCCCTTGGTCTGTAACACAGCTTTCATTTCTAGAAGGCAGAGTCAATGGTGCTGAAGATTTTGGTAAAATCCTTAAACTCTGGAAATTGTACTGTGTTCTACTGTTGGGCACCCAGTTTAGGGTCCAGGATCCAACCAGGATTCAGGATTCTGTGGCAGGGTTGCAGATAGCCTGTCCTGCAGCAAGGATCAATATTAGTGCAAGTGAAGAGAGGCACTTATAGATGGGAGAGTGTACAGAGACAACAAAGAAAGACATTGGCCAACACAAGTCAGCCAGTGCTCTTGGGACAGTAGCAGCAACCTGCCAGGGCTTTATGTGCATAGGTTAGTAGGAAAAGCTAATTTTTGAGGTGTTACGCACACACTGAATAGGCAAAGTTGGGTCATGGCCTAAACAGACAAATCTGGTGAGAAAGCCAAGTCAGAAATTCCTATGAACAATTTCCCCTCACCTCCAAACCCCCATTATTATGGTTGTTATTGTAATTATTGTGGTTGTTGTTATTATTTCACCAGTTCTGATGTTTACATTTAATCTCCATCTGCCAGACAGCTGCTGCAGAGCAGGGATCCTCTGTGTATGCACAACAACTTTGGTGACCCAAGTAATTACAGAAGTACTTCATAGCTCTTCCCTCCCCTAGACACCGTGGAGATGACATCCCTGAGACAGCAGGATATAGGTTTGGTCTATGACTGTAGAAATTGTTTTCTGAGCTCCTGTCACCACCCTGTAAAGGTTAATGTGACTGGAATGAAAAGCAGAGCTTTCCTCTCAGACCCTTCCACTCTTGCTGCTCACAAAGGAGGATGAGCACACCCCACACGTTCTCAGCACTTGAGGCAGAGCATGGGAGCCTGGCAGGTGAGGAAGAAGGGGCAGGTCATGGCACACTGAGGCATGGAGGGTAGGGACATCATCAGCAAACTGAGCCTGCACTTTTCCAGACACTTCTGAGAGAGGAGCTGGTCTTCAGTCAGGGACAGCTTTTTGTCAAGAAATACACATTTTTTCCTGCCATGCTACCTAGAAGGAGGCATTGTCCTGCCACGTGCTGCATCCCTTGGGCCAAGCAGCACTCAACCCCAGGCGGCAGAGCTGGGGTACAGGTGAACCCACACTGCTCGTCCCACTCCACACACAGACTCTCAACCCTGCCACGTGAGGCCACACAGCTCAGCAGCAGCTCCAGTGGTCAGCCACACTTTCAAAATTATATACGTACTGAGCTCCTGGAGGATTCTCAGGGTTTTTGCCCTCCAGAGAGCAGCAGCAATAACTCTCAGAGCTTCACAAATTTATGAGGTGCAGTTCACGTCACTGCAACCATGGTTAGAAAGATTAAAGAGTTAGATTCAGCTAACTATTTATAGAGGGACATAGCAGCACCTTCCAAACCACTGAAAATGCTCCACGCTGACTTGTTTTGTCACTGGAACCAAAGGATGGGATTTCAAAGGACCTGGTCATGTAATTACCCAACAGGGCAGAGAAGAACAGTGGCCAGAGCCTCTAGTCAGATTTTTGGGGGGCATAAAGGGAGATAAATCCATCAGTCAGTGGATGGGTGGTGATCTGTGCCAGTGAAGAAGCTGTTGCCTTGAGGGAAAGTTCACAAACATTTTAGTCACACATTCCAGTTCATCAGGAAATTTCTCTTGCAGAGACACTGCAAGATGCATGTGTGTGCATGTGTGAAATTAGCCAGATTTCCTTCTTTTTCTTTTTTTTTTTTTCCCTGCAACTTGATGGGAATAGCTTCATCCAAGCTCCTTATGGACTGTGTGACAGCTACCCAAACACCAGGTCTTCATCCACCTTCTAGTTCATGCTCTAGTTATCATCTTTCCATATTCATAGTCCCCACTAAACCTGTCCTTGAAGGGCCCTCACATTTCCCACTTCTCTATGCCCAGTGCATACCAATAGCTTTATTTCCTGCACCATCTACCTGCCACAACTCAGTCAGGTAACACTTGTCCTGGAACCAAAATTTAGTGCCTCAGCTGCCTCCATAAAGGATCAGCATCTTTGCTGTCACTGCCATAATCTGGGAAATACTCAGGAGGTCACCATCCATTGTATTATTCATTCTTTGTGAAAATATTTTTAATAGTACTCAGGGTCGTATTGAATTTATCCAATCTTTATGAAGGTAACTTGAGAGCATTCATAATCTTCTTTTTCACAGCAGCATGAAGTGCTAGAGGAAAAAAAGGGTTGACCAGTGTGGGTGAGGAAGGAGAAGCTGACAAAACTGGGGTTTTTTGCAGTCCCCTTGAGAGAGAGGAACAAGCCACAGATGTGCAGTTGAGCAAAATAGATGTTTTTATAAGAAAGGGAGCATTACAGCTCTGGGCATCTTGTGAGCCTCAACCTTTTCTGAACTAAGGTTTAGGAAAACTTGTAACAAGACTTTGTGTAACAAGAAAGTATATTGAACCAGTGCAAGTCCACTGACAATTGAAAATTTTTTGCTATGGTTATGTCTCTGGAAAGGCACAGAGAGAGGAAAATACTTCAGTTTTCAGGCAGCAGCTGGTGGTAGGATACAATAGAGAAACAAGACAGCTACTGTGGGATGCTTGCAAGCCTAAAGGCATGATCCAGTTCTCTGTCACAGGGGTATTTTTCATCAGGATAGTGTGAAGTGCATGCCCTTCTTTAGGATCCACAGTTAGTGAGACTCCCTGGTATGCCTTCTGGGCTTCAGAAGGTGAGAAACCAAGCCTGGTGAGGTCATGGAAAAACACCAGGGAAATGTTGCCTGACAGGCTCTGCCTTTCCTCAGCCTGTGCTGTTTCTGTAATCCTGACCTCATCCTTTTCTCCGGTGTCCAGCCTGGATCCAGGGACGGTAACTGAAGCTTCTCATCTCAGTAGCCTGCCTCTTTACCAAGCTTCAGAGCAGCTGTCAGTAAAGGCATTGACTCACTGACACTTCTGCTGTTTGGCTGAGATGCCACCAATCTTTAAAGCTCCCTTCCCTCTCCATCTCTGCTCCAGGTCCACAGAGATGCTATAAACTCAACTTTAATCCCTCTTGGTCACTGTGCCCCCAATTGACACCCTAGCCTTAAGCACTAGGTTTAAGAGAAATTGGAGAACATGGACTCCTGCTTCAGAGTATCTGTTTAATTAAGTGCCCAGGTGTTGAAGTACCAGGTGTCCTCTGGGCTGATAGAGTGTGTTTGTGGGACTTGGTAGAACAGGAATGCTGCAGTTCCAATCAAAACTAAAACCTTCCCTCTCAAATCAGCCTAAACAAAGGCCGTCCCTGTCAGGACTCAGAGCAAGTGGCACCCACTGCTTCAATTTGCCAGGAGATTCCAGCCACGGTAATGCTCCTCCATAGCAGTTTTTGCATCCATGGAATCAGCATGTCTCAGCAGAAAACCTCACCTGTGGAAAGTTTCCAGACATCATTGCTTTGCAAACAGCGCTTAAGGCAAATCACACTGCCACATCAACACTGAATTATACCTCAGATGCAGATAGAAGCCTACAGGGTTTCCAGAACAAGCTTTTTTTCACCACACCCTTAATTCAAAAAATCCTTTTCCCACTTCCAGTTCTTCCCAGGGCAATTAGCATTGTTAGAAGTGTTTACATTTTGCTGCTCTCTGCCAAATTAACATTATTACTCTCACAACTGCAGGAGTTTCTTGGTGATGCTAGCTACTCACAGGCAGTAATTTCAGAAGCACTAAAAGCAAACAGGATATATGACCACATTTAACGATCACTCTGCTTCAACAAGCAAGAATCCTAAATTCTAAGCTTTGTGAAAAAGCCAGAATATCAGATGCCTCCAAGTTTCACAAAAGCAACTTGCTTTGAATACATATTTTGTTGCTCTTCACTCTTTTAGATATCTTTCCACAGCCACTGTTGTGCCAGAAGGTAGGTAGTGAGAACTAAAAATCATCTAAAATACCAGTCCACATTGTGAACCAGGTTTACACAGGACATTTCACATTCCCTTTGCCCACCTTGAACCTCCTGTGGGATTCACTTTCCCTACATTCCTGCTCCCTGTAGGAGTAGGACCGCATTGTCACAGCTGACTGAAAGAGGAGTCATTCTGTGGTGTAGAAAGCTGAGGACAATTCGTCTGAACCTTACCCCCAAGCCTGACCTTTAAGACTGTTTTCCCTCTCGCAGCTGTGTGCCAAGTCTTGATATATCATCATCAGTGGGAAATATGTAACTGCACTGGAGGAGGAAAATAACTGGGAGACATGTGAGTAACCGAGACAATACAGAACTCAGATCTGTGACAGCTGCTAGGGGCAACGTTGTGGTCTGACATTATGCACATCCAGGTAAATTATCATTTTGATATGTATTTTTCTGTGGGCACAGGAACCAGCACAAACATACAATGGATTTTTCATTATTATCATATTGTGAAGGAAGTGTTTGAAGCTTCGTTTCACCAGTGGCTGTTTTCTGGAAGGGGGAGAGGACTGGTAGTAACCCTCCCAAACACCCTAAAGTGGGTTAAATGAAGGTATTCCTTCAAAAGTGCTGAATATACAACTTCTTAGCCCTCCAGAATATATTTTAAATTAACTTTTCCAAACTTTTCCAAAAGCTCTCAACAATAACAGCAGCGTAAACACTGTAAACAAAGTGTCTTTTCCATGCTGAACAGCTTAATAAAGAAGAAAAGCGAGGGAAAAAAAAAAAGAGAATAAGAAAAGCAGTGGACTATCCCCTATCTCTGTGGGGACAGCTACTTATGCCTGATCTGAGTGCCTTGTAACTTTGGCAAAACCTCTGGCTCAAGCCTTGATCATTGTCAGGCAGGTTCCTGGCTGATCTCAATCCGTGGTGCTCTGTTAGGTCTCCAACACCCTGTAGGATAAAGCACTCTTTGTGCTGAGTGAGTCCCTGCAGCTACCCTTAGCCCTGAGCCCCTGGTGAAGTGCACAGTGCTGCCTGAGGCACTGAGCTTCCCCGGGCTTGTGAAAACCAGCCTCTCAACATCCTACAGCCTGCTTGGAAAGCTTTGGCCAGGCTTAGTCTGTGAGACAGGATGAAATTTACCATCTTGTGGTGGAAATATTAATTAATTACTGTTTCTGAAGTGTATTAGATGTTATGGTGTCTCTGTCCCTTCTTATCTGCAATATGGGCTTTCTGGCCCCTCTCTCTACCCCAACCAATATTTTATATAAACCTGGAGTGCAAAGTCTGCACTGACATTACAGGATGAGCCAAGTGACTATCATTCAAATATTTATTTCATGAGAAGTAAGAACATTTTGCACTTTTCTCCAGAACTCTTTCAAAATCAGCTCATTTCTTCTTGTTGGAAGAGAGCCCATTGTTCATTTGACACTAAAGATAGAGCTTTGCTGTTTTCTTTTAAGTTAGCATTTGGAGAGTGGACAGCAGAGAGGGAGTTAAGCTTTATTATGCTGCCTTGTCAAAAGGATACAACATTATGCAAAAGGAATGAAGTGGAACAACAAAAAAAACTGCTTTCTTTTCCACACACTCTCTCTCACTGGCAAGCCATTTTCAAATTATATACCTCCTTTGCTTTGTCCAGTAGATTGGATTTCAGATGACTGTGTCAATTAAATGGCAAGAGCACCTTGCTGCCTCGGGAAGCAGTTTCCTCCTGCCCACAAAATTTCTAAATTAATAGGGCAGAAGAGTGATGCTGTTTGTCTGGTTTTAAATCTCTCTTAAGTAAGAATTTGAACAACTTAGTGCTGGAGCTTGCAGCCTGGAATGCACAATATTCCCCCAGAGTAAAGGCAGGGAGAGTGTCACACCTACAGAGCAGCAGGAGGGACACAGGGGCATGATGTGATCTATCCAAGATGACACCGAGCGTAGGAGCAGGCACCAGGGCTCACAGCTTCCCTGGCTTCAGACCGGAGGCAGACAGAGAAGGACTGCGTGGTCTACCAAGAGAAAAGAGGACAGATGGCTGTTTTCCTCTGTGGCTTTGCAGGATAAACCAGGAAACACTGAGTGATGCCCCTCCTGATTTGTAGGGATGTGTACCTACATCCCAGCTGCTCACAGAATGCTGTGTAGTGAAGTGCTGGAGCACAAATCTCATCAGGAGCAGCTGAGGGAGCTGGGAAAGGGGCTCAGCCTGGAGAAAAGGAGGCTCAGGAGGGACCTTCTGGCTCTGCACAACTCCCTGACAGGAGGGGACAGTCGGGGGGGTGTTAGGCTCTGCTCCCAGGGAACAGAGACAAGAGGAGAGGGAAGGGCCTCAGGCTGGGCCAGGGGAGGTTTAGTTTGGATATTAGGAAAAAATTCTTCATTGAAGGGGCTATTAAAAATTGGAACAGGCTGTTCAGGGAAGTGACGGAATCATCACCCTTGGAAGATTTAAAGAACATATAGATGTGGCACCTTACGACATGGCTTGGCAACACTGGGTTAACGGTTGGACTTGATATTAAAGGGTCTTTTTCAGCCTAAACAGTTGTGTGATAACCAATAAAGTATTTCTCTGTGTGTTTATCATCCTTGAAAGTGGAATCCTCATAGCTGGATGCAGTTTACATGGTGCACAGTGAGGGACTCTAGGCAGACTCCCAGTGAAATCCAGGGCTGGGTGTGATTAAGTTCCCTGCACCTCTGAGGAACAGTACTAGGAAATTGCTAACATTGTAAATTGTCTCAAACATGCACTTAACTGAAGCCCTTAAAGAGCAATTACTATATGTTAACTGAACACTCATCAACTGTAAAAACCACAGTTATGTGGGTTTAATAAGTATATAAAGGAGAAAATCTCACCACCCTGCAATTACTTCCAAATCTCATAAAAAGTGTAACTTGTACACTTATTGCTTATTAATACATAAAACATGTACAGCATGTTAAAACATTTAATTAGCACATCTATAACAGGCTAAAGGTTTAGTAACAAATTATCACTAGAATACTGTTGAGCTCTTCATTAGCCATGTGAAACCACCCTTCAGCATGCAGGGCTCACACTGTTCTGGGAATTAGGTGATTTCAGCTACCGTTCAATGATTTTAGATCAGGGACAATGATACACTGCCCATTTCCCCTGATTCCAGAGTCACTTCTCAGCACAGGATATTCCTGAGAGAGCCAGAAGGCAGGGGAGCAGTAGTAGGAAGACATGATCCTGAGCAAGGTCTACAGCCCTCACCTCCATGACGCTGTGTTTAAAAATCTAGCCAGAAAATAAGGTGTGAACAGCAATTCACAGTGTGCAGACATCCATCAAGGGCTATCAGCACATCAGGACAGAGAAAAGGTGCATGAAGGTCTTCATGATGGAAGAGGAGATCAGCAGTGGATGACATCAGCAGGAGGGTTTGTGGCAGAGGCCACAAAAGGGGAGCCAAAACTGGAGGGCTGGAGGCCCCCAGCATCACCAGGAGGGAAGTGAGGGACCTGATATCACAATGGCAGTCTGAAAAAGTAGGAAAAAATGGGTGAGGGCTGGCAGAGCAGGGCTGCAACTTGGACCTGCAGTCAGGATGAATTCTCACTAGAGATCCTAGGAGGAGGAAAGTAATATTTGTTACGTGCCGCAGAGAACATCACACAATCACACAGTCTGTTGACAGAAGGAAACCACAATGCAGAATTACCCTTTGTTTAGTCTAAATCAGCTGCCAGCATGCACATATACCACATGAAAGGCAAAACCTGAACATGTTCCCAGAACACCTTCTTGAAGAAGCCATCTGCTACTGCCCAAGCTAATGTTACCACTCCCCCCATCACAACGAGCTTTGGAAGCATAAATTCCATTTTCCAAGTGAGATGACATCCTCACCCCAGCTCCAAGCCTGCCACGTGCAGTCCAGAGACTTGTAGGGTTTACCTGATTGCAGAAGGAGGTGGTGAGGACGGGAAACCCAAACAGCTCCCTGATTCCGTGGGCTAGGTCTGGAAGTGTTCGGTCAAACTGAAAGCCCAACAAGAGAGGGCCTTCTCCTGGTCCTGGACACACAAGCAGATGATTTCTTCTCCCCAGAGTAGGTAGAAAAGCCTCCCTTTCCTTAGAAGTGTTTTTTAACTGGCCCCCAAAGACGTGTGGAAATTTGTTCACCCTCAGAAAAAGGGTACTGTCTCACTAATTTTGCTTAAATTATTGACAATATTTGATGGAATTTTACCCATTACTCATCTAGATAGTAAATAATAAAATATGGTACCCCACCAGATTCAAAGATTAAAAAGAAAAAAAAAAATTAAAAAGAAAAACCAGTAAAAATAATAATTAATAAAATGTGCCTTTCATGCACAAATGTATAACTTGGAGAAAGTATTTAACTTAAGTCCTTTCCACTTCTGAATGCCTTCAGGCTAAGGCCATGGACAAGGACCCAACTCACCAGAATTTATTTTTGGGTTATGATAGAACTCCTCAGAACAACATTCCCTCTTCTTCTTATACCAGTTCTCCATCTGGCAAAAAGGGATGCTAAACCCCCTTTCTGTCCCAACATCAAGACACAATTTGTTTGTTCTTTACATTGTAAGATTTTGGGAAAGGTTTCTGCTCTCTTCCTACTACAGGAAACAGTACAAAAATATTTGTGCAACAGGATTTTTTTAATGCCATTTTCATGCAAAATAGATTGTTGTCTTATTCCATTTTTCCCATTTCATCCTCTAATTATTCTCTTTGAAAGAAAATTAGTGGCAAAGGATTAAATACTAACAGACTTTTGCTCAAACTCTATCTAACGTTGGTGAAAAGAAATGTTAGATTTAAAATAACTGAAATACTTCATGAACAACAAAAGCCTCTCTAGTGTAACTGATCCTCCATGAAAAGGACCATGAAATGGTGATAGGAAATATTTACACATATGTCATGGATTGGCACAAGTTTGTTTTCTGGTTATAGAGAAATGTGAAGTGTTTTTTCCTGCCAGGACCATGGAGTGTGGGGAGGGGGGGGAGTAGGGGGAGGACAGGGACCTACCAAAAATCTGCCCGGGATGTTGGCAGCTAGGTTGACCAATGAGAAATGTCGATGCGACTTTGGAGGGGACATTTAAAACTAACCTGCAGGAGATCAGTTGCCCTCTCCCTTTGGAATCAGCCATGAGGTGACATCGCGGGCGGCCGGGCCGGGCCTGGCCAGGCCTCCGAGGGCCGCTGCCCGCACAGGGAGGGCCGGGGCCGGCTGAGCCCTTTCCCTGCTGCCGGCCGGGAAGAGAGGCGGCTGCAGCTCGGCAGCGCCGGCCACGGGCTCGGACTGTGGCACAAGGGGCCAAACCATGGCCCAGCTTAATCGCCGCTGGCAGCGGAGAGAGAAAACCTGCAGCTCCATAACAGCTCTGAGCTGAGCCGCCCTGGGTGAGACCGAGGGGTGGAAAAAAGGACATCTACCAGCTTCCTCCATCAGCACAGCTTTGCATTTTCTTCAGCTCCTGCAGCCCGGCACGTGCACGTGGCCCTTGCAGGCCTCCATGGATTTAATCCTTTCCTAGCAACATGGAGCTTTTAAAGCACAACTCTTCCCTGAGAAAAAGAAGAAAGAAAACAGAGGGTACGTAGAACAGGCACTGCATGAAGTCAGTGGATTAGAAGTGAAAGAACTAGTAATATTGGAATAGGATTGAAGAAGTGGATATTTTTAACCGGACTTCTCTTAAGGTAAATTATGGAGAAATGGACTGTTCTTTGCAGCATCTTAGTATTGCTGGGTAGAATGCTAATTCTAATCAAAATTGAGGACTGATGTAATTGAGATTTAATTGGGAACTTTAAAGCCCCTGCTCCTGGGTTAAAAGGAGGTCTCAGCCCTTGAGACAAAGATGATTTCAGACTAGAAGAAGTATTCAAAATAGTACCCCAGATATACTGAGGAGATTTGCTGATAGAACATCACACTCTGTGAAAACTCCGGGCAGCAGCAGATGTGTGACATTAGGAGCACTGGACTATTCTGTCTTGTGAAAAACATCTTCATGAAAAAGTTCTTAGAGAGGTTCTTCTCCTAATGCAATGAGTGATTATGTCTAAATAGTGAAACAGACTGAAAATCTCAAGTTGTGTCTTTCTGTGTTGTTTAATAAGAAAGTTAATAGTTTGTAGAAGGAGAGAGGAGTGTTTTAAAGTGTCATTCTGTTTTAGTTTAAGTTTTCTTTTTCTCAACTTTTTTTTTTTCATTCTTTTAGTGTTTGTTAATAAAACTATTTTTTTTAATTTTTAAGCCAAAACCTGTTTTGTTTTTTTCTCCTAATCTTTCTCTCCCGCAGGAAAATAATAAATACTAAACCCCCTACATTAATTAGTGTTTCCACCCGGTTTTATTAAATTAAGACCATTACAACATAGTTTAAGCCCTTGTCTGTCACTGGACTATAAACACAAATTAAAGTTTAGAGATTTTGAATGCAAGTTTGTGCAACTCCTCTTGCTTTGAGAGACTCAGAGTTAAATATTCTAGGTTTAGTGAGTGTCACTCTTGACACAGTAAAGTTAATCAAGAGGGGACTATCACTACCTTTAAAAGAAAGACATCCCAGTCTGAAATTGGACACAATCTGGGCTAACCAAAGCTGTGCTGGAAACCTGCTATTGAAGAAGCAAACAAGAATCCCCACTGCCCAGCGTCATCTGAAGACAATCTGGAAAACTTGGTGCGGAGCAAAGCAGTCCAGCAGTGAAACAGCTGTACAGAGAGGTTGTTTAGGAACAATCAATTTAGATTTTCAAATCAGATACGGATCTGAGCCACAAAGTTTTGATCAGGATCCAGACAGGCTACAGGTGAGTCTTTGGTCTGATCTACCATGGGAGTCAGGCAGTGTTCACATCCTGATGTCTCCAAAGTTCTTGCTCAGTTTGGACCTGAGGGGATTCAACTCATGCCCAGCTCAAGCTCCAAAGGCTCAGATGTCTCATTACCTCAGTTCATCCTCTGCATTGAGGTTTGTATGGAAAAGTACCATGTCAACATGGGCAGGAGCTACAGATAACCCCAAAGACAGAAAGAAACTAGGAAGTAAGCTTGTACAATAACTCTCTGCTTTCGTTTTCCCTTTTCCATCATTAGCTTTCAGATTAGACATTAAAAAAAAAAAAAAAAAAAAAAAAAAAAAGGAGGAAAATAAAAATACAGAAGTATAATGGCAAGGTCTGAGATACTTTAGCTTGATAAAAAGGCAAACCACCTTTGTGTGCATAAGAACCAACCACAGAACAGAGTTCCTGATATTTGCAGAAAATATGACTGAACAGAGAATGAGTAAATTCTCACAAAGTTCACCTGAATACTGGAGAACAGCCTAGCTTCATTACACCCTTGATATTTCATTTACAGCATTTGCTGAGGTTCATTTCAGGATGGGAGCTCTCCGGAATTGAATCTGGACATTTTAACTGAGAAATCTTGGAAACCTGTCTTGTTCAAGGTTCCAATTTTGCATGAAAAGTGAAGTGATCCCCTCTTCCCTAAGTGGTTTAACCACCTGTTAGTACAGCACTTTTCCACTGCTGTCTGGTGTAGGTACATTCTCATGCTTCTATTTGAAATCACAAATTTTGCTCTCAAGGATGACACTGAGGAGAAGGTCTATATATATATATATTTTTTTTTTTTTTTTTTTCCCACAAGCTAAAACCAGGTGAATTCTCTCCATCTAAGGCTCTCCCAAAATGCAGAGTGTCCCCAGGAACAGCCCACTGACTCAGCAACAGCACCCATTTGATATAAATGAATGGGAGGGAAAAAAACATCTCCTTGTCAACTTTCCAATTAAATTACATGGAAAGAAATTTAGGTTACAGCATGAAACCCTGCAGAATGAGGTCCTAATTGCTAAACATGAACTTTCAAATGGATTAAATAACAATGTACATTTAATCTGATGGTAAGAGTATAATTATACTCTTGTTGCTGCTGTTCATTGAGTAATTTACATGGGATATGATATCAACATCTGATCACCTGTCCTTCCTGCTTTTGGCCAACAGCACAGAAGCACAACTAGTTCCTTAGGGAGGGATCAGTCATATTTAAAGCTGCTGACCCTCAAAAATCCTCTTTCTGCCACTGAGCAGAAGAAACACCAGTCCTGTTTGCAGCAACCAACAACCATAATAAAGTCTCCTTAAGCAGCTCAGCTCCTACCAGACACATCCTGGCCAGCATTTGCCACCTGGCTTCCAGAGCAATCCCATGAGGGAAGGTGGAAAAGGTGCTTAGAGGAGCAGCTGAGGAGCAGAAGGACCAAACATCATTTTCTAACCTGTTTTCCAGGAAGATATTTCTGTAGTATTATTAAGAAATACTCTGCAGCTGCAGAAAAAAACATTTCAAAGGCCTCATGCCTTTCTGCAGGCAGCGTGTTCTGAGTACTGGGTATTTATTTGTCTATGAGAAGCCAAACCATTTCCACTTCTGAATGACTATTTTTACTCAGATCTCATGGTTTCAACAATCACGTGCCTGAAGTCCTGAAGACTCTAAGTAGAGGAAAACATGCTTTTTTTCTGGAAAAAACACATCAAAGACCTAGTGCTTTACAGACCTTGCCTGCTAATTATCTGTTGATTCTTACAGACCAAAACTACCTGCAATACTTTAAAATTCCTTTAACTGCAGCATCTGTGCTAGAAGCCTGCAGTGACTTCAGTCTAAATTATTCCATGAAGACTTGAAGCAATATTTGGCACAGTAGCTAAATATGGTTTTCTTCAGTTTCAGAGAAAATTCTGAATTTCAGTCCAACATTTTCAGCATGAGCTAAATTAATTTGAGGCATTGCTGTCCACCTCTCTTTAAACACTGAGAGCACAACAGAACAGCTGCAGAGAGACATGTTTCACATAGATTTGGAAGTCATGCATGTGCAGTTGGCTAGACTGAGCTAAGCTCTTCCTTAATAGAAGTGTAAACTCTACAAAGAATTCAAAAATCAAGCTGAGGCACATTTGCTGTTACACCAAATATTCAAAGAGAGAATTTGTTTGAGAAGCAGGTCTCTTCTCATTCCAGCACCTGACTTCATTTTTTCCTTAAGCATCCTAGCTGAAATTAATAAATTGCAATTATTGGGTGATTATTTTATGAAAAATTCATTTTCTGAACAATGTCAGAGTAACAGGGTTCACACAACTAATTTTAGGAAGCATTTCTTTTTAGAATACTAAAATAGCAAAAAATATTTACCTCTCAGTTCTTATCAGAAAAAATAGGTGGTCAGTCAAATCTAAAATTGAATAAGAAGCAAAAGTACTGTAACTTACCAGAACACAAAATGAATGTGAACGAGGTAGGACTTCTACTTCTGTGGATAAAGATTTTGTCAGAATGGATTAAGGTGAGATTTTCATTAGGGACAGATTATTCCCTTCCCGCTCACCATGGGCTTTTCTTTTTCCCCTTCAGGAGTCAAGACATTGAACAGAGGGAACACACTCAATTTCCACATTCTGCTGGAACAAAACAGATCTCAAATGCAGCTAAAGGAAAGTCTATAGTGCTACCTGAGTCTTAGCTGCACAGTCTGTCTGTTGCTATACAATACAGTGCATTGCATGAGAATTTATTTCATTTTGCTTATTTTTTTGAGCCTTTTTTCTCACTTTTTTTGCTAGCTGACAGAACTTCGCTTCGGATTCTTCCAGCTGCAAAAAGTGTGAACACAGGCTCAACCACAAGACCAAAGCAAACCCAAAATCTCCCCACGTTGACACTATTTTGAGTGTTTCCCTTAACTTGCAGCATACTGTGTGAGTTCTGACGAGAAGGGATTGTAGGATCCAAGCTGAAATTAATTAAATCTGAAATAGAGATCGATATTTTATCCTCTGTGATGGCAACTTTCTACTCTTTAAGGGCTCTTGTGTGCTGTCCCCTGGCAGCGATGCCTATAAACCTAAAGAGAAAATGATAAAATCTAGTTTGGTTCTGCTAAGAAATCACTGTCTTAGTTTCATGATATGCCGCTGAGCATACATTTATATGCCCATTTATTTGTTCATACTTTTAGATTTGCCTTTTAGTCAGAAATTATTAGACAGAGGACAGGCAGAAATGCTGTTCAGAGAAGGGCTGTGAGTCAGTGGACACACCCTCAAAGTAGTTCACACTTCACCAAAAACATGGGCTTGCCAAAAGAGACAAGCTGGAGAAGTCAAGGGTTTAGAGATGTCAAGGGTTTAGAGAACACCAAAGAAATAGGAATTGGGAAACAGGCTCATGAGGGAGATCTGGAGATTAAGAGTTTCAGCCTCTTGTCAAAAGAAGGATTATTGCTGATACTAGACCAGGCCAGTGGTGTTTGTCATCTCTTTGCTTTGGAGCCAGACAGCTGGCTTTCATGGTGGAAAAGTCCTGTGTTCTCCGAAAAATACTGAAGGAAGATTTCAGGCTGAGGAGGGGAGAAGAAACTTGGGCCAGCTTCCATTGAACTGAACACCAGCAGTTGTGTTGAGGTATTTTCTCTAAGCCTGGAGATTGACTTTTGCTGTGTGGGTTCATATGAAGTCTTCCAAGATAAACGGGCCAGGAGTACCAACATTTCACATCCACTTCCCAAAGAGTGGATTTTCCTCTGGGAACCCCACAGATCCAGACTTGTATGTGACTCTGCCAAACTTCAGTGCTATTCCTGAGTCCCAGGACAGCCTCAAAGACTGAACTCTTCTCCAGGGAGGCTGGATGTTTGGAAGGCAGGAAGATATCAGCCTGATACTCCTATTCCCATAGCAACTCCTGCAAAGTTTTTGCTTAGGGATACAAAGGCAAGAGCTCTGCATGGGGAGCATTCAGCCTCTGTACCTCCAGGCTGGAGGAAAATGCCAACAGTCAAGATAGCAATAATGAGGCAAACATTTACCCAGGCTTCATAAGCAAAGGGAGGACAATGAGCCTGGGAACATAGTGTGTGCAAAATCCCAGTTATCCCACGGCACTAATGCTCCCTGGAAAGCCCAGGGTTCTCAGCTGAAAGAAAGGGACTTGCTCGTTAAGGCAGAGGGGTAATATTGTGAGTAAAGGATCATTGTTAGTAATCATTCCCTTTGCTTCTTCCCTCTCACTCCTGTGATTTCAGTTCAGCACAGGGATTCCCAACACAGATGATCCAGGACATGAAGGGAACTTAAGGAAAGACAGGGTAGGACTGTCACGGTAGTGATAGGACAAGGGGGAGTGGGTTCAAATCAAAGAGAATGGGTTTAGATGAGATTTTAGGAAAAAAAATTCTTGGCTGTGAGGATGGTGAGGCACAGGTTTCCCAAAAAAGCTGTGGCTGCTTCACTCCTCAAGGACAGGTTGGACAGGGCTCGGAGCAAAGTGGGATAGTGGAAAGTGTCCCTGACCATGGCATGGGGTTGGAACAAGATGATCTTTAGGGTTCCTTCCAACCAAAATCATTCTATGATTTTATTATCCAGTCACATCCAGCCCAATACCTAAATGTGAGGAGATCAAATGCTTTGTTTCAAACTCACACAATCCTGACACTAAGGTGGATGGGAAAATGCAACTGCAAAAATCTAGAACTCATCCCAAGGTCTACTGTTACTACATTAGTGACGTGATTCTTATTGATGTATCACTGACCAGGCCTTTCCTCTTTTAATTTAGTGAAAGTGCAGGGCTAGAACACATAATATGCAAATTACTTGTAGGTCTATCTGAATAAGTGTTTCCAGAGATCCCTGAAAAAAGGCTGTCTGACAGCCTAAAATACAACATTCTACCCCTTTCCCATTAAACCCAGGTTAAGGAAATAAGCATCTTAACAGGGATAGTTCTCTACTTTTTGACCCCTAGGGAAAAAGGCATGAGCATGTAAAGCTATCAGGTGATCAATGGTTTCATGCTGTTTCACAGCATACACATTCCTATAAGATCCAACTCTAGTACAACCAAAAAGCTGCTTAAACTGGGAACAGGATCTGATTAAAACACCAGATTAAAAAGGAAAAACCCAAACCTTGACATCTTACCAACATGTATTTAAAAACCTGCATTTAGTAAAGAAAGATTTCATGACAAAACCACTAGCATCACTTTAGGTTTTTGGAGGAGTAAGGAAATACACTCAGCTCCAGATTTTTGGGTGAATATTTAGCTCCAGTCAGGAACAGCCTCAGCGCTGGATCCAGCAGATCATCAGATACTGGGGAATACAATATTTCAACAGTTCATGACAGGGCTTGAGTTGGTAATCCAAATACCAGCCTGTCTCCATCTATTTTGATCTGTATGGGAATACAGCCTGCAAAATTTCCACCTGTGTTTGGGTTCAGGAGTCAGTGCAGCTTGGCAACGTGTCCCTGACCTCTTATGGATGTTGTCCTCTGGCACACTGGGGGCATTTTTGGAGGATCTATCTTGTAGACCCTAGACCTGTGTGACCTAGGGCAAGTCACTCCCCATGACCTGCAAAACAAAAAATCCCTGTAAAACACTGGGGGAAAGGGTGCAGGAGGGAAAAAAGAGGATTTTGCTCCCCCCCAGAGCTGCCAAGTGCAGAACCAGTCACGTGTAGGGACCCATCTCCAGAGCAAGCCAATATAAAAACCACACACAGATGACTATGCACTCTTAAAAAGTTTTTATTAATTTTCATTGTTTTTTTTTTTTAAAAAAAAAAACAAACCCGTCAGTGCAACAGTTCAGTATCCCCTTCCTATCCCCCATCAGTAAGCAGTAATTTTAAAATCAGGAAATACCGAGTGCTGAAGCCAATGGGTTAGCATTTTGCTATTATTTCCTTCTGTCAAACTCTGAAAAAGTCCTCTGTATAAATTAAACAATGAAAAAAATGTTATTTTCAATTCTATGTCATTACAGTCAACAGAATCATAATAATGCACCTAAAATGTGTGTCCACAATATATCAGGTATACATTTTTGGGAAAAGAAAAAAAAGGAAAAAAAATATGATATTCTAAGCTTGTTAAAAGGATAATGGTCCCATATTTTTTTATTACAGGTTAGCAAAACAAAATCCAATGGATTACAATATTTACATGTTATTTGAAAAATTAAGTAGTGATAAAAGCCTTTCACAATCTTTGTTTCTTTTTTTTTTTTTCTTTTTTTTTTTTTTTTTTTCTTTTTCCTTTTTGGTAACTATTACAAACACCCAATCCAGGTATGGAACTGTTTAAATATATTTGAAATGAGGCCAATTAAAAAAACAAATACAGACACAAAATGTGTATTTATACTTGTCCCTCCAATTTTTTTTTCCTATGATGTTCCCTCCCTATTTAAAAGAAAACCAAACCAAAATTTAAAAAAAAAACAAAACAACCCAAACAACAACAGAAGAATCAAAAGAATCCCCCTAACACACAATTGATGAATCCCCAAAAGCAAAACACCATGCTTCTCAAGTAGCACTTATTCCACAAATGCAACATTTTTGCCATCACTTTTAATTGAAGCTCTCCAGGACACAATTTCCTGGAGAGCTTCCTATTTTCCCCCCCTCCCCCTCCCCCTGATACCCCCCAAAAAAACAAAAAAAACAAACGAAGACACATGCATTTCTAAAACTAGGTTTCAGTCAAATACTTTCTACTTTTTGGAAAGAAAGTTTTTTTCTTTTTTTCCTCATTTTTCTTTTTTTTTAAAAATTCTTTTTTTTTTTTTTTTTTTTTTTAAATTTTTTTTTTTTGTTGTATCTTTTTTTGTTCACAATCAGAACATACCATGGGCAGCAGATCCTGTATTGGCCGCTCAGGCAAAATCCCCAAATTGAGTTTAAATAGGCTTTCTACCAAAGGAGTAGTTGCAGGATCAGCCATTTAAGGTATGCAGGTTCCTATTCATTCTACACTGCTCCCCTCATGCTAAAAAGCTAAGGAGGAGGGGAAAAAAAACTCAGCAACTCCATCCACTGAATTGAGTTAAAAGTAGTTCTCCAGGCTCAATGGTGTGTAACCAACTCACCTCCACTTGCAAAAAGATGTGTTAACAGACACCCCTCCCTCCCACCACACCAAAACAAACAAACAAACAAACAAAACAACAACAGACCACAGACAGACTTTAAAAAAAAAAAAAGGAAAAAAAAAGGCAGCTAATCTCAACAAAAAGCTACTGGTGTGAGACTGATTGATGTTAATACAACAAGCAACAGAACGGTTATGAGGACCTATGTGTTTGGCCCTTGAGCTGCATAGCTGTGCTGTAAGTTTGGTTCTTTAGTTTTTTTGTTGTGGGTTTCTTTTTCTTTTTTTTTTTTTTTTTTTTTTTTTTGTGTGTGTGTGTGTGTGTGTGTGTGTGTGTGGTGTTTTTTTTTTTTTTTTTTTTAAGTTAAAACTTCTTTGTTATCTCCATATGTTTAAAATTAATGAGGACAATGACGACAACAACAAAAAAAGGTTATATTCACAAGATCTAGTCTCCTTTCCCTGTCCCCACTCAAAAAGAAATACTCATTTTTACATGAGAAACTTAATTGTGCTGTATTTGTAACACCTCAGGCTGACAGAAAATAAAACATGTGGCAAACAAAACTGCACAATCAGTCACATGAAATCTACCAAATACTCAAATTATAACTGAATACTAACAAATAGCTTACCTGGAATAAAGGATGACAATTCACAAACAGTTATCTAGGAATTAAAGTATCTCTCTCTTTTTTTTGTTTTTTTTTTTTACTAAAATAATTAAAAAAATCACAGTATTTTAAGAAATAAAACCCACACTGGGATTTTAAGCACAATTTGTTTTTCCTTTCTTTAAAACTTTTTTTTTCTTCCTCCATTCACCACCTTGCCCAGCAGTCTCTCTACATTTAACCACAACAACAACAGGTAGTACTGACAAATGCAGAGATCTCCCTTGGTTAATTCTGAGGTACTAAGAAACAGGTGACTGTTTTAAGCAAAGCAGTTTCTGTTTAGGTTTGTTTTGTTTTCCTTTTTTTTTCCCTGTGGTTTTTATTTTTTTTTTCTTTTTCTTTTTTTTTTCTTTTTTTTTTTTTTCCTTTTCTAAAGCAGTTGTGTTCAGTCTGGAAAAGCGTTATGTAGTAAAACTAGAAAAACGCACACGAACTTGTGCGTCCAAAAGTTGTCCCCCCACCACTTCTTCCACACTCACGACGCTCTGCTTCCACTCATAAAACAATCAAAGTCTCCACTGCAAAGCACGATGTGTAATGTAGGAAAAACACGGGGAGTTGCTTCATTAGTCCAAGATGAATGTAACTTCCCATTGTCAGATCCAGGAGGAAAAAAGATGCAGTGATGTAATGGAACCACTTATTCCATCACTTAAATAACTTTAATATACACACACTCACACAGGTACCAGTGCTTTGAAAATAGATCATTCAGTCCTAAAAGCAGCTTTATTTCTTCCTTCAGCCCACCCCGCCCTGCTCATCACTGTTCAAGTACTGTTGATTAGAACCACACCAAACGCTTGCTTATTCGTTTTTGGCCTCTGGGGTGTCTAGGAGAGGTTGGTCAGCTGTCACCACGCTGACCGCTGTTTCTCCATGGTGGGAGTAGTCCACCACCATGGTCTCAATGCCTTCCTTCTCTTCTGGCAGCATGCTGGCTGTTTCCTCCATGTCCTCCTTGGCCTGGCTGTCCTCATGGCTCCTGCACTTGCTCTCGTTCAGTGCCCTGCAAATAACAGGAACAGTCAGGCACGGGGTGCAGCAAAGCCAGCCCGTGCCTGTCACATGAGGGACAGCAGCAGATCACCTTCCAAAAAGGCAGCCATACCATGCCACTGCTCAAAAGGAGAGGCAGAGGAATGAAGTTGCTGGTGGGACATTCTAGCCCTGAAACTGAATCTTTGTTTAGTGCTGGGACAGACCTGGGATCAGAGAGAAGAACTCAAATTGTGACACTTGAAGTTTATTCTCATCTCTCTGGTCCCTTGTAAACAAGACTTAAGAGGCACCAAACAAAGGCACAGGAAAGGAGTACACTTCCCAAAGAGTTATTAAAACCCAGTAAATCTCTTCATAGGTTGCAGGCACTTCTATTCAGACTTATATTCTCTTAAGGGTAAGAGAAGTTATTGTTTCTCATCCCATCGCAGTTAACCCACAATATTGTATTCAGATGCTTCCCAGATGTCAGCAGCCCTGAATGACATCTACTCTTTGAAGAAAGTCTGGCTATAAAAGAGATCTCTGCTACCAATGAGATATACATCAAAAGAAGGAAACAGATTGCTCTAGAGATTCCCATCTGAGATGTATATAATCCTGCAGTGCACAAACTGCAATAGAGACAAAATGGTTTTTAAAAAATCAACAGCACACTTAGGGGAAGTTAATGCTGGCCAAGAGGCATTCACCTAGGGACAATCTTAAGTCTTAGAATCACAGTTAAACCCTACAGTTTACAGCCATCCTGGGCAGCAGGGATAAAAAGGATGCAGAGACATCCAATGACTACATCCAAAGACAGAATTTGTCTTCACAGAATTGAGTTTGCATTTATTGCAGCTTTTGGGGAGGGTAGGGATGGGGTAGGGGGAATACACGGAGATACTGACACCTTTGGTTGCGTAGCAAGGGAACACAAACCAACTTACATGCCATGCCTCAGCACATGCCGCTCCCACTCAGAGCCCTCGGTAAAGGATCGGCCACAGAACTCACATGGAAAGCGTTTCTCTGGAGCACTGCTGTCAGGAAACATCATAGGATCTGGAAAAAGACAGCAGAGCCTGTGAACTCAGGAATGACAGGGCAAGAAGGGACCACTGTGATCCTACTCCAGTCCCCTCTGCTGCACCTCTCATTCCAGAGAAGCAAAGGGACTTTCTTGTCAAATAACTGGAAAAATGCAGCTCCTGAAAAGAAAAGCAACACTGCAAGTGGCAAATTCCATCTTAGGTTGTAAAGCATCTCTGCAAGTAAGGAAACTAGTCCCTGCTCCTCTATTTCAACAAATGAAGAAATGGTGGAATTTAAATTCTAAACCAAAACTGCAATGCTTAGGACTGAAGTGGCTTGAAAGCACAATCAAAAAAGGCCACCCAAGTCCATCTATAATTTTGGAACTGGTAGTACAAATTTTAGGAAAGACATGGATTTGGTACATTTAACATATGATTCTTGTAATAGATCATGAAGCCTCATGGATTAAGTCCTGCATCTTAACTGCACGTGTGTTCATGCTATCCTAATCTTTTATACGAAGTTCTTGGAGCCTCATTTGCAGAAGTGTCAAGCACCTTGTAATATGAGTGAAGTCACTGGCAGCTCGGGGAGTGACATTCCTGAAAGCCAAGCTCTATGTGAACACAGCCTGCTCTGACAAAAGATGAAACATCTTCTCACAAATTAAGAAGATCGCTGCACAAGCCATTGAAAATAATGGCATGCACTATCTCACTTGATTCTTTTGCTAGAAATGAGACAGCACCATCTGCTCAGAGCATTAATTCCTTAGCAGGGATTATCTTAAGCAAGAAATCAACAGAATGTCTTTCTAACTCCTCCTGAACTACATAATAAAAGAAAAGGGATTTTGCTTAATTTTGGTTCTGATCTCTGCTCACTTGATTTCTTCACTCTCAGACTTACTCTGTTCAGGATCAGTCTATGAACTCAAAATTGCTAAAACATTTCCTATTATCCACACCTAAGTCCTGAAAATGCATATTTGTGACACACTTCTCACTAGTTAATCATTACTTCAGTTTTATATGGAGTAGTTCTTGACACAATTTTTGGCCCCTTTCCATGAAAGGAAAATAAAAAAAAAGTCCACTTTGTATTTCTTATTGTTGGGGGGCTTATTTATTCTGTGGTTAAATATTATAAAGCTGCTGTGTTGGGGAACACCAGAATGCAAGCAAGTGCCATCAGCTCAGTTTACATCTGTATTTTTAACACCTTAAGCATAGGACAAATGTATAAACATACTGCAACACAAAGACTAATAATGACACAGGGACAAATATTTTTGGTGGGTAATAGTTTTAGAAGCAAATGCTGCTGCTGAATATATAAGAATATAGCTAGGGATGGGGCTTGGAGAAACCTGGGATAGTAGAAGGTGACTCTGTCCATGGCAGGGGCTGGGACTGGTCACTCTTTAAAGGGCTCTTCCAACCCAAGCAGTCCATAATTTATACTTGCAAATCCCATTAAGTTTAGCAAGTGTTACTCTAGTAAATCCACCACTGTTTCAGATAACACTATCTTGTTCATCCTGCTCCCCAGTAACTTTTGCCTCTAGGGATGTGAATTTGGGCTGCTCCCCTGGAGGGTTATGAGAAGCTGCTCTTCTCTAGGTCCTGCAGAGGAGAAGGAACAGACTGCACAGACACCTGACCTCTCTGTGGTTTCGCTCTGTCACATACAAGCACCTGGACACTTAATTTTTGCTTATTATGGAAAAAACGCCTCTTGATCTGCTAAGACCAAGACATAAAGATCGGTTAACAGCCTCTCTGAGTCACAGTTCTACCTGGGAGAGCTGTTCCTGGCATGGTCTATGCCAGACACTTTTTCCCCACACATCTTCTTTTATACTATATCCTCTACCACAAGCAAATGACTCCCTTCCTTTCCCATCCAATAGTGCGGTTCAACTCCGTTACCCAGCTCTGCCTGTCCACATGGTCAGTGGCCTTTGTTTGGTCCAACAGCCCATTTGAAGAATCCACAAGCTCTTATTTGCACCATGAGTATTGCACAGAGCAGCTCAAGTCAAAGTAGTGAATCTAGAGAAGGAATCCTGATTCTCCCAAAGTCACAGACCTCAGACAGACACTTGAACACAAGTACTCTCAGCACTCTCAACATATCCCACTTCCTTCTAACACCACGAAGGCTAGAATTGTCAGATGCATGCCAGCAGCACCCAGGATTGCAGTTTGACATAGTTTGAAAGCTGTCACAGCATTAGCCACTGTGACAGGCTCTGTTTGAAACCACAGGTCTGGCTCTCTGCTGTCAGGGTAAACCACTGCTATGTCAGAAAGATCTTCTGAAAAGGCCAATGGAGATGCCAGCATGCAACTTAGCATCCTTCAGTTCCTGTCTCACTGGGATATTTCTCAAAAATCTTGCACCTAAAGAGTGGCAATTCACACAACTTGTCTAGAAAAAATCCAATAAATACAACTGGATCTTTTCTAATATCCTTTTTATAGTAGGCGTGTTTTTTGCATTTTCTGCCTCTTTTACAATATCTATTAAAAATTGTTAAAAGATTGAAAAGGAGAAAAAAAAAAGGGGAAAAAAAACCCCAAAAACAAAAACCCAAAAGAACAACGGTGAAACATCAACCCTGTGGGTCAGAGAAGAAAGAAATGCTGCAAAGCAAACCTGAAAATATGTCTGATTTTTTTAAGCTAGTCATCCAAATAAGCATGCAGAAATCATTTGAGCCAGTCACAGATTAAAGAAAACAGAGATAGAGGTGGGGAAAAAAAAAAAAAAAGTACAAAACCATCAAGACACTGTCTTGCTTAACTCTGAAACATGAGGATAACACAACGATTAACTCCAGCATGGAAGGTGATGTTTTTATACTGCCAATTTAAACAATGAACTTCATCTTGGGCTGCTGCCCTGCCTGTGGCACATGCACAGGGATTTGTGAGGCTTGGCAGTGAGCACTTTTTTCTCCTTGGTCTGGGCACCACGGCCTCCAAGGTCAGTTCAGTACCTGTGCCTGTGTGTAATGCTAAGGTAATCCTCACGAGGACAGCTTGACTTCTCACTCCCTGCTAGCTGTGCATCGACATACAACATTAATGAGCTTGCTGCATCTGCAGCTGAGGTGAGCTGGTGCTTTAATGAAGTCATGACACAATTATTGTTCCAGCTGCAAAGCTGAGAGGGTCGGAGCTGTCCACAAGAAATGCTGAACTATGAAATGCATGTGGAACTGATATCCCTCCTCAGATTTTTCTGGTGCTCTATCAAAGACCTTGTGAAGGATATTTTTCATTAAAACATAAATGGTTTCCTATCCAATTTGTTTGCATTCTCATTTAAGTTAAAAGCCATCACTAACTGCTCTTCAAGTGCTACTGATAAGCACAAACTGAATTCACACTGCAGGGACACAAAATAAAACCCAAAATACTGGGGTCTTGCTATTAAAAGGTAAGAGGCATGATCTGAATCCCCTTAGTTCTGTAAAATACCTGTGAATCCAGAAATGGGAATTTTTCAATGCCTAAAAAAAATGTACAAAGATACATTTTTTTTTTCTTTTGTAAAAAGCTCTTGAGTGAGTTTGAAAGCTAAAAATCTGGAGGAAAATGTTCACCAACATGGTGGCGTACCTTCAGATGAACTACACAGAACCTGCTTAGCAGTTGTCAGCATCAAGAATTGGGTGGTCTGTCATTCAACCCATGAAGGGACTAAAGATATTAAAGAGTTGTTGCATTTGAATGATGCATTGTGGCACCAGACAAAACACAGTCACACCAGGTATTGGAAAGACTTGTCTTTTATGGGAGAAGGTTGTTGGAAAGGAAACCCTTCATTTAATTAACAGAGAACTTACTTTTTCTCTGCTGATCTAAATTCAACCAAACCAAAAGTAAATGGTCTAGCCTTGTTGACGTCAGTGGAATTATTCTTAGATAAAAAGCTAGGCACATATTTAAATACAAAATGGTACAGAGAGGAGGGCATGGATGTGCCCTGGCTCTGGAGCTGCCAACTGCAGCAACTGCAAACAGGACTGACAGTCTGACAAATATTGCTGGGCTGAGAGATAAATAACAGCCTATAAAGCAGCCTTCATCCCTCACTTGGAGAATGCCAAGTGAAAGCTGGAAACTGGTTACCAAAACAGAAAATCTGACAGGCCACTAAAATACTTTCTCCAAGCCCTTATAGAGGTAATCTGGAGAGGCAGATTAGTCACAGATGCTATCTGTGCTTTCTCTGTGCATGTATTCCTCTGAACAGATGAAAAAAACTTGTAAGGAGGATTAGAAACACAGGATTCCTACAGGAGCTGTGTCTTCAGGAAAGCCACATTCTATTACTGTTTCTGCAGAGTACGTTCTGTCTACTCAACAGATGACCGGGCATGGTTGGACTGGTGAGGCTGGTAGCAGTGCCCAAAAAAATGCAACAAAGAACCCCCAACACATCAAAGAGCTGTACTGACCTCTCTCTTGAGCCTTGGGGCTTAACTCTTCTTCTTTTTCTTCATCATCACTGCTAGAGCTCTCTGTCTTCCCTTTCATTTGTTCCAACTGGTCCAAGTTAACACGTCCAACCAACTCAAAATTACGACTCACCTTTGAAAGAAACACTTCTCTTAGCACTCAGCACAATCACCAACCAGACAGAAAAATGAGCACAAATGCAAAACAAAACTGAGTACACCCCAAAGCCTGCTCAGCATGAGGTGGGACATGCAGTCCCCACAATCAAATTAACACTCATTTATTTCCAGTGGCAGTGATTCTTCCATTGCTGTTTATTTTGCATTTCTCGTTTCTGTTTTTTGGAAATTAATGAGATTTAGTAAACCCTCTTCATCCAAAAAATGTAAAACATTGAGTTGTATCCTCATTTTTATGGCATTACTCAACCGCTGTGATCAAACACTGCTTCCACACATCCACGCTGAAGGGAAACTCTCTGTGACAGGTTCATTCAGCTTTATTCATGAAAGGATCGTTCTTTTTTTCACTAAGCACATGGCTGCTGTATGGCACAGAGACTCTCACTCATTAATAACAGATTAATTTTCATTATGCCGGGCTGCAAAGTGCTCAGCAAACTGATACACAGACTATAATGGGAACACTTCACCCAGCAGTCAAATTCAGCTAACCCTGGGGTGAAATGCACCAGCTACTTAACAGCTCACAGCAGCAGTATGAAAGGAGCAGCTCAGGGCACAGAAGTCAGGAACTGCACCACATCCAACAGGAACAGTGGAGCAGCAGCCCAGATTTATAGTGGAGGCGGAGAGCATGGAGCGTGACTGGGACACTAAGGCTAACACTTGCTGGATGACAAGCACCCTCTGAGCTCATTGATCACTGCTGGGAAGGGTTTTGGATTCATCTTTCATGCAGAGAGACAGCCCTCCAGCAGCACAGGCACTGAGCCATGCAGGCAGAGGGGATGGAGACAGAGCAGTGAGTGCAGTACAATGCGTCCTGCAAGAGGCTGAATGAAATATCAACACCCACTGACTGTTTTTTACCCCTCTGTGGGAAAGGAAATGTGAATGATCCCAAGGAGGACATGAAGCAGGCTGTAGCGTACATCCAAAGCAAAATATCCTGAATATAAAGGTGTGAAGATTCCTAGTACCAGGTTACAGACAGTTGTGATGAGGTTTTCTAACTTAACACATCACCCACAGCGGTTTAAACAAACAAGACCACATGCAAGGCACTTGACTGAACTCAGCTCATGTAAAGGAACACCTTTTAAGGTACTATGCACAACCTGGGTAGTATCTGAGCCCAGAACTTAAGACACAAATTGGAGAGGTATAATTTACCCGGAAAAAAAGAGGAAATGATACCTTAAACTACCAGCACCACCACTGCAGGTCCAAATCAGAAGGGAGAGCTAAGTTAAGGGAATAATCTTCCCAGCCTGATGCACTGTGTCAAAAAACCCCAAGCAATAGCTCTTCCTGTATACACCAAGCACCTTGCTGTGATGATCAGCAGGTGTGGAACTCTTTCTGTACCATATGAATCACAGAAGATTCTCCAGAAGTAATAAAGATGGAAGAGGAGCCTATCATGCCAACACAAAAATTAACAAAGTTTGGTTTTATAAGACGGTCAAATATTTTTTGAGCATGAAAAATGTGTTTGGTTTTTTTGGTGTTTTGTTTGTTTGTTTGTTTGTTTGGGTTTTTTGTTTGTTTGTTTGTTTTGTTGTGTTTTGGTTTTTTCCTGGGACTTCTGCTGCTAATACCTTCCATATATATTTGGCTTTAATGAAAAGTCATTCAGTCAATGAAGCTTTTAGTGAGAACCTTGGGCAGCTAAGCTCCAACAGGTGAAGGCATACAGCTGCCTCCCCTGGACACCTGCCAAGGAAGCACTCTAGGAAATATTCCAAAACACATCTCAGTTCTAGAATTTAAACTCAGCTTCTTTCTCAACTACAGAAATTCAAAGCTAACAGTCTGTGGAAAACCTTTAATGACTTCTCAAAGACTGGACCGGGTATGCACTGGGGTAATCCATGAAAACTCCACAGCAGTCCTAACTGAGGTGCTGGTTAGACTTGCTGTTTATCTTTCCCTTGTTAAATGTAAATGCAGATCTATAGACTTCTTTGTTATTAAAATATGTGCGGCATGTCACCTGTATTTGGAATGTCCTGTCTTTTTCAGGGGCTGAATCAGACTACCTTGGTATTGCTCCAGGACCCTTTCCCCAAACCCCTTTAAATAAACCCAGCATACACAAGAGCCTTTTCCAGATAACCACACTCTGCATGCAGCAGTTTGCCAATTCTGATCAATCTGAACAGCTTCAGAAACGATTATTTTTCAGTTTCTGAAGAAACAAACTAAAGTAAGGGTAAATAAAGAGAAAAATGAGAAAGGGAAGCACAACACAGAATTAGTTTTCAGATTTGGGGAGGGAGAGGAAAAATAACTCCAGTGTCAAGTTAATTAGACACGCAAATAAATCAGTTCAGTAGAAGACTGGACTGCCACAAATTAACTGGGGTCTTACCTTGTGCTCATCTCGAAGGTGAGCGTCCAGCTCCTCTGTATGTTTGGTCTCATAGTAGCAGAGCTGGCATTTGTAAGGTTTCAGTTCATTGTGCTTCTCTATGTGCTGCTGCAAGCTCTCGTCACTGGAGCAGGTAAAAGTACACTTGTCACAGCGGAAAACGACTCCCTGCAGGTACTTGGATAGCTTGGAACGGCAGACTTCAATGGGAACAACCCTCTCCTCTGTAGGGACAGCACAACATTCACTTAATAACACCAGGAAAACAATCCTCCCTGCCAGGGCAGGGTTAATCTCCAAAAGCTACAAACGCAGGTGTCCTCTGTGACTGGTGATTGGGTGAAGAGGATGGAATGGAAGCTTTTTGGGCCAAGAGAGACTCCATATATGAGTCAGAGGAGCAGAACCTAGGAACACAAAACCAGCCATAAATCAGCCAAGACCAAACGTGTGTTTTTGTTCAGTACTTGACAGCAGCTGGAAACCGCTTCTAGAAAAGTAATAAACAGGGGAGCTGCAGGGTGTGCTTCCCAAAGCATCACATGCTGCTGGCTCTGCATAAATTGGAGCTGGGGTCCTCACCATCATACCCAAACCTCTCTTCCGGGGACAGAGAAAGTGAGCAAGGCAGCACCTCTCCCTGGAAAAAGGCTGTGCAAGTTCAGCCAGCAACAGAAACTTCCTGACATACCCAGAGCTTTTGGAAAACCCAAACTCTGCACACATGATGTACGGAAAATACTCTTGCTGAGTTTTTAAACTCTGCACTCCCCCTCTAACAAAGCAGTGATATTTAGCAGAGCAGCAATTAATTTTGGTCATTTGACACAGCCAGAATCCGATGTGCCTCAACACCCATACACTGTGGTTCCCTCCATGCTGTGCACACAAGAGAAACCCCAAATCTGACCATTCAGCTGAGGGCCACCCGCAGATCCTCATTAAGTCTTTTGTTACCCAAACTAGCATTTTGAGCTAGAACACTTGAAACTTAGTACTCTTCCTCTTTATGGACTGCATACTAAAGGAGGGGTTTGATCCTCCTTATCCAGGCTCATCCCCAAGGACAGGAGGGAAAAAAAAAAAAAAAGGCCTGAACCTCCTATGGTAGACATGAAGGCTGAAGGAATGCGAGACGTGGCAGTGCACACATGGATCTGAGCCAACGGGCCCTTTCTTCTAGTGAGGAGGGTAAAATTACATCCAAAGACAACTACAGAAACACACATTCCCTTTACAGTAAGACTTTTTTGTACAGCTCAACAAAATATTCCATCCTGCCTAGCTTCTCCCTGAGCACAAAATCTGTCTTGTTATCTATCTTGTAACTTCCACTTTTTGAAGTTTTCCCCAAAGCTATGCCTTAACCAAATAAAAACCAAGAAAACAAACACACGGAGACTTGTGATTCTTTTCTACACCAACAACAGCTTCTCTAACTATAAAGAAACCAAATAGTGGCCACTGAGGGAGGAAACAGGGGAGAGGAGAGAAGGGTTTAAGACGGCAGAGTTTAAAGCTATAGTGCTGAGATCACTAGAAAAACTTTTTACAAGGTTGTTGCAGCTGCACGCCTTTGGACTCTCAGAAACAAGTGACACAGCCAGTTTCAGAAGTGAAAAAGCCAAGTGAAGTTTTCAAAAACAGAAATACTAATTACAATATTTTAACATTCACTTTTCCTTTAACACTTGGCAGAACTTAAAAAAGCTAAGACATGAGATAGTATAAAACTTTAAATCTACCAGTCTCAAGTAAATCAGCATTCTCTTATTCTCATGAACAAAACCTATTACCTCACAGCCACACACAGAGTCCCCAAGTCACAGGCAACACAGTAAGAGAAGAGTAAAACAGACACAAATATCAACTCTAGATTGAAATATTTCAATTTCAGGAAATGATTTATAACTTTTACATGATGTATTCATATCAGTGAGCTTCTTCCAAGCTATGATTTTGAAACTTGCAGGGCTACCTGGACCTGGAATGTTCCATTTTTTAAGGTGATGCTCTCACCTCCAGCTTGTCCCTGCAAAGTCCTGTTTATTTAATTACTCATTTAGAATGCACTTATCATGTCTGGACAACCAACAAAATTACAGCAAACTATAAAGTCCCATACAAAAACTGAAGAAGTAGCTTCTTTACCCCAGTGAGACTTCTTCAAAGTTCATCAGTGTCTACTCAAAGACTACTGTACACACCTTACAAAAAGATGTCCTGACTTGTGGAACAATTTTGTGAGAGGTGTAATTAAAAAATTAACAACAAAATGAACACCTAATAAAAGCATCATCTTGGTTTAAGAAATCCAATCCTTCCATTAGACTGGAAAATTCAGGCTCATTGTATCAGGGAATCAATTGAAAGGACATTAATGACTGTACTATAACTCAAAGCAGACATACATTTTTTTTGCTGAAGTCATAAGCGTTCAGGACTCTCTTAGTCCTTTCTCCTTGTAAGGTAGAAATCTTTAAGTCAGCCACTCACCAAAGCATATATAACCTATTTCCTTCCCTCAAAAGTAAACAAAACAAACAAAAACATCCTACTATCTAGACACAGACCATTTTTTAATGCATTTTTGGTTTTGAAAATATAGATTTTTGCCCGGAAATCCAAACTCCTGTTCCAAAATTCTGTCACAGAACAAGCAGCATTTGCATTCCAGTAGTCAAAAGCAAGCACTGCACAAGGCTTCTGTATGTATCAGTGAAACTATATGTACAATGGAAAATGCCAGAAAAAAAGCATGTGCAAGGAATCAGGGTCTGTAGCAAGGAAGCCTTTGGGGAAGTAGGTAAATTTGAAAATTTATCTTAAAGGTTACTATTCAAAACATAGAGGTGTTATTCTCTGATATGGAAGAAGAAAATCACTAGTTCTCTACAGGAAGGATAAGGAAGAAAAATACCAACATACTTTGAAATGCATGAGAGGAATGCTACTGGAAAGGATAGTATCAGGAGAAAAGGTGGTCAGGCCTTGTCAGGGGCTGCCCAGGGAGGTTTGGAGTCCCCATCCCTGGAGGTGTCCAAGGAACAGCTGGAGGTGGCATCCAGTGTTCTGGACTGGGGATTAGTCACAGGTTGGACTCGATGGTCTCCGAGCTCTTTTCCATCCTAACTGATTCTGTTACACACTAATTGCACTGTCCAGCATAAATTAAAGGCTAACATGCTGCTAGATCTCCTCTTGTCTGTCATAAAGACCAGGATGAACTAGACAGCCAAACTTCTCCTCACTGACCTGGAGCAGCCTCTGGCTGTGTCAGGCCCTTGGGACAGGACACCTGTAATGAGTCAGTGCTCCATTTGTACCCAGAGAAGGCAGGTTGAATTGCCCTGACACTGATCAGGGGCAGGTGGCACATGAGAGAAGCTCTTGGAAATTCTCCTTCTTCATGGAAAGCAAATTCCTTGCCTTTTTTTTTTTTTTTTTTTTCCCTCACTAGGCATTCAGACATCTAGCTGATATTGCTTTAACCTTGTGAAATTCAGCCTCCGTAGCCACTCATTAGAAGGCAAATATATTCTCCATTTCAAGCATATGCTGTCTCACCAAGGATTACGGGTGCAGCAACTTGGAAGTAATGTAAGAGTCATGCATCTGTAAACATGACTTTTGCACAGAAGGAGCATGGATTAACTAATGGATTGAATCCTTCACTCCTGATTTTACATACTGGACCACTCCATCCACCTCAAAACTAATTTTCTTGGGCTGCAGCTCAAGGTTATGCCCTTGCTTTGCCAATGCAATGGCCATAAAAGAGGAAGGCTATCTCAGACTACATTGACTTTCCCTGAGTCTTTCTTTCAGTGCACATTAAGTCTTGTCAAAACCATCCACCTCAGCTGCCACACAATTAAAAACAGTAGGGGGCTCTTCTTTAGCTGGATATATGCACCAGAAATTACTTTAAGTATGAACGCTGGGTAAATGATGAAAGAAAAAATTTTGTGACCTCTGAGACTCTTTTATCAGCTATAATCCTATTTTCATTAAAACTTCTTTTACCCTGCTTTTTCTCCCCCCAGCATTGTGGTGTGTAGACCATTATGTCCTTTTGCTATAAGGTTTGTTTCAGCACCAAAAACTCTTTTGAGGTTGGTTTGTGAAACTGAAGCAAGTTGCAGTTTCACTCACCCAGGAGATGACAACCTCCTTTCAACTGGTCAGAGACAGCTCTGCACAAGCAGTAGAGCTGCTTGAGCTCATGAAGTGCTCTTCCACTTCTGCAATGGGACATTCCCAATACCAAACCTATGCATGATGAAAAATACCTGAAACCCATCCAGTTCCCCATTTTAAAGGTCTAGCACTGTCTGCTGGAACGCTGGCATGGCCACAAAATGGAGCAAACTGGGCAAAATCTAACACAGCAACGTCTTCAAAGACAGGAAGTAAAAGCCAAACCATCAGCCAAACCCTTGCAACCAAATATGGCAGATTTACCATGTGCTTTCTGGATCACTGACAGGTCATTTCCCCAGATGTTCCCTCAGAGCAGCCCTGCTAGCAGAAAGAAATCTGAATTCTGCCAACCCCCGTGTGCTGGTACAAGAAGGACTTGTACCAACACTGAGGAGTGGTATGCTGTAAGGAATTACGACAGCACTTGTCACACCAGAATCTCCTCCAAGAAAAAGATGGCACGCAAAACCCGTGTTTGCTCACCACCAGTACCCCACTGTGAAACTCTGCCCAACCTGCAGGCAGGCAGAGTGCCATCCCAACACATGGGTTTGGATTTCAGCAGCCAACAGACCATCCACATGCATCAAGTGTGATAGCTGTGGGCAGGAATCCCAGCCCAGAGAGCCCAAACTACTGTCTCTTCTGAGCTAGCAAGCCCACAGTTAATAGAAAATAGAAATCCCTAATCCCACTTTTAGCAGGCCTTAAAAAAAAAAAAAAAAAAAAAAAAAAAATTAAATGGAGAGGTGTAGACAGAAAGAGAGTCTTACAGTAAAGCAAAAAATGAGATAATTATTTTGTTCCTAAGAACACTGAGAAGGAAATAATCAAGGAATTTATCAAGGGATATTCTGAGGCCTCTATGGATAGCTGATAAACCTTTTGGGTGAGTTTATGATAGCAAGGCCTTTAAGATAACAAGGACATTGGCAAGGCACAACTCTGGCCTAGATCAAAGTGGCAAATTAGGGCAACTCTCACTAAACAGGTGTTTGATGGCTGCTCATCTCTCTTGAGGAAAAGCTTAAAAATTGTCCCAAATCTGCCCTGTTTCAGCACCAGTGAACTTCAAATTTTACAGGAAAGAAATCAGATGCATCTTATAGAAATGAAACAAAAAGTCAATAAAGGGCTAGTGACTCCTTCAACATATTTGTCCTCATGTACAGAGAGAGGACAAATTTAATGAAACTAGTCTGAAATATCTGATGAAATCAGACCAGCGCACTGTCCAGCATTCCCCTCACTGGATACAGCCACAGCCACGGACATTGTTACCTCTGTGCAGAACTATGTGGTCAATCATGTTGCGTTTGTATTTGGTGTGGTAGAGACAAAGAGGGCAGCGAAGGTCTTTGGGTCCTTCCTCGGGAACTGCTGAATGCCCGGCCTCCACGTGCATAGTAAAAGCAGATCTGTGAGAGAGGAGGGAGACAATGGGAGCAGTCAGGACAGGAGCAGTGAGGTGTCACAGCTCTATAAGGGATGTGTGGTGTAAAAAGGTGCAGATGCCACTCAGCCCTGTCTGCACAGCCCTGCAGAGGGGCTGCTCACATGAGTGACACATGAGCACAGGAATCTGCAGGCTCATACCCTCAAAGCAACAAACACTCGTTGTGACAAGATATTCTGCTGCATGTGCTGCTCCATATAGTCACAGTGCTGTAGTTAAGATAGCAAAAGAATTCCCATCCTTCATGCTCATTATCTGTCTTCAGGCTGAAACCAGTGCACTTTCTCTGGTGAAGGTTAAATTTTTAGCAAGTTGAACAAAATTTATCAGCTGTTCTGGACTTGCAGAGGGGAGGACAACTTATGTCAGGTAGAAAGCATCCTTAACAATCTTGATCTAACCAGCTAAGCTGTTTAGACTGCTGGTACCAAAGGAATTTGTGCTCATTGCGAGTTCAGCACTGAGTGGTTTAACTTTCAAAGCATCAGCTGCAATGATCTGAAAACCCAACACTTAGAATACTGTATTTATTAGTATGGAAGAATAAATGAATACTCCATGGTACTTTTGAACCAAAAATTTCATGCTGGAGTTACACTGGCTGCATACTTAGAAGTTGCAAGAGATCTGCATAACAGAAGCAATTAACTGTACATCCATCTAACCACAACCCAAACTACTGAAATCAGAGCTGTCTCCAAACTTGGGGCAGTTGGTAATTTTTTCCTAAAGCAGTGATAAACCTTGCAAAAGCTAAGGGGCTTGACACGTTGAACTGGGCTTTGGACCCAATCCAGCAATCATTAAATTCTGGAGGTATATTTCTGTCGATTTTGGTCACTGCTCTCATGCTTTTAAAGTTTCTAGGGTCGCTTGATGAGGAGATTGGTATGTTTTGGGTTGGTTTTTTTTTGCCTCCTCCTCTCCTTTTTTAAGACAGAAAATATCCTACTATGAAAGTATTTAAATGCTGCCTGATTTATTTCTTAATATTAAGGTGAAAGAAAATGTGACTTGCAAGACACAGACAGATTGGATCTGTAAATTTCTGGTAGTATTTAAGACAGAGAGCAACAAGGATACTAAGCATAAGCAGCAAATTTTAACATGGGGAGAGCACAGATGAAGAAACAAAGGGTAGAGATGTGTAACTAGAGGCTGCTCCCATGTGGATTCTCTCAGGTTTGTGCTCAATATTCTCTTCAACAGAACTCCTCCCCTTGATCCAGTCCTACTGTTTATTGTCACTCTTAACAAGTGTGACCTCAAATGTCAGCTGAGGGTGTTATGCTTGAGGGCCCAGAACATTAGGAGGAAATGATGAACGCACAGGTGCCTTTCTCACTTTTCTTACGATAGAGCAGCTAAACACACACACAAACACACAAGGCACTGAGCCTTTCAATTTAAATAATTGGATTTTCTGAAATGTCTCTATATGCTATCAGATATCCTAGAGAATAGCATCTTTCTATCATTTAAGCTAGAACTATTGGGGGGAAAATAAAATCACACAAGAAGGGTTTCTTCAGTAAGGTGATATAAATTCCCCCATTGCCATGGGACACTTGATTGTCCCACATTTCATGCTGGTTGCACGTGGAAATTAAATTATATCTGCAGAGAAAATTTTCACACATAAGGACAAAGAGTTGTGAAATGACAGGACAAAGAAATCCTGGATGTCCTCCAAGGAGAAAATTCTAAAGGTACAAGAGCAGATTGACTCCATGTGCCAGAAGATGAGACTGGCCTGGCTGAACAGAGAGATGGGTCTGGAACTCGGGCAAAAAAGGAGAGTTTATGACTTTTGCAAGAAGGATCATGCTGAGAGGACAACAGGGATGTTGTGAACCTGCTGTCCTGAAGTTGCACCAAAGGAGATTTAGACTGGATGTAAGGAAAAATTTCTTACCAGAAAGGGTTGTCAGGCATGGGAGGAGGCTGCCCAGAGAAGTGGTTGAGTCACCACCTCTGGAGGGATTTAGATGTGCAGATATGTCACTAAGGTTTAATGTTGGGCTTGGCAGTGCTGGGTTAATGGTTAACTCGATGATCTTAAGGGTCTTTCCCATCCTAAACAATTCTATGATTCTGAAAGCTACTGCAAGGACTTAGTGTGCTGTTGTCTCCAGCAGATGGTATTGGCTGTTGTAGGAGAGAAGAAAACTGATTACACAGATGCTGCTGTGATCTAGACAGCATTTCCTATGTTCCTCTCCCTGGTCAGCAGTGGCCATGTTCCTGTGAGCTACAGCCATCTCTCAAAGACCTCAGAAATCTTTTCAAGTGGTAAAAAAAACCCCTTACAAGTTCAGTTCATCTATTTTGCACAGTACTTACTTAAAACCTGTATAAAAGGAACAATCTTTGCACTTGAAGAGCTTTTTCCCTCCGTGCTTGTCACGGTAGTGGCGCCGGATGCTCTGTATGTACCCCGACGAGAATTCGCAAAATTCACAGTTAAGGATCGCTTCGGCTTTTTCCACTCCCACAGCACTCCCAGAAAGTGGGATTGGGCTGATGTTGTTGTTGTTCCTGGCCAAAGCTGCAGACTGGTAGTGGTTCAACTGCTGCTGAACATCAGGAGGCTCCGAGTATGAAGAGTCTGCAGGGAAACAGAGCGAAGTTGTTATTCCAGGTGGATCAACAAATCTAAAAGGGTTTGATGATGCCTGCTCCAGAACCTACTAGCTTTTGGAGAGGGTTGATCAAGCTGTTGGTTATGAAACTAATCCTGCCTTCTGAAGGGATTAAGAGGTGCAGCACTTCCTAATCTAATTTACTGTGTATTCTACAATTTATAAGGTGAGCAATATAAATTATGCTTTTTCAAATCTAATTTGGGGAAGGAAGAAGTGACACATCTAAATTAAAGTAGTCTAAAAAGAAGCTTGATTTTAAGACACTTAATTTGTGAAGGTAAAGCCCATTAATCATATTGCTAAATGTTTTATGGGTTTGGCACATAAATCAGACCAGATTCCCTCAAACATCTTATGCCAGCTCACACAGGGTGAAGATCTGGCACAGGATACATTTAAATAATCTATCAATATGGGGAGAAAAAAAAAAAAAAAAAAAAAAAAAAAAAAATAAATGAATATTCTTCCTTACTCATGCTGATGATGTTAGAAATTAAATCATCATTGGGAAAAAGAATCTGTTTAACCATAAATTCCAGTAAAGCAAACTTTCAAACTGCTATTTTGCTATACTGAGAAAAGAGATCTCTAAAGACACATCCCTTCTATAAGCCAGCAGAACTCTGTCACACCATTTTAATGGCATGTGGAGGACAGAGTCCAGAGATTTCTCAGTACTGAAACTGAAAGCTGTAATATGTTGGTTGGATACCCCTAAAAAGGAGTGTCGGGGGAAGGAGGGACGTATTGAATCTTTCCCAACACATTGCTTGAATGTAGAGGTTAGGAATTCATCTGCTTTGTTGTACATAACCCACAGCTGCCCATGAATGGCACAAATCAAAGCTGATGGATAAAGCACAGATGAATTTCAGGGCAAGTTTCCTGAATAGAAGACAAAAGGCTCTTTTCCTAAGCTTCCTAGAAGATGGGAAAAAAGCAAGAAGGCAGGGGGTGGGAGAAGTTAGGACGCAAACTGTACCAGCCACCTCCTGCTTTGATGTGTACTTCATTTTCCAAAGCTGAATTCTCCAAGGCTAGATATATAAGAATTCCCTAATAGACACACATTTCTGGGAACTTAACACCATCCATTCCAACCAATTAGTATGGTGAAAGAAAAGGCAAACAGGCCTATACAAACACTGAGTGGGGGGGACTTCTCCACCTGTCTTCAAAAGAATAAAATGCTTGCTTTCTTTTCCCACTACCACGGGCAGGGTTTACATATGCCCAAGAAATGAGCAACAAATAATGACAATTAAAAAAACAAACACGGAAACAAAACAGACACAACAGGTAAATATCTCCACAGTCCCTTGGCTTCACCACTAGGTATATGTAGCAAAGAGAAAGGCAGAGACATGAAAGATTCTGGTAAAATTAATGAAATTTGGTTTTGTTTTTCTCATCCAATCCCCATGAACTTAGTGAGGCTGGATTGCAACGCAGCATTTATCATGTCTTGCTTCCACCACTCCTACAGCACATTTGTTCACCAAGAGTGCTCACAATGAGCTCCACCTGCTTAAATGCCAAGGCCTTCCGTCCCTCATGGTTGAAGCAGGCTCCCCACATCCTTTACTTTGGCACAGGACAGGCCTGAGGAACTGTAAACCTCTGCAGAAGTCTCTTCTCTCTCAAAGGCAGCAACTGTGTGCTCACCCTCCTTTGGAAAAGAACCTTGAGGACTCAGAGGGGGATTTGTTGACTCATTTCTCTGTGCTACCATGTTCAGTGATTCTAAAAGTTCAAAACACAGTCGGACAGATCCCCTGGAAAGGGGAGGGCAGGTGGGGTTTTTTTGTTGTTTTGGTGTTTGGGGTTTTTTTTGTTTGTTTGTTGGGGGGTTTGTGTTTGGGGTTTTTTGTGTTTGGGGTTTTTTGGGGGGAGGTTTTTGTTGTTGTTGATTTTTTTTTTGTTTTTTTTTTTAATGTGTACCAGTCAAATTACTGTTAGGGTATTAACTCTGTGGCTCATTTGTTCCCCTCCTCAGGAAGAAAGGATCAAAAATTTCCACCACATCACCAATGTTCCTGGCCAAAGCCCCAGAGATATCCATGGCTAAGAAGGTTAGAGGTCTAAAAATGATTCTTTTCAGAAGTTCTACTGTTGTCTGCAAGATCTACTGTACTTCAGATATTTTTCCTCCTCCTATCATCTGGTGCCTATTATTTCAGCTTTCGAACTATTCCATCAGTTATTTACACAGCCCTGTGGAATCTGGTATGTGAAAACTGCAGAAGAAGATAGTTTCATGTCAATTCCCACACACAAAAACAAAGAAAGCACATCAAGCAGATTTCCCTGTCACCTGGAATAGCCAGAAGAAAATACTGCCTTTCACATTAAATACCTCACGGTTTTTAGTATATTGCTCCATTACACTTAAAACAGCAATGATATTTAGAGGAATGAAAAAAAGCCATCTGAAGAGTTTTTCCAGTGAGTTGTACCCTTGAACAATGGTAGCATGCACGACCTAGTGTACTCTTTGCCTTCTCCCTTGCCAAATTCTTTCATTACACTTGCTGTAAACCTGCTGCAGTGCAAGATTTAGCACTTCCTGAAGGAAAACACTCAGGAGTAACATATGTGCACAGGGCTTCTGTTGGTGTCTGAGAACCAGTTTGCCAGACAGCTCTCCTGGCATGAAGGTGCACCCCAGCTCCACCAGGAACACTCTGGACAGAGCCCAAAGCTGACTGAAGGGATTGGAAGTTTTCCACTGGGTTCAGTGAGCCCCACCTTCATTGTGCCCACTCCAAAACCAGCAGAGGCAGTGGAACGACGGCAACTGACCTGAGCTTGCCGCCAAAGATGCATTCTGAGCACAGAGCAAATCGCCAGCAAATGAGAAACAGTGGATGGGAGTGAGCTTTTGGATATTTTTTAAAAATTTATTTTTTCAAAAGCAGTGTCTTAGAGAAGGGCCAGGAGCTGCAAATCCACAGTCACAGAAAAACAGCACCGCTTTAAAAACTGCATTTTTTCTTGGTCTGTTCCTGCTGGAAGAGTGGGCTGATGTTCCAGACACATTTTGGAGGTGTTGCCGCAACAACAGGATGCCAGGCTGGAGAATGAAGGACTAAAGGAGCAGAATTTTTCCCTCAGAAGTGACCCAAAAACTGAGTCATGGTCTTACACAATGCAAATTCCACCTCCTCTTCCTCCTGCACCCCCAAGCATAAAGGGCAGGGAGCACTCTGATAAAGTATTAACCAGCTTGGCCTAGAGAAGGAAGAGAGTTTAGCCACCCATGTCTGAAAAAAAGAAAAAAGGCCCTAAAAGACTACAAAATCAGAAAGCAGAAAACATTAAAATAAGCAAAGGGGAAAGTTAAGAAAATTTGTGTTAAGTCCACGTAAAACACAGCAGCAGCGAATGAACACAAATGGAAGGGAAATTAAGAAAAATTAAACACCAGGAAGTACCATTTACATTTTAAGGAAAAAGGCACTTTTTTCTTTTTTTCCCCCACTAAACAGCCTTGAGGCAGCACAAGAAAATAAAGCACATTCATATATGCAATGAAAGGGAAGAAAATGGAACACTTAGCCCTGACTCATTTTAAGCAATCAAACAAACAAAAAAAACCCCACACCCAAACACTGAGATTCCATCTTAAAAACTAATTTTATTCAAAACGGGTGGAAGGACTTCACTAAAAACAAGGTAAAAGCATAGGATGATCTGAGATAAAATGAAGGACATCTAGAGTCATGTCAAGAGGCAAAAGTGTCAACAGTGATTGCTGTAGTTAAAAATGTAAAGAACAGCGGCAACACTGCAAATTTCAATTTTGACATTTTACATAAGGTATCTACCTACAAATTACCTGCACAGGGCAAATAACATTGCCAACAAATAACGTAACACCTGCCAGCACCTATGGATCTAAAAGACATTATCTTTCCTTAGTATAAAAGAGCGTTTTTACACTCAAAATTCCAGAAATTGAAAGGAATGCAGGAAAAATGATTGTCCATGTGGTGATTTATCAACATAGTTATATCTGAATTACTGCTGCATTCTGGTAAGAACACACAAGCAAGTCTCACTGTGTTCCTCCACAGTGCCTAAAACACTAAATGTTTTGGGATGTTGTCACCCCAAAAACTTCATCCAGAGTACAGTCCCAAAGACTGGGACAAATGAGTCTGCCAAAAAATCTGGAAATTACTATCTCAGCAAAAAGAGGAAGGCAATACAGTCACGAAAATTCAGCTTGATTCCCTGCATACCCTGGGGTCACATACTGGGGAAAAAATGTAGAAAGAAAATATACAGTAAAAACCCACCACAGAAGCAAAATGAAAATCCAAGTTTCACTGGATCCTGTGTAGCATATAACATATTTGAGATACCTAAACAGAAACAAAACTTTGGGATACTTCCGGTAGAAAAAAAATGCATATTTCAGATCCTGAACTGAAAACATACATTTACAGAGAAATTCAGTGATGTTTCAGTTGTTTGTAGGTATTTTCAGAGGTATCAACCAACACCATATACAACAGCAAAACACTTTCACAAGACTCCTAAACCCAACAACAACAGGCCAGAAATTCACCCAGACATGTCTAAGTAAGAGACACTGACCAACAGCTGAGAAACAAGATGGAAAAGGACTTATTACACGGAGGAAATTAAAGCACTGCTTCATCCTTTTAGGGCGGACAGAACCAGACATATGTAATATAAACACTTTCATGCCTGCACAGTGATGGATAGGGGTGGAGAGAGTAACACTGCTCAGGAAAAGCAGCTGTTGGAGTACACTGGAAAGTGATGTTATTGAATTTACAGGATTTTAATAACTGAATAGCTTGACGACCAGGAGGAGTCGCTGGGAGATAAAAGTGAAGACACTGTGTGCTCCTGGTATATTCACACAGGAACATCAACCAGTCAAAAGAGACCAGCATTTTTAAGAACAGTGAAACTGAGGACAGAGATGTTTGGCTCATGAGATAAGAAAAAAACCCAAAGAGAATGTATAAATAACAGAAACTCCTTAGTAATGCTTTGTGAGGAAAAGAAAAAATGGAAATTAGATATTAATACAGGCCTAGGATATTCTGGATCTGCAAGGAAATGTTCTGTAGAGACTAAGAGGAAAATATTTGGAATGCTCTTTAATGTTATCTGAATTCATTCATAAAGAGAAAATTTCTATGAAGGACAGAAAAAAATCCAAGGATTTAAGAAAAGCAGCAGTTTCCTCTGGATAGAAACAAATTTGTAAAACCAAGTAAAGATGCACCAGAGAACACCCACAAACAACATAAGGCAAATTAATATTTTAAAATGCTAAAGCATAAGGTTGGAATTTAGGAGATTTAGGAACACAGTCCCTTCCAAAATTCAACAAGACTCAAAATCACCAGCTGACTTGAATGGCAGGATTGCACACAGCCATGAGTGGAAACAGCTTGAAAAGTGGGAAGGTGGTGAAGCAGGGTGTCGTACAAAGATTGTGAAGATGCACACATTTGTTCACTTTATGCCATGCAGCACTGACCTGGAAGGAAGAGTACGTGGGAGGGCGAAATACTCTGGCAATAAATTAAGATGAAGGGAGGGGAAGACAGAAGAGACTACGACTCAGAGAGACTGAGACTCAGAGCAGCTAAACACTCATAAAGAAGCTCGGGGAACCAGACAGTGCAAGTCTTGTTCACTGTGTGTTTAAAAACAGAGTGTGAGTCTAGTCCTCTACCTAAATTCTGATTTCTGCTTGAGAACCTTTACATTGCCAGAATGTTATGAGTGAGAGATAACAGAAACAAGTTTTGTGTCCTCACTCACACACTCCAAAAGAAAAAGAAGAAAAAAACCCAAGAGGAATCACAAAATAAAGAAAAGTAAAGCCCTGGAATAAAATCATAATTTATGGGATTTATACACCACTACAACCGCAACCCCCCCCCCCAAAAAAAACAACGATCCCAAACCGAACAAAAACAACAACCAAACAACCAAAAAACAAAAACCCCAAACAAAACAAAACCTTGTTGTTGGAATTTATTTTCAGCATTATATCTAAAGGCCACTTCTTTGATCATGCCAGACCAGCTTTTGTGAGAAAGGTATTACATGAATTTCTAAGCCTCAAAAGAGAGCAATGAGAATATGCAATCTTGTATATTCAGAAGAGGTGAGAGAAGCTATGTGCATATTTCCTTACAACTTTGAATTTCCTCTGAAGTTGCGTGCATACCATAGTTCTGATTGGGACTGAGACAGGATAGAGGCTAGGCAGCTTCTGTGTTAATATCCAAGTAATTTCCAAGGGACATAAATCTCACCTATTAAGAAGAAAATAATAAATATTTTTTATTATCTGAATCATTTCCACAGAGAGACTCTCACACTGCTGCCTGTGTAAGAATTTTAGAGTTTCATAGTTGAGATCAAGTGCAGCTACCACAGTCTGTAAAAGATTACGCATTTGAAAGCAGCAGGAACTAATTAAGATTTACAGAGGAGTAATATAATTGATGAAATAAGTTACACCACAATACATCCGTAAGAAGGAAAAGATCAGTCCCCATGCCCCTCTGTTTTAGAATATCCAACAACACCAGAAATTCTTATTTGCATGAGCTTTCAAGGCAGGCACAACCTTGTTCTGCTGATGCTGTGATTTGGAAGGATCAGTTAGTGCCCAGGAAATGCTTCACCACAACTTCTTGTTTCCATCTCTTCTCCCCACAACAATTTTTTCTTTCCTGGCCTCAATTCAATCTAACTTTCCTGTTCTTTAGGTGACTTGGCCATTTACTGGTCACATTTAGGTTGCACACAACTCTCTCATTGTAAACAGAATTAAATTCCATTGCCTAAATACAGGATTGCCCTTAAAACCAAGATTTCTCCTACATGTCAAACACTGGGACCTCCATGAACTTACCTATTTCAATAAAACGCATAAAATAAAAAGTTTATCTAGCTATTCCTTATTCTGTTGAACCAAACTCAAACTTCATAAATGGAAGTGCATTCACAGAAGAAGGGAACACAAACAGAACTGGAAATAGCTTTAGCAAGACACTGATTTAACCAATCTGCTAGAAGGACTTAGTGGTAACAGACTCTTTTTGGAATTTAAATGTACAAAGTTCAACTGATTCTTCACTCAAGACAATAATCTACCAATCATTTTTTTTTTTACTTTTTATCGGTAACCAAATGATCCTCATGCTACTGTGTTCCACGATTTCCTTCTCATTTTAAAGGGCAATTCATTAGGTATTTTTCACAGTTCCTTCACTATATGATCCTCTACATATTTGTATTAATAAAAAGACAGTGCCACAAACACACGTTTCTGTGACCTAAATGCTCACTCTCCTCTAAGGCTTGAAATGAAGAGGGGGGGAAAAAAATCAATTTATCAAGCAATACATACGGGCTTTCTGCTTTAAAAGTGGCCCTAAAATTACAGTGGCAGTATGTGGGTACCAAGGATTCATACTAACCACAGAGCTCAGGAACCTGTATTGTGTAATTTGTTCTGGAGACCTCCAGCACATACTTTGACATTATTTTTATTGCCAACAGAAAGCCCTCATCTCTACCACCAGCTCTGAGCCCAGAACACTCCAGGCAGTGTTTTAAAGCACTTGTAGTAACAATGTTCCTTAAAGAAGAAATAAACCCAGCTACTTAAATGTCAAATCTTGGGCTGTCAACTATGATGATAACATACATCCACTTCAACAGAGCTAAAATGGGCAAAGAACTTTTACCTCTCTGCCCAGTACCAAATCCCTCCGGCATGTTTTACATCAATGGGATAAAACCAGAGCCTCAGGTGACATGGAGACTATCAGTTGACAGAGGCTGATAGAGAAGGCTGCAAATATACGGGAATGATAATCTTCAGAAATGCCCTCTTGCACACCCTTGGTCAAGTCGCACCCTGTATCCCTTCATGCCAACAGCACAAGTTTTACCCTGTGCTGAGTGATCACAAATTCCCCAGACACACAAGAGATCAGCATCTACCACTTTGTCCTCTGTCCTGAACAAGAAAACCAGAGCCAAAAGAAAGCAAAAACCTCAGGAAAAAAAAACAAACCAAAAAAACCCCAAAAACAACAAAACAAAAAACAACCCCCAACAGGAGTTAGGATATGCTTCTTTCTTTTCACTGTGGGTGCTATCAGGAAACTTCCTTCTACTCAGAAGGAACACAAAAGATGTTTCTTCCTTCATTTATTTCTTGATCTACCCAAACATTTTGTCTTCTCCCCACTCTAGGCAAGCCTTCCAATGTCACAGCAATCCTACTGCAGCAGGGTAGCCAACTCCATACAAGGCCTTCTTGACACCAACCTTCTCCCAGCTGCATGAGCTCCAGTCTGTGTCCTGTTCAATCTCAGCTTTGCCTTTGCCTATTCAGCTCAAGCACAAAAAACAGCACCAGAAAAAAAGCACAGGCAGCGAGCTGACACTCCCCTCAGCACAGCCAATGACATCTCCCTCTGTTCCACTGGCCACAAACCAGTTCTCAACATGCTGCAGGAAAAGGCCAGAAGCCAAACAACTATACCCCAGTGGAAGAGAGCTACAGAGGACAAGGTCATCCCCCCCAGAGCCTCAGGACCACAGAACAGTGAGGAGTTTGTTCAGTGAAAGTAGAGGTGAACAAGCCCTGTGCTTGTTCCACCAGTCTCTGCCAATCTGATGAAGGAGGAAAGTCCTATCTGATCAGGCATCTGGTATTTAGCTTAACACTGACCACAAGGAGTAAGACATACCAACAATTACCACAGAGTTTTAAACGCACTGTAAGGCAGCGTGGCCACTGTGGGAAGAAGAGACAGGCAAAGACTAAGGGGAAAGCAGGAACTTGCTCAAGGTTAGAGAAAGAAGAAACACAGCTGGGGAAAATAAAAAAAAAGCAGCCTGCAGGTAACACAGGTTAATCTGATGCTTGAGACTGAGCATGAGGCATCACTCCTGTGGGGCACAAAAGCAGGTAAACAAGCAGACAGTTCTTTGTAGCCCAACTGCAACCACAAAAGCAGAGGCATCTTCTGTTTTGCAAAATGCAGATCACCATCTTGCATCCTTAACATGGATGCAATCCCTTCAACTCACCTGGCAATTAAAGCAATTAGCCGTTGAGGCTGTGCCTGATTTTGCCCTGTAGTCACTGCTGGCTCTCTGCCCTTCCAGTCAAACTGCAGGGTCTGAAACTTTAAAAGAGTCTTTGTCCAAGCCCCTCCCTCAAAACAAAACAAAACAAAACAAACCCAAAAAACAAAAAACAAAACAAAACAAAACAAAAAAAAGAGAAAAAAACAACAAAAAAACCACAAAACCACAACAAAAACAAAAACAACCAAAAAACCCGACCAAACCAAACCCAGAACTAAATACATTCTGCTGTAATACAGAGTTTTCTGGCTGTGAGGACTGGCCATTGTGATTTTCCCCAGACAGCAGCAGCCATAAAACACAAAGACACACAAGTAACAATGACAGAGAAGCAGCACCAAAGGGGAAGGGATCATCTCAGGAACTTTCTGCCCTGATTGCAAGGTTAGAAAAATATCCCTTATCAAGAGTAACAGTGCACATGAATAAAAATAAGCAAGTCAGCCATGATCCATGATATGTATTTAGAAGACTCAACAGCAACAAAAAAACAGGAGAACACAAGAATCAGGGTAGTATGTCAGATCATATAGAAAGCCTGCCTCTCTTCTGAAAGGTGGAAGGCAGAATCACGGGCACCAGATCAGTGTATTTTCTTGAAAAGGTGCCTTGCTGCCCGCAGTTCTCCCCTCATTCTGGTAGTACACAAAATTGCTTAAGCAAAACCTGCCAAAGGCCCTCTGCACTCTTCAGGAGTTCGTCTGTGAGGCAGCACAAAAGAAGACATACAGTCTGATTATGCACTATCTACTCTGAAAAAGTGTACAGAAATGGGAAGGGATTTACAGTTCTGGAGCAACAGTCCAAGAAACAAGACTTAGTCAAGCAGTTTTGTGCCCCGTCTAGCTCTGGCAAAGCAAGCAGATGTATTTATATTTCAGTCTCTAGATGAGGCAAAGTTATTTTCCACTGGCAAGGGATAAAGTTCAGAGGGAAGAAACAGGAACAGGAACAGGGCACTGGATGTTTCACTTAGCAGTTTTCAATGAATTTGCTGCTGCTGTAAGTAATTAAATTTATTGAGGATGTTGACATACCATGTACTTGGGAGACTCAAGAAGTTCTTCTAGTTCTGACCTTACACGTGTTTTGTGATGTGTGCTGGCATTAATGATAGAATCTGTTTGGTTTGCACAACAGTGAAAAGCACAGTTACTGAGATTCAAGGGCACACAAAAAGTGTGCTGCTTTCTATAGCTCAAGACCTGGTGGCCTGTAAATAAGAAATGGTCTTCTACCATAGCAGCATGACTGAGGAGACATTAGAAACCACATCCAGATCTGTTTAGCAGCGCACTTTGCTGTTTTATTTTGACAATTCAATATTCCTAAACACTAGAATTTTAAAAAGCTATAATTTTAATTACTGCACGCAGTCATGATAGAAGGAAATTTACGAGGCTCCAAATCTGCCAGCCATATGAATAAAGTACTTGCTCTACAACATGGTTAGGCCAAAGGAGTTATTTTCAAAAAATAAAAGACTACTCCAAAAATCAGTAAGAGCAGCCAGGGCAATTTAAGGCAGGTATTTCACATGCTCTCAAGAAGCCTTTGCTGTGATTGAAGGCATAATGTGAAACTGTTTATCCATCTGTTGAGTCACTCTGCTTTATAGACTTTATGACAAGGGGTTGAGCTCGTGTGTCTCTCCTGTTTGTGAGAGGAGGGCAGATCACCACCTCACACCCCCTGAACACAAACACACACTTTTAACACCACAAGCAGTGTATGTGACCATGTGCTTTGCCCTCAGCTGATGATCCCTCTGCACACAACTCCTGCCATGTTTTCTCACGTTCAGCCACACAATTTTTGTGTCTCTGCCTCACTTGCAGCTCTTAAGGAAAGAGATGGAATCATTCCAACATGGTGCCTTGCCAATGCAGATTTGGGATTACATTGCCTTGCCCTCAACAGGAGCAGAGCTGCAAACACTTACCTGCGACACAGAGCCCCACAGGATGACATCACCATCAAAAAACCCCATTCTGGCCAGAGATTAACATGAATACAAGCTCTTATTCTCACAAAGACTGAAAGAACAGAAGCAGATCTTGGTGAAGAGATACATCCAGTCCTCCTAGCAGTATGTAGTATTTCAATTTACAATTAAATTTTGCTGCTCAAGTTCTCAGAACTGTTAAGGAACATTTTAGTGTCAATTGCAAATAAGTAAATACAAACAAACAAACAAGACAAACACTCATGCAAACTTATAGCAAATCTCCACCATTTCCATCTTGCAAGACAAAAAAATACCTGTGAACTATGAGAAGAATAAAAGAATATTTTACCACAATGGCAACCTCATTGTGTCAACAAGAGCTGGATACTGCAAACCATTCAGTGCCCCTATACTGTGAAAACCAGAAAAATTGCACTCATGACCAATATCTTCTGTTGAAAATATTTTGGGGTTTTTTTGTGACTGTTTGTAAGAAGAGCACCAATAAACCAAAATATCATCACTCCACACATCCCCAAAAAACCCACAGAGTGCTTTACTTCTGGTTAGAAGAGGATACAATGAAAACAGGTTCTTTATGTATTAAAATATTTCCCAGCAGGCAAAGAGGAGTATGATTAAAAAAGCAGGATCTTCTAATGATATATCTGTAGAAAAAGCCTTCTCTGATGACTCATCAGGAGTAACCATCACCTTCCTACACTACTGCCGTGAGAGAAGCACGTGTGCTCTGAATGACTGTTACTAATTGGACTGAAGAGGTTGTTATGCTTTCTAATGACAGCTGTCACCAGATTTACAGTTGGCAAGGATGAGTCTACCCAAAATGTTCAGCACCTACTCCACTTTAGTTTCAGTTCCATGAAAAGTCTAGCAGACACCCCAAAACACCTCTGGAATGTGCAGCTGACTACTTCAGATAAGTCTGCTGCTACTAACACAGAACTGTAAGAGATGAGCCACAGAAATCTAAATACATTCACCTTTTTTAACGAATGGATGGATCTAAAAGAACAAAAGGAATGTTCTAAGAAAGGCCTGTCAGGGAACAATTTTTGCAGGGAAAAGAAGCATTACAACTTCCACTGGGTTGCTGTCCCAGAGCAGCTCTATTCAGACATGCCGTCTGCTATTACAATTCAGTACCCTTCTCCCTCTTCTACATTTTTTACACAGCTCAACAATCAACAAGATGAGTTCTGCCAGCTCCTCAAATCTCCCCAAGCCATGCTGCTGTATTTCCTACTCCAACCACAATATTAATTCACAGGCAGGAACAGCTCCTTTCTGCAACCATTTCAATTACACAAACCTGATGCACACCTATCAACCTATAAAACAAGTTCTCTGGTAATGGGATGCAGCCTTTTGTCTGCCTTTCACCACAGCCCAGGTTCAGTGCTGCATCCCTGGTGAATTAACTTTGATCATGGTTCACACTGCAGGTTTTTCATACAGACCAACAGATAAAATTCAGCTACTGTACACCATGTCAGCCCTTCCTAATACTTCAGCTGGACATAACTGTGCCTGCATTTCCTATTACTGGGACCAGTATTTCATCTAGTCTTGCACACCACCTGCGACTCACAGGCCTCAGCCACAGAGGGAGTAATTTACTGCCATCTAAAAACCCAAAATACATGCAATGACATAAGAGCAGCCACCATTAACCTGATCTGCAGCAAACTGTATAATGTGAAAAAACTACTTAAAGCAGGTTATTCCTTCCTCAAGCAATGCTGAGAATGCTAACACCATTATTGTAACACCTGTACTCCAGCTCCCCAGTGGGTGGTTTCTATTATTGTCAAAGTGACTTAACTATTAACCCCATTTAAAGATGATCTAGCTAATTGGGACAAATTTGGCCTTGGTCTCAGGCTGTAATACAGATCTAGGTAACAAAGTCAACCCAATGAAATGCTGTTGTTAACAGAGTCATCACTTCAATTATTTTTAGGAAGAGTTCTTAAAGGCTGCAAAATTATCCTCTACAGAATACAGAAGGTATCCTGAATTTTAACTCCACTAATCCAGAGTTTGAGCTCCTGGGATAAGCAAAATGAAAAAAAAGTAACCGAACCATCCTTCCCAAAACTGAGTATTGCCCTTCTGTATCTCTCCACACACCACTAACAAGACTGCTAATATACAGGAAAGGCTAGGGCAGCCACTGGAAACTATTCTGCACTTCTTAAGTCAGTAATAGAACATTTTATTTTAAAAGCAGAAAAAAAAAAAAAAGGCAGTAGAACACGTCTCAAGATGTACCCAGCTTGTTGGATTAGCTTAAACTAGCATTAGCAAAAAAGCTCAGTAGTTGCACTGTTCCAGACAACCCATTGACAAAAAGGTTGTCTGGGAGCAGCTGGTCAAAATCTCTTGTTAAGATTCTGATTCTGACCCAAAATGTGACTTGCTAAATCACAAAAATACTTTGCCTTTTTTTCCCCCCCATTCAATTAGGTATTTCTATGCCAATTATCTACTTCTTTCAATTCCTGTCAGCTGTTTTCTGAACTTCTTTTCTTTCACTCTTTCTTATTTCACTTTTTTAATGGTGAGAAAAAGAAGGAAAATAGGAGACCAAAAATGTTACAAAAGAATTACTGATAATATTTAACTCCCATCCTTAGTTCACCAGTATCCCAAGCAAAACAGCAAACAACAAAATTCCTGCTGTTTAGAAGCTAGAACAACTCAAGCTTCTGGGGGGAAAAAAAAAAAAAAAAGTATTTTCCCCTCTTCTAACACACCTTCCATATATTCCAGTTCTTTGAACATCTGCAAATATTCTCCTTCCATGTCAATGAAACTCATCCAGGAACTACAGTTGAGGTTTCTCTTTTCCAAAGAAGAACTATTCTCTTAACTGGTAGGAAGCTACACCAAAAGATGCCCCGTAAGCTACTATTCAAAAAGCCTTAAAGCTTGCTGTGACACTCCACATCACCTCTTCTGTTTCTCTGTTAAACAGTGTCCCTCCCTCTGCTGCTTTCCAAGCATCTTCTATTACACCCCTCCAGCACAAGGGGATTAACAGCTTTCTAAACGAGCATTGAAAAGGAAACAGTGCTCAAGCTCTCTTTCCTGCAGCTGAATATCTGAAGGTAATTTTGGTGTCCTCTGTACAACAGACAACAACAATTATTACTCTCCAAACTCTTACAGGTTCACATTTTAAGCTTAATCATGCAGTTCCATCAAAGTGCTCTACTCTTGAGATTAGGTATTAGGAAAAACTTGTTCCCTGTGAGGATGGTGAGGCAATGGCAGAGGTTTCCCAGAGAAGCTGTGGCTGCCCCATCCCTGGAAGAGTCCAAGGTGAGGTTGGATGGGCCTTGGAGCAACCTGGGATAGGGGAAGGTGTCCCTGCCCATGGCAGAGGTGTGAAAGATGATCATCAAGGTTTCCCTTCCAACCCAAACCACTCTCTATGATTCTGTGAGTATAAAGGAAAATCAGGAGCATGGATGGAATTTGAAGATCCCTTTCCTACTGTCTATGAGTAGAAATTATGAGTCTGAAATGTAAATCTCTGTCAGCAAAGCCAGCAGTGACATGTTCCAAAGTCAGCTGGAGCAGTGAGGGAACAAATTAATGTAGCAGGAAATGGTGAGGACCTAAAGCAGATCACTTCCTACAACATGTTTACTCTTGGTTTTGATGCAACTTCTGGTTTCTTAATGACCAAATGAAGATGCTTTTGGTGCAAAGCTGCCTGCTGCAGTTTGGTTTGCAACAAAAATACTAAGCGGCACCTTAGACAATTAAATTCTTGCTCTGAGGCACCTCTTACCATTAGAGTCCTCCACTTCTTCAGCAGGAGTGTGGTTCTTGGAGGTGTGGTGGGCGTGTGAGGCTGCAAGGTTGACAATGCGGGGTCTTGGTAGTGTCAGTGCTTTCCCATGCACTTTCAAGGAGTGCTCTTTCAGCTGGCTGATTGTCATGGTGGAAAATGAGCAGGAGGAACATTTGTAGGCATGTTCACCTGGGTGAGCGAAATACAGGCAAGTCATCAGCTCACAAAAGAAACAAAATTGAGCCCTCACACTTCTCTTACTGAACTTGGCAGTAAAATTCCCATGGACTCTTCAGAGAAAAGACTGATCCCAAAGGAAACAAGCTACATGTGTCTCCTTGTTGGAGCAGTCTGGAGCCTGTGGGCGTAGACACCTGCTTTGGACCAAAGTATCACTTTCTGGCAACTGCAGATCCTTGTACAGTGGCTGATGTCAAGAAAAACAGAGACCAGACTTTCAGCATGCCTGTGTTGCATGGTATGGGAAGAAAACAGATTCTGGGATGAAAATGGAGTAACTTAAACACGGCACTTCCAAATTTGTTTGGAAGCACAACAACTGGAGGCGGTGAAATCATTTGTTTCTGCATGCAACACATCCAGCGTCATTGTTAATGAAGCAAGAAGGACACTACAAAACTCTAAAAAAGGGCCCTCCACAAACAAAAAAAAGAAAGAAAAAACAATTTAAAAAAAAGTGTGTGGTATAATTACATTTGGGAAAGGTTACAGTTTTCCTTATGAAAAATTTGCCATTAGGCAGCATCAATCTTCACAGAAGTAGCAACCAGGTCAAGGCTGGTGAACACAGCAATACCAAGTACAAAAGGGTGTTATCTACCAGGCTGTGTAGAAGTGTGTTATGAGAAAGCACCAAAAGAAGTGGAAGAATAGAAGTAATGCGCAGGAGTGGATTTAATTTTGAATACATTCCAAGCCATACAGACAGCAAACAAGGGGAAACAAATCCTGATACAAGATTTGTTTTGCACGGAGGCATGGAGGCAATTGGAAAACAAAGTGAAACTGTCCCAACACAAACAATGTGATATTATATACAGGTGCCAAGTTATTGTTTAGGAAGTGCCACTTCCATGTACAAGAGTAACACTGGCCACATATGAGTTGTACATCAAGTGCCAAAACTAATACAGGAACGAAATATTCATGAACAGTAAGTAACAGAAGAACAAGAGTTCTGGTAATGGATGAAGCAGAAAATGTTTTCCACCTCTTGACAAATCCAGCAGAGAAGGTTCTCAAGCAGCACTGGTTCCCACACCAGAAATAAGCGAACCAGAAGAGAATATCAAAACACACGTCTGCAGCCATTCAGAGCAAGCACACCTGAAAGGATTAGCAACCATCCTCCACAAAACTCCCACTCCTGTCTTCCAGAAAAAACATGCTAATCATCAGGACAAAATACAAAACTCTTAGAATGCCCTTTTTTGGTGCATCTGAAAAAGAACAGATCACTCAAAGAGTCTGAAGTGGTAAAACAAAAAACTGCCCTGGGTGTTTTTTCAAGTGACATTCCTCACCTGTGCATTGCACAAGTTACGTATTTCCATTTTACAAAAAAAACCAAAAAACCAACAAACCCCAAAAAACCCAACATTTTTTGAGTAGCACGCACAACGAGTTGCTCGATGGAACACAAAAATTTAGGGACAAAAGATATTCCAAAGTTACAAGATACCAGTGAGATACAGTGAGACCTTCTTGGCTTTGTCAATGTAAGAGATTCCTGGGTGACAACATGCACCAACCTTTAACTTAAAAGCGCGACAAGACATTAAAGCAAATAAAGGATGATTACATACCAAGCAGCCTAGGCACACTAATAAATATGCCTGCTATTAATTTCCAATGGATATCAAAACATGAAAGAATGTCTGATTGCAGAGGAAAAGCTACAGTTTGGCCCAAGAGAAGTCTTCTGCATTTTTTTCTGATTGCTAGTTTTGTGTCTCACAAAGTGATCATAATAATACACATACAAATAAATAAATGTAAGCATTTATGTTATGTAGTGGGTACTCAAAGCACTATGTTCCAAAATACACAGAAACTGAACAGAGCCAATGTTCTTATCTTACAATCACCGATTTCTGCATTTCCAGAGTAACTGCTGATTAAGAAATTGGAAACAGATTCCTCAAAAACACAGGCAAAAACAAAACAAAAAAAAAGAAGAGAACAGGTGAAAAAGTTGAGATGAAAACAACAGAGTCCATTTAGAAAAACTGTAAACTGTTCTGCTCCATGCCAAAGGAGATGGCACACACTGGATGAAAAACAAATGCTAGAAACACTGGTACCAGCTGTCACACAAGAACAAATTTTGTAGTTCACTGAATTTTGATCCATACCCAGAAAATGAGGGAGAGAGGCAGACTCAGTAAAACACTTCTGGATTCAGGATTTTACAGACTTTTAAAGATTTTTAGGAGACTTCAGGAAAAATTCAGGAGGACTGAAGTTTTAAATTCTAAACAAATGGATAATGAGACAATTGACAGTTGGAAAAAAAAAAAAAAAACGGTTAACATAAGAGAGGTTCAGAGAACCACATTATTGAAAAACTGGGGTGTCTGAGGAAGTCAGATATGTTTGTTCAGTAATACATATTTCTGAATGACTGATTCAAAACACACCAAAGGAAAGCTCTTACTGAAAAACACACAAGCGACTTTTCTGTGATGTGACTATTCGTTTGGTAGAAATGGGACTGAGGCAGAAACATATCAATAAGCCTTTGGAAACCCTATTACATAAGTTATTGTGCAAGCACTGTCTAGGCAACCATGAAATTGTGTTCTTGTACAATGCAAAACATGGCCTTTTCAAGGGGTGTCCATCCACTGAACCAAGTTCAGAAGCATGAATTCCTAATAAATAAATCAATGAATTACATAAAAAGAAGTGTGAAGTAAATATCAGTTGCACAGAAACTTTGGGTCTAAAAATCTGGCAGGTTCAAGCAAGGAGCCCAGGTGTGTAATATCATAAAGAAAACTATATTTTATGGTTGGTGAAAATAAAGAACCATGGCTCCTCCATGCTGGATGTGGGATGCTGTGGAAGTGCTGCATACAGTTGGATTTCCTAGAAGGGACAGAATGCCATGGTCCTCCCATACAAAAGGACGGTGGTAAAAGTTAAGCTAATCTATTTTATCCATCCAAGTACAGAAACTGGCACAAGCTCTGTGAAATCCAAAAAAAAAAAAAAAAAAAAAAAAAAATCACCACACACACACACAAAAAAAAAACCACCAGGAAACAAAATACACAAGAACATCGATCCCTCCTATATATCTGTAGATGAAAAAATGCCTTTGGATTAATGGCAACTTTTTTTTTTTTTTTTTTTTTTTAATGAGCAGACAGCTACAATTTTTTTTCGCCTTTTCTCCCCATTCTTCCACCTTCATCCTCCAACCCAGAGTATATGACTTTGAGTAAGCAAATAATACAAAAAGGAACACACTTATGGTGCTTTTTTATCAGAAACTTCTGTTCAAGGGGTTTCTAGTCACATCTTTTTAGCAACTGGGCTAGTTTTCACGTTTTTAGATTGGTCACTATTCTATTATTTGCATCAGAGTGCATGTCTGGATTGCAAACCAACGGATAACTTTTCAATGCTGGATGCATGACCGTGCCAAGAGTTTATAGCCAAGGAATAAAGATGAGGAAATCCTGAGTCTTACTTTTTAATAATCAAAGGTGCAATAATTTCAGGTGACCTACTCTGTGTGACACATCACCTTCCCAATTCCTGTTCCTCAGAAGCATGGCTTGCTTGCTTGCTTGCTTGTATGGATTCTGTACTGAAATACAGAGATTTGCAGGACAGATTTCCATTTGGTAATGCAGTTTTGACATTCTCAGTCTGTTGCACACAGACCTGACTCCCAATGTTTGCAGGGCTTGGTTTTAACATGAAAGCCAGCACAAGACTCTACCAAAAATGAAGGTGCTGTTCACAGACTTTTCCCCAGTCACCTAAAGCACAAACATAAATACAAAGAGCAGATCAAAGCTCACTGACAATTTCATTATGGTATAAGCGATGAACTCCACTTGGAGAAACACAGAAATAAGGAAAAAAAAAATCATTCATATAAATTAAAAGAGAAAAAAAGAGTTCTTGAAGTACCCATCATTTTAAATCCTTGCCCTTCCCATTACCCAAACTCCCACTTATCCCAACAGGTTCCAATGGCTGGCCAACCACGACTGTGGTCTTTTGAAAAATCTTACCCAGTTCTGGCGACAAAACACGTGGTTCGACCCAGCATCTGTGATCAGCCACAAGAACACATTTCAGCTGCAAGACTGAGAGGGAAAAAACTTACCAGCATGAGCCTTGAGGATATGGGTTTTCAGGCGGCTGTTGTAGGAGGACTTGAAGGGGCAGAGTTTGCAGCGGAACGGCTTGTGGTGTCCGTGGTGAGTCTGCATGTGGCGGTCCAGGCTTGAGAAGAGACAGAAAAGGGAGACAGAAAAGAGTCAATTGTTTCAGCTGTCCCTTTGGAGGCAAAGCAAAGCACCCTACAGCAACAGCAGAGCAAGCAAAGATCCTTTCTCACATGCTTTCTTCAACAAATTCAACAGGTCTGCTTACACAATAAACTCAAATCGAGTGTGAAGGAGAGGAGTAGAGCTGACATCAATTCTGCTTATACAGACAGGAAGCCACCTAAATAAACTTATAGGGCAAGATAAGTATAAATTAAGTTATGCACAATCCAGACTGAAAGGACCAGTTGAAGAAACATGAAACAGGCAACCAGTTATTTTCTTATTAAATTATCATTACACAAATTTTTCTCCTGCCAAACATTTTTGTGAAAATATATATATATCCCCTCTTATCCTGTTGATCAAGGGTAAAAAAAAAAAATAATTTTTTTTGTTGTTGTTGACCAGCTTTATTGAGGAAGCCTTCCTTTTGGTTATAGCAGCAAAAGCAGATTAGAGATCCTGCTCTGGGGAGGGTGCCAGCAGGCTACAGTTGATGAGTTCCAGGATTAAAAGGCAGCGCGGTTTCAGAAGCAGCAGTGTAGGAGATTCTACATGAAGCTCAGCAGGAGAAGAAGGGGTGGCAAAGACCAACCTCTACTTTCTTCAGGGAAAATGGAAGTACCAACAGCCCAAATACTGCGAAGTGATCAAAAACTGCTCTCGACACAATTTGTTTAACAGCTCAGTAAAGTTTGGAGGAGAAAAAAAGATGCTTCCCACATTTTCTAACAGAAGATCAAATTCATTCTAACTGAGTGAATCCTGCAGAGCTCTGCAGTTCTTACACTGTGGCTGACAGACATGAATTCACTGTCTCTGGGTGGCAGGCAGGTAGTCTGAGCCCAAGCTGTCAACATTTCCAGTACAGCCTCTACTTTGAACACATTTATCCTTTGTGATCTGGTCTTAGCTTGAGTCATCTCACACACAGTGATGGAACAACAACAGGGCAGAGACACTGCAGGGAGTTGCAATTTGCCAAAACTGCCCTCCACTCCCCCACATCAGTTCTAGATGTATTTCAGACATAGTTCTTTTTATTTGTCATAAATTGTCCTGCTTTTTTACAGAGTATCAATGTGTAGCTCAAATAGCAGTTGTTCCAGCCCTGTCACACTACACAAGATTTCACGTGATCTTTAGTCCCACACTGACAAGAGCCTGAGCCAGAAAATCCCTGTTTATGAGAGCTAACACTGAAGCCTGTGTATTCAAACATCTGATAACAGCAAAAAAATAGAAAATGAATTTGTATCTCCTCTCAGGGTCACTTCATACAAATACAACTTAGCTGAAATCCAGGACTGAGTTTGGGACAAGACAAAATGCACAGGTTTTCTAGAGAAATGGGGGAAAACATCTCCTAAATGAGTTAAGCTTTGAACACTTGCAGTGAATACTTCATAGAACAAAACTTGGTTTAAACAGCCCCCAGGGAATGACATTACTTAACAATTAGAGCAGACTGCCAAAGAGGTATGTAAGACATAATAAGCTATTATAAATATATATACCTTAAGGTATTTGACATAGCAATAATTAAAACTATATTCACAGCCAAAGTTTGCCAGCTGCACTCTTCCAAAAGGAGGCTTTAAAGTTTTGGTCAGATTTGGGAGAATAGTCGGCTGTTTAAACGTTTGGTCTGGTTTCCTTCACCGACTTAATCTCCCAGGAGAATAATTGCATCAGAAACAAAAATAAAAGAAGAAGCAAACAACTTCAACAACAAAGACCACACCTATTAGCAAGTTATGTGGTGAGTTCTTCCCTGCCATCCAGCACTGTTTGATTTACCCATCCCACAACTTCTGGGACATGACTTATCCTCAGTAGGAAAGAGAGTGACTAGACACCAAACTCAACAGAGGTCTGATTGTTCAATCAAGATCACCAGGAAAAGAGCAAGGCTTGCAGGGGCTCCCCTCACTTTAGGCCTTGCCAAAGCTGGGTGGGATACACCCAGTAGCGCATGTCCTTCCCCAAATCCCTCTCCTACCTTCGGCTGCTCAGTCCCGTGAACCTTTCCAACTGTGGCATCAATTTGCAATGCTGTGACACCAGCAGAAACCTTGCTTTTTTAAGACAGGGAACTAAAAAATGTCTTTTCCTCCACATGCATTTGATTGTGACATGGTGACATCATCACCAAATTTAAGAGAGCTGTGAATGCATGCATCAAATGAGCACCTGGATCTGTTTACTTTTGTTAAAACAGTGAACAAGCAGCTCTCTCCCCAGAAATTAAGAGGAAACACAGACCTGTGAATCAGGTCCAGGGAGCCAATGGAAAATACATCACAAACCCCATTATTGGGGGGACACATATACTTTTATTATTAAAATAATTTTTAAAGCTAACAAACTTAGAGCTAAGTGAAATCTCAGGGAAGCAAATTGGAAGAAATGTGACTATTAATGATGACCATATATCAGACAAGGAAGCAGATGAGGGAGTCACTCATACAGCACACCGGTATGAATTTGAAATATCTGTGGACTGAATTTGCATGCCATAATTATCATAGAAATATGATTTAAGGTAAATTTATAACACTGTTTTAACATTAGAAACAAAAACTCAATCCACAAGGAACTTTAGTAATTACAAACAAGGTAGTTATATCCATCAGAAGTCTCTTAAATATGGAAGATTAATTTTCTCTTCTTGGCTTAAGTCTTACACGTTTGACAAAGGTGAATAAGTGGGGAGCACTGTTTGCCTACTGAAATAATCCCTATTCTTTGGCTTGCATGCTTCTTGCCTACATGCAAAAAAGACGGCTAACATGAATTCAAGAAGATATAAAGGTGCAATCTTTTACAAAAAGCCAATCATAATGGACAAAGATTTTGTAGTGTGGAAAATACATAAATGCCACGAGAAAAGCATGGCTCAATGTCAAGTTGAGCGAGCTCTTTTTCAGTGTCAGCCCACAAAAACAGCACTGCTAGCTGGCGATTCTTTAGCAAACAAAAAAAATAAAAGCCACAACTTACTTGTGCCTGAAAGCAGAGACAAAGGAGCAATACTGGCAGCTGTACTTGTCTTCCCGGGTAAACATGGCCAGAGCCAAGTGACTCCTCTCGTGAGATCGCAGACCCTGCATAGACATCAAAACCCGGTCACACTGGCTGCAGTGGTAGCCCCCAGGCCTGGCTTCATCTTCCAGGGATGCTCCATATTCAGCTTCTGTAAATTCCACAATGCCAGGGTCTTTGGCTCCCTCAAAACCCTCCATCAAAGTTGTGTTTGAAGGATCTTCAGCTTCCTGCTAAAAAACACATATCCCCCCAAAGCCATCAATTCTCTCTCCCTTCTGCCCCTCAGTCTTTTCCCTGTGTTCATCAGAACGTCCAGGCCTTCCACTGCATTATTTCTCTAAACATATCCCTAGACAAACTCCACATCAATGGCTTTCTGAAGAAAAACTACCTACTCTTGGGAGGGAAAAACATAATTACATCTATTATATACATGCATGTATATGTTTAAAAAAAAAAAAAAAAAAAAAAAAAAAAAAAAAAAGGTCCTCACTCCCTGATCAAGTCTGTGTCAGATCATGCAAAAAGACAAGAAACCTATCTTTCAATGATCTTGGTGTCAATCTTCTAAACTTGATCACATAATAATTAGTAAGTTACAGAAAAGTCAATGTAAGTTTGTCTCGGTAGCCACCCTGCAGACTACTACAGCTGTCTACTCTTTAGTAGACTTTGTTCATCAGTGTCAAATTCTCAAGAAACAAGCTGGTACACTAAGACCCTAAAACCCTATAAAAATACAGAGCAAATAGAAGAAGTCTTTTTTTTTAACTCTCATTCATAACTTTCCTTTCCCATTTCAAATCAGAGCATGCATTTGTGCAGCTACTTAAACATTCTTTAAGAGACATTTCCAGCACATTCTTTAGGCCATGGCTTTCAGCTTTTGATCCCTGATGGAAGATTTTATTTACTCAAAAGAAAGTACTGACCCAATACAAGCATCACTCGAGAAGTGAGAAGAGGGAAAGGACTCTTAGGAGAAAAGCATCCAAATCTGTCAGGAGTACCAGGTAAGAAGGTAAGGAAAGGTCAGTGGTAGGGGAATGAAAGCTCTCTCAGGTAGCATGAGAGGCTGTGGAGGACACAGCTTCCCCACAAAAAGCAGATTATGTCACCAAAAAGGCCTGTCAGTCAGGCAGAAGGAGGCTTTGACAAAAGCTAGTTCCCACAGCCTTGCTGCACTTTCCCTTCTCGGCCAATGAACATCATGGAAATCAGACTTTGGAACATTGCCTGTCCTTGGAGATGTCATTGGAGGTACTCCCTTCCACAGGGAGAAAGGAACAACATGTTCACACCTAATCACTTGAAGGGGATCACTAGCTCAGCTGGCCACTTAAAAGTTTCGTTTGGAGCCAGCATGCAGATTCCATGTGGAAAGGAGGACCACAAGCAGCTTCACACATTTTGTATATGCACACTTCCTCTTCCTAAAATAAAAAAATCATATAGATATCAAAAAAAAGAAAACAAACAACTTCTTTTGAGCTTAGCTAAACAGAAACGTAGCCCATAAAGTAGCTGAAAACAAGTTTCCCGCTCATAAACCAAGTCTTTTGGCCATCAATGACATCAACTCCTTTGTGGCCGAGAAGAAATGAGAATTAAACAGTCTTCATGTCCCTGGATTGAGAGTGAAAAAAAGTTATAAAACATCTTGAAATGAGCCAAATGCACTTCAGAAATCTGGTGTTACATTAAAACATCATGCTGAACTGGAATGCCCAGTTCAAAACCCATTCAACTTCACAAGAGCCCTCCACAGGTTATCAAGAAGGCCTTTGTTTTAAACAATGCAAGTAGTTTCAGTCACTTACAGTCACCTTTAAGGAATTCTTACCTTTACTGTGGCCGACACAGAAGAGACATTCCCATACTGGACATGCTTGCGGAGGTGATTACAGATAGCTCGAAGTGTTGGATGGACTTCCACGCAAAATTTGCATTTGTAGCCAACCACCTTCCTCTCCTTGAGTTTTGAAACATCTTCCAAGTGTCCAAAAGCCTGTTTGAGCACACAAGCATAAATCACTGAAGCGGGTTTTGTCACCTCGTTTTTAGGAGCACAGACCAGACTTTAGATCTGATGCTACACTAGCAGAACTGCAAGGTCTGTTTCTGTTGAGATCATTAATTCCTACAAAGTGGACAAGACATCCATGCAGAGAAAACATTCAGTTTATGGCTAACAGTGATACTCTAGAAAACCCTTTCAGTTTGGCCTGAAACTGTGCCTCCTCCTCCTCCATGACCCCATAACTTCCCCAACTTCTGTGCAAAGCTTTTCCTGCCAAGTGCATTTTTTTCAAACTAAAGCAGAAGGAAGAGGGAAGGTGGGAAAGAAACTATTGAGAAACTATTTCCTCTCCTTATGAGGCACTTGCCTAAAGCTCCTGTCACCGGACAGATTCATGTCAATGCTAATCATGAGAGCTCAATTAGAGAAAGGACTGAGGGAGGGAAGGCTGAGAAGAAAACTGATGTGTTATTCAGAGGGTCATGGAAGAAGGTGATGAGACATTTTGTAGAGAATCTGCGACAAAGTACATGGCAGCCTTGCCACAAAAGAACAAGTGACTGTCGGACATGGATGGCCCTCCAGAAACGTGGGAAGACAGAAGATAAAGAAAATACTGAAGGAAGCGGTAGGTAGGAACAAAGTTTCCTACAGAACCTAGGAAGATGTGGCGGATGGATGAGGAAATTAAAGCAGGATGTGTAATTGACTTAAGGAGCTCACTGGCATTCTGCGTCATTCATTAGCCTGTGGACATTTGGTTGTCGAAGAGAACATGCAAGTGGGCATTGGTGGGCTCCCAGGTGGGGAGCAGGGGGCAGAGAAAGAGACCAGACACACAAATCCTTACCCTCTCTTGTTTGAAATCTGCAAAAGCACCATCTGCATATTTCTGCTTGCTCAAAAGCTGCTTCCTCCTCTCTTGACGCTTGGCACGCTTCTGGAATTCCTCATTGTGACCATTCAAGTGTGCAGTCAGCTCTGCCGTGCTATGCAATTTTGTATCACAGTGCTTGCACTGGTAGACAGGGCTCTGAGAGCGGGTGCCACTTCCAAGTATGGAAAAGTCCCTCTTCAAATCCTTGCTGTGGTGGTCAGTGTAATGCATGCACAGCAGCTCTGCCGTGCTGAAGGACAGCTTGAAACATTTAATGCACCTGAAGGGAAGCCACTCAATTTCCTGAGCCTCAGCCTCCACCTCAGGCTTTTCAAAGTCGTTCCTCTCCTCGGCTGGGGCTGGTTTTTCATGCTCATCAGCATACACGGCAGTGAAGTATCCCCCCAGCTTGCTGGCATGTTGCTTCTTAGGGAAAACACCAGGATGACGCTTCATGTAGTGGGACACGATGCCTTTCTTGCTGAAAGACTGGAAGGAACAGAGCGAGCACTTCTTCTTCTCTACAGCCCTCCTCAGCTCCTCACTGAGCTGAGGAGTGTCATCCTTGGGAGGAGATGGAATGATCACTTTATTGGGTTTGTCACTTACTGTCCTGGAGGCTGCCAGGCAGTGAGTGTAGTAAGCATCAATGTCATGTCTTTTCTGGTAGTGTGCCGCAAGCCCTTTGCGGATGGGGTTGGTGTAAGAGCACAGAGCACACTTGAAGAGGTTGTTCTTGCCCTCTGGCTGCGCCCGGACGTTGTTATGTTTGATGCGGTAGTGTCTTGCTATCCCCTTCCGGGTGGAGCAGAAATATTTACAGAGCTGACACCGGAAAACTGTGTGAGACACTAAGTGAGAACTGGAGAAATGAGGCGCTGTCATGGAGACCTCTCCAACATCTTCAGCAGCAATTTCTGGGGAGGCCTTGATTTCAGTCACCATGTCTGGCTCCACTGAGGCAGACACTTTTGGTGGTGACTGGGCAAAAACATCAAATTCAGGCTGATTGTGGTACTTCTCATAGTGGATTTTCAGCTTCTCAAGAGTTCCATGGGTGTAGGGGCAGAGTTTGCACCGGTAAGCACCATAGCCTTGCTTGAAAATCCTGCTTGTCTCTTCCACATCATTCTGAGCAATGTCAGTTGACTGCTCCACGTCATGCACAAAGTCTTCAGCAGTGACTTTTACTGATGGGTGCCGCTTCTGGTAGTGTGTGAGGACGCCATGAATACGCGTGTTAATGTATGGGCAGTGTCTGCACTTATATACAGCCCCTGGGTTAATGTCTATATCCTGAGCAAAGTCAGCTGCCTTCACTTTCATGCCAGGATGCTTTTTGCCATAATGTGTCAGAAGGCCATGAAGGTTGTTGTACTCAGACTGGCACACTGTACACTGGTATGGAGTGGAGGAGATGGCAGGATTTGCAGAAGCCAGCTGCACAGTTTTTTCGTGGGAAAGGCTGGGATCCTCTGCACACTCTGCATCCTGATCCATCTGTGGTGTTGCTATCTGGTCTTCAGAATCCATCCTGACCCCACCTTCATCAGGCTGTGACATGGTTTTCTCAGCAGTATCTTTCTCCTTAATGATATCTAACAACACAGATTCATCTCCATTCATGGCCCAAGGGTGAAATGCTTGGTAGTGATTAGTAATATCCCAAATAGAAGATGCTTCAAAAATGCAGTCTCTGCACTTATAGGTCTTCATCTCTGTTGGCATCACTAGGGCAGGAGGGGAAGGATCGGGACCTGCCCAGAGTTTGGTTGCCATGTAGGTATAATCAACATAATGCTCGGGATGTCTCCTTTGGTAATGCACAAGCAAGCCACTTGGCTCTGTGTGAGAATAAATGCACCATTCACAGTGATAACCAGCTTCTATCAAGCCATCCAGAAACGCCCACCTCAGTATGGATGTCACCGTGGCCTTCAGATTCGGGTGGTCTTTCTTAATATGCTTCCTCAGTGCATAGAAGTATGGGGATGTGTAGCTGCACTGCCTGCACTTGAGGGCTCTCAGCTTGGACTTGTCCCGCTCGGTGCCGGAGGCGTGGGTGGGCAGACTGCCAGCTGATTTCTTCTGGCCGCGGTCACAAAGGCTCCTGATGGTGGCTGTGTGCTGCCTGATCACATCTGCGTTGGCTTTGAAGTCGCGATGCTTCTTCTGATAGTGGATGAGCACGCCCTTCACGGTCCGGTTCCCATAATCACAGTGCTGGCAGAAGAACATTTCGTTCTCGGGTGGGTTCACAGAGGTCTCGGACCCACTGCGGCCTAGCTGCTGCATGGACACTGGTGGCCTCTGGATGCCAGGCGGCAGCTCTCCTCCCCGCATCATGGCTGCAGTCGGCGGGGCCTGCCGGATGTACTTGGCTGTGACCTTGATCTCCGGGTGCCTCTTTTGATAGTGGACAAGCACCCCCACAACGGAGCGGTTGCTGTAGGAACAGTGCTTGCAGTAGTAGAGCTCCGTAGAGAGGTCTGGGGGTGGTGGTGGGGGAGGTGGAGGCTGAGAAGCCAAGTTGGACAGTTTTGGGGAGATGGGAGCCCCCAGCTCAAATGACATTTGAGCGAGGGCAGAGCCTCTGTCAACAGAGACTACACGCATGGTCTTCTGGATTCTGAAATATGAGGCCTTTTCTTCGGGGTGCTTTTTCTGGTAGTGCACCAAAACTGAATGCATGTTAGGACTTGCAAATGAACACACATCACAGTCATAAACAACCACAGTGTTGACTGAAGGTTCCTTCTGATTTTCACATTCAGGACTGAAACTCTTGGTGGCACTTTTGCTAAAACCAGCTGGGACACCAGTCCCGCGAGCCACAGGGGTGGAGGTTGCCATAGTTTTTGGAGCAGAATTCAAGATCTCTCTCAGTGTCTGAGACTCTGTGTTCAGCCCTTCTTGCTGCTCAACAACATAGCTTGAAAATATCATTGCATTGTTAATTTTCACTGTGGGATGCATTCTTTGGTAATGTGGCATCAGGCTTCTAACATTTGGGCTTGTGTAAGAGCAGAAGCGGCAGCGGTAGATCAGATCAGAATGATCAAAGTTCAGTACATTCATAGCTTCAGGATGATGTTCTCCATAATGCTGTTGCAGGTCTTCAAAATTTGTGTAGTCAATGTAGCACTCGAGACATCGGTACACTGCACTGTGATCATTGGGATCCAGGATGTACCTAAAGCTGAATTTAATGTAGGGATGCATTCGTTGGTAGTGGGTGCTAACACTCCTGGCAGATTTGTTGCTGAAATCACAGTGTTTACAATAGTAAAGTCTGCCAGAGTCACTGAACTCTGAATTCTCATTGTTCTGGTCAGTACCATACATGTTGGACTGACTCCCCAGAACAGAGGCATTAGGGCTCTGATGGTCCTTCATGCTGACAGCAGAGTAGTAGTCCTCTTCATCCTCAGACAAAGTGAGCTCAATCTCTGCCCCATTGGTGGAATTGTAGTCATGCTGCATGCTCCTGAAGCTTGTCTCCTTCTGAGAATCATTAGCTTCCCTGCCCCACATTTGCTGGGGCGTGTAAGAACTAGAAACATCTATCATTGGTTCTGTTTGCTCTTCTTCTCTGTCTAACTCCACCTCTATCTCCACCTCATTGTCTTCCTCCTCTTCCTCATCATCCTCTACGTTAATCACAGCATCCTCCTGCTGTTTATTTTGGCTGATTTTACTCTGCAGGTTGCTTGCTATTTCATCAATTCTAGTTCTTTTTTTCACAGGAGAGAGATCTAAGGGAAAGTCATTTGAGACCTTCCTAGGGGCTTTTGCAACAAAGTTATTTTTAGATGAGAGCCCAAGGATTGAGGTCTGGCTCTTCTTCACCGTGCTGGCAGAGGGGTGAGCATCTGCCTCGCTCTCCTGGGGTGCGTTTGATGGTGGCCCATCGTATTTTGGCAAGTTGTCACAGAATGAATGCTTGTGCTGCTGATGAACTCTGAGGCCTTTCAAAGTGGTGGTGGAATAGTTGCACAACGTGCACTTGTATGGATGCTGTGAGTGGGGCTGGGGTGATTGCTGCTGCTGCTGCTGCTGCTGCGGCTGTGGCTGCACAGGTTCCATTATCCCAGCTGACTTCCTGCCGTTGATATTCCCACTCTCGTATGACGCTGTGCTGTCATTCAGGGATGAAGCAACGCTCTCAGCCTGGGAGTTCATGGTGTCCCAGTCGGATGTTGTTCCTGTGTGACACTGCTTGTGGGCACCGAGCTTCAGAGAACTCTTGCAGGTGAAGGGGCACTCGTCACACTTGTACACAGCCGTCTTCCCAGATAGGTGGATGTTCTCAATGTGTCGGGAAATACTTCGGCGGTGCATCGTCAGGAAAGGGCAGAAAGGACACTGGAACCTGTTCATGTATCTTCTGAAGGGAATTCCCTTTGTTTCCAATAGTTTGTTGCCATCAGATCCCATCAGCTGCTCTGCAGACATTCCTGAGGTCTGGTGATCCATGGAGTTCAAGCCATTCTCGCTGTCCATTTCATTTAGTTCTTCATCTGAGCTGGAGTCATTTAGCATACTGCTTGTTTCCAGGTCAGCAGAAGAATTCGTCATATCAGCAATTCCATAGCGGGATCTGTCAGACAAATTAACCATGCCTGAGTTGTGAGGTGACTTAGGCTTCATTTGAGGGTAAGACACAGAAGAAAACTTTGAAGATGTAGAAGAGTTGGGCCTGATGAGTGAATTGCCCATAGATCCCCTGAAGTTTGAGACATTAGCACTCGACATCTCACGTCCTGTTGTGTTCATGGACATGTAATTCGAGTTTGGCGAGGCACTCTGGGCACTCTTACTCTGCACCTCAGGTGCACTGGTTCCATCCTGCTGCTGCCTCAGGCTTGACAGGATTTTCACCATGCTGCGGTGCTTCTTCATCATGTGGTCACACCAGCGCTCCCTCCGAGGTGTCTGGTAGCTGCACCACTCACAGCAAAAGTTGCCCCTAGACTTGGTCAGGGGCTTGACCATCGACTCCAAAATGCTCCGTTCCACCACCTCTGCTGGCAGCTCCTTGCAGGGTTCCTGCACTGGCACAGAAGCAGACGTTGATTCAGACACAGCAGCAGCAGCAGCAGCAGGAGCTGAACTCTCTTTCAGGTTGTTTTTGTGATACATTTTCTGGTGCTTAATAATCCTTGCACGCCTGGGTGACTTGTAGGTGCAGAACTGGCAACTGAAAACTTTACCAAACCCTTCATGCATCATGATGTTGTAATTTAGGGAACTAGAAGCTGGTGGCCCCACTGAGCTCCCCCCAGCCTGTGCTCCATGAACCTTCCGTGTGTGCTCTATGAGGAGGTTTTTGGAACGGAAGTAACGCACACAGAACTTGCACTGGAAAAACTTGCTGGTTGGTTTAGGATTTGGAGCTATATGCTGGCCATAGAAAGTCTGGCTCTGGCTATAGTAACTTCCAGTCCCCATCTGACTTGTTGCATTTTGCCCTAAAATGAGAATTAAGGTGTATATGTAAATAAATAAAATAAAAAGGCTTTTCCTCCACCCGCCCTGTATGCTTAAGAATGTAATCACATCCTGAACTGACAACAACCATTCCAGAATTACCTCACTTACTTATGGTAATATCTACAGACCTGCCAGTGGCCAGAAAAATGACCATTATGCATAATTTCTACATATAAATGACTGGTGTACAGCTTTGGGTGGATAATGTCCAAAATTACCTTCTTGGGGGAAAAAATAAAACTAGTTTGAGTTTGAAAACTAACAAAAGTTGCAATCTGGAGGTGGTTCACAGTAATGAAGAACAACCATGAAAAGCTGAAAATGAAAAATCAGTATGAAGAGCCCCATAAAAAGAAGCCGGGAAATAAAACCATCCTCCATGCTTGCATTTTCAGGAAAAAAAAAAAAAAAAAAAAGAAAAAAAGCCATGGTCAGAACCAGTATGGCTGATGCTAGGTATCTGCTTTGCTGACATAGCCATGAAGATAATGCAAATTTTTAAACCACAATAAAAGGAGAAACTAAAACACACTGAAATAGGACACATATGATACGGGGTAAGAGCTGAGATCTTAAGAGTTGAGACCAATCTCGGAGTTGAGAATTACCTGCTATGTCATCTGCAATTGCAAATTCATCCTTTACAGAAGAAAATTCAACCTCAGTCTGGTTGCTGGCATTGATGGAACCAGACCTTTGCTGGGTAGGACTCTCCTCAGAGACATCAGTCGGCTGCAGAAAAGCAGTATGAACATCCTGAATGTGAGCTTTTAGGTCTTCGTAAGATGGAGCTCGAAAATCGCAGCCATCACACTGCAGGACCTCCATGGCTCAGGATGATCTTTTACATTAGAAAAATCTACAAGAAAAAACAGGGGAAGGAGAGAAGAAGAAAAATATGAGTTTACACCACTGCTTCTGGAACAAACCTTGGAAACACCAAGGTAACACCAAGCTTTTGTTGACTTAGTCATTTGCAGAGATTCCATAAACACAGCAGCATGGAATTCAACCTTTCTTTACCCTATTAAGAAGCATCTACTCAGATCCACAAGAAGTCCTATCTAGGTAGCTCACAAGCTGCTGACTCAGCTCTGTGAACAGTCAACTCTTTGACAAGTGACTACTCATCCAGGGCACTTTGACCTCTTGGCTGTTCCATTACATAGGGTTGTTATTCAGAATTTGGTCTTGTTCAAAGACCACAGCCCATGTGCAGAGAAATGGCACATTACTATCAGTTATGTACTGGAATTTACAATCAGACAACAACAGCTTCTGCCTTCAGGAGAGACACTCTAACCTTCCTGGAAGTTGCCAATTCCTGCCTCATTCACTACCATGCAACAAAAGCTTTCACAGGGAGAAACCTATCTTTCTTCACATCTTATCTGTCCTGATACTGAAAACACAAACCTAACAGCAAGGTTAGATGCAGTTACACAAACCCAAGGCAAAATACTTGCTCTGCCCTACTTCCACCAAGCTTTTAAGGGCACCTCCACTCTTCCTTAAAAATGTTTCATTTCATTTCAGTCTATTCTAGGGACAATACCCTTGTGCCTTAGAAGCCTGGGGGACGGAGACAACCAGAGGAAGAAAAGGGCAGCAACAGTAATAACCATACCAAAAAACTGCAACGGAAACATGAGTTACAAAGACTGAAGAGACACTATGACTTCCTTGATTCATCCAAAAGCCCTGCATACCTTCAAGTACAAAGCATCGTAAGATACAGTGAAGAACAGCGGTTCAGTTGTGACAATTAATCCTGCAACAGAAGACTGCAGAGCCATGAAGCACAGGAGACACAAAGAACAGGCCACCCTCCTACCCTGTGCAGTGCTTAGGCACAAGAGCTGCCTTTTTAAGCTTCCATGCTTTTCCATGCTGGAAAAGGATGACAAACAGAGCATTTCAGATGATAAACAACAGCCCACAGCAATTTAAATTCCTTGTGTTTCTTGTATGTGGTGTATGAAGGAACCAACCTACAAAGTGAGGAGAAAGCTCCAAACATTAAGGAACAGAAACAAGAGAACGTATTGCACCAGGATTTTAGATGAAAGAATGCTTCTTCTGATAGCCTGCTAAAATAAACTTCTAGCAAGTCAAATTCCGGACAGTCTGAGCACAGAAGCTCTCCACGTATATACCTACATTATTTTGGAGGCTGAACTGCGTCCTTTCTCTTCCCCCACTCTCTCTCACCACCAATAAAGAAAATGAACGCTGCACCAGCTTCTTTTCAGCTAACAAAGTTACAATAATCGAGATACTCAAGCTTTTATGCGCAAGCACCAGACCAAATTGTGTGGAAGAGGTTGCTATCTGCTCTGGATCAAATTACAGCAGTGAATGAAGCCCCACCCCACGTCTCCTTTAGCACAGTCCATTAGACCTGAAAACAAATTTTTCCACGGAGCAGATGACTCCTGCATTTAGAGCACTTCACAGAAAAGCAGATCATCCAGTTTTCACTACCCATCCCCCAAGCTTAGTCCTTTCATCTCAGCCAAACAAGCCACAGCTCTACTGAATGTGTTTATCACACTTTCAAGAGATATGAGCCCCTGCGTCACTGAAGCTTTAAGACTCACTAAGCTGCCCTAGTCCTCTGAGCTTTGGGAGCAGCCATTTTAGCTCAGACAATTCCTGCACTCAGAGCCTCAGAGCTTCTTGCCTGTGCACAACATGGCCTCACGTAGCTTCAGCTCAAGCACACCAGCCTTTTTTTTTTTTTTTTCTTTTTCCCCCGTCTTTATTTTCCACCCCCTCCTCCCCTTTTTAACTCCTCCTCCTTAGGTGCTTATTTAAAAATCACCATCCTCCAGAATCACATCTCCCTTTCTCCTGCATGGCTTGCCCTCCAAATCATGTCGCTGCTCTCCCCCTGCACCCTCCTCAAAGCTGAACCTTCTCTCCTTCAGCAGAAGACTTGGGTTTCCCCAAACCATCTCCTCAGGGTTGGGTTCCCCTGTCCCATGGATGACAAAATGTGGCGGTTCGCACCACAAACCCTGCATTCACAGCATCAAGACACTGGTCCAAGCTGTCCTACAGGCAGAGGCGACACGCAGCTGAGCCGCCCCGAAGCAGGCGGAGGAGGGAGGAGGAGGCGCGGGGGAGTGAGGGGGGACAGCAGGCGGGAAGCCTCCAGCCGGGCCTGTCCCCGGGGAGCTCTCCTGCTTGGCGCAGAAGACACACCACCCCACTCCCCTGCCAGATTCCAAAGTCTAATGACCTTTGTTAATCACCACCCAGCCTGTCTGCATCAGCAAACCCTGCCAGCAGACACACCCTTCACACAAAGCCTGTCGCTATGCCTTTTAAGAGAGGTTCTCTGAAAGCTCCATTGTGTGGAAGAGATGAAAAACAACGCGCGCACACAAAAATCTCACTCTTTCCCCCCCTCAGCCCTCCCCCTCCTCAGCCCCCCGATAATTTCAGCCCCTTTAGAAACATCACCGAAAACCGGTTTCAGCTTTTTCTCTTTTGGAAAACTTCAGGCCAGTTTACGAAATAGAAAGCCAGAAGGGAGACCAACGCTGAGGATATGAGAAAAAAAGAATCCTGGCAGCTCCAAGAGGTGAAATCCACCATCATCTTCATTCATCTCCAGCACACGCTGCTGCTTGGAGAATGCATCCTTAATGCTGCCTGCTGTCTACACAAGCTTAAACCAGACACTGTGTTGAGAGATATCTTTAATAGCTGTTGATTACAAAACTGATGGAGACTCTCTAATGGATTCCAGCTTTAATCTCAGCAAGGTCTGCAGCACAAAGTCCATGAAAAGGTTAATCTTACTGCTTCCCGTGAGGAACAAACATCATCAGGTACAACTGAGTGGACTTCAGCATGATGTTTTCACCATGCATCACCTGCTGAGAGCAGGATGAAGCATTCTGTAAGGGATTCTGCTCTACCATTTCCATGTTCTTCTTTAAAATCCCACCACTGTGTAAGAGCTAAAAACAAACACTGCAAGTCTGAGCTCATATATCAAAAGAAACTGTAACACAATGTGCATCTTTCTTCTTTTTTGTCGGCATGGGACATGACACCGGGAGACCAGCAAAGAACATTTTGAAGTGCAGGTGTTAATACACTGGCAAGACACATCCCAAGCCAGGGAAACAAAGCAAGGTTCATGCCTCTCCATCATGATCAGCTAAGCTAACACATTTTCAGTAAGAAAATGTAGAGGAGAATGGAGGTGGAGTAAGGAGGAGTTACCAAATCTAGCAGAATCAGTTAGGAGGTAACAGGAGTTACCAAATCAGCAGCAGAAGTGTGGGAAGAAAAACCCAAAGCAACCAAACAAAACCACTATTAAATTAATCCATAAATCCCAGAAGCCCTTGAACATATTCACAAGCAATCTCTTGAGACCACATTGCCTATAAATAATATTTGACTTCTAAAATACCCTTACTAATGCAATGCTAACCCGACAAAACATTATTAATGTGCTATTGTCTGGCTAATTTGCATTTACAACCTCTTCTTAAATACATGGCCTTAATGCTTAAATATGGAGGTATTCTCATTTTTCTTATGAGCAAAAAGCTTTCAGAACATTGGGCAATAGATTCTCAAAGCCACATTTTAAAGCCACAAGGTGGTCTCAAATTGTCTACAGCATCCTTCTCTACATTCGTAAATGTCTAAGTACATCTGAGACACAGTTGCATTAGATTTTGAGGTTTTTAAAAATCCAAAACAAAAGATAATTGTGCTTGTTGAACAACAGTAATTACAGAATTTGGCAGCAGTCAAAGTAGTACAAATCATTATGTTTAAGTTTGGTTTTAAAGCTTCAAAATACAAAATTAATTGTGAAGCCCAAGGCACTGACCTCAAAATTGAGCTTCTGTGGTTTGACTACCCATCCGTTATATTTTGAGATGGAATCAGCAGAGCTTCTACAAGTTAAGAACATGCACATGCACAACCACAACTAAAAAGGTCAGTCAGACCACACAACACTCCACGAGCTTCCAGCTCAGCACTGGTAACACTGCATGTGAAACAAAGGCATCTCCAGCTCTCCAGCCCTTCCTCTGGTCAGATGATCAGAGGCATCTTCACCTCTACATCACACAACTGCAGGTTGCACTCACAGCTTTTATTTTACTCAGTGAAAAGGTGCAGGTGAAGAGAAAGTTTCTCTTCAAAACATGTACCAGGGAAGTGGCTGAGTCACCCTCCCTGGAGGTAGTTAAAAGATGTGTGGATGTGTACCTTGGGGGCACAGTTTAGTGGGTGAAGCTGAGCAGTGCTGGCTGATGGCTGGATTAGACGGTCCTCGAGGTTTTTCCAGTCTTCCCCACCCTTCCAGAAATTAACTACCAAACACCACGGAAACAGAAACGAACTTTGCCATGTAATTACAGATAAGACACATTTTCAAAATTCCCATGACTAACACCTCAGGCATTTTTCCCTGCTAGAGAATGCTGGATTTTATACCAGTGCCCACAGCTGTGCTGAGGACCTTCCAGCCCAGCTGCCTGGGCTCCTGGCCAGGTTCAGCTGATGTACAGTGAAGCTGCTGCTCTGATCTTTGGATCTGGGGTTTTTGGCTCTTTTTCCCCCGATTTTTACTTCTTAAACACTTTTTATAATATAAGATCACAACAGTGAAAATGAGGACTAAACAAATAAAATCATAGGAGTAATGCAAAAACTTACACATGTGAGAAACTGGAAACCTGAAGGCTATTCCAACTGGAGGAAGCCAGTCTCATCTTTCATTTATGAAAGGAAACCCCATAATTAATTAAGAATTCAAAGAATAAATTCAACTCCCAACTACAGTCAGACAGACCTACTCAACTCAAGGGTCTTTTTCAATTATTGAATTCCTGTCTAGCTATTGGAATTCTTGGTCATCCAAGGACTGTCTTTGGAGTTACTTCTCTGAGCCGGTAACAGCATAAACTAAACTGAAATACCATTTCTTTTTTCACAGTTTTTTTGTTGGTGTCTTTCTTTCTTTCTTTCTTTCTTTCTTTCTTTCTTTCTTTCTTTCTTTCTTTCTTTCTTTCTTTCTTTCTTTCTTTCTTTCTTTCTTTCTTTCTTTCTTTCTTTCTTTCTTTCTTTCTTTCTTTCTTTCTTTCTTTCTTTCTTTCTTTCTTTCTTTCTTTCTTTCTTTTCAATTTGATACACATAGGTTTTGATAGAGCTCCATAGGCTGGGATGCAACTCTACCGTATACATACTTTGTGGTTCATACTTTCTTTCTAAAGGAATTAATGATAAAACTTTATCACTGGTTACAGCTTTAATTATCAGTATCTCCATACATCCAGTTTTGGGTTGTTCCATTCTGAAACTGAACAGTTAAGGACATAAGAGATACATTAGCTGATGCCTGTGATTGCATTCTTCCTGTAAATATTTCCTTTGACTTATATGGAAATGCATATTAAAATGTAAGGTGTTTTCTGGAAAACTTTACTATTAGAGATTCATTACAAATCAATAGTAAAAACAATCTAAACTGAGAATACAGAAACTCATTTTCTTCCCAAACCGTCCTCATCCAGCTACCTGAAAGAGTTTTTGAACCTGACGTGGGTTTCAGATCTGATTCCACAAAAGGAGGTCTTCTACATAGTCTTTGGACATTATATTCCAAACTTTTCAGAAATCTCCCTGTCATGGAAAATAGGATGGCAAACTTTGCTGAACCCCATACAGCTGGTATTTATTTATGTTCCTGAATACAGACATTTAGCATACCCAATACCACACTAAATCTATCACAGCTTGCAAAATCTTCTGCATTAAAAAAATATATATATATAAACCACATAAAGCTCGTGGTAGAGATGATTCTCATTGCTGCCATAAGAATGCTTGGGGGTTTTTGTTTGGTTTTGGGTTTTTTTGGTTTTGTTTGTTTGTTTGTTTTGGTGTTGTTTTTTTTTTTTTTTTTTTTTTTTTTTTTTTTTTTTTTTTTTTTTTTTTTTTTTTTTTTTTTTTTTCCCCCCAGGTCAAGAAAATAAGGATTCACAGAACCTCTCACATAAATGGTGGATACGCTCAACTGGTTTCCAACAACTGCAACTTCTCAAAAAATGGTGGTGGGAAAAAGGCAAAACATATAAAAAATCCAAAACCCCAGAAAAATGTGGTTGCTGAATATTAATACCTATTAGCCATTTCGCTGTAAAACCATAGCAGAATAAAGGCACACCATGGATTTTAGAAGAACGTGTGACAGGAAAATCACAGATGGTGGCACCTATCTGCTGCTGGGCTTTACTGATTCAAGCTACATAAGTGCTGATGACTCCTTCTTTACTCACAAATGTTTCTCCTCTTTCTTTCTGTCCTGGGCTCTACATATATATATATATATGTTCTGCTTAAAAAAAATACATTAAGAGGCCATCTGAATGCCTGAAGGATACTTTCAAACTTTTCAAATAAAAGCAGATTGCAAATAAAATGCCACAATCTTATTAAACTACAAACTACAAACTCAGTCATACAAATTACAGTTGTGGATTTTTTTTTGTCCTTCTTTCATTTGGGTTAGCTGTGAGGCACTACATGATACAGAGCACAGGCAACAGAGTCTGAGGATAAAGAACTTCCCTGATGGGAGAGGTTCTCAAACTTTAAATGTTCTTGTTCCAAGAAAGGCTAGGATGGGTTCTTCTGATCTTCTGAATTATTTTCATGGCAAGTTTTTAATCCCCTACAGAATTCAGAAAGACACTAAATATATATATAAGAATCTGAACAACTGGATGGTCAGAGTAGGACTTTCTCCCTTATTAAGTATGATACTTAATTTGCTGCACCAAACTAGTTTAAGAGGGAGGTGAAACAGCATGGGGCAAAAATTGAATAGAAATGTGGTTTTGCTACTTGGTTCCTGTTCTTATAGGACATGAGCCAAATCATTCACCTTCCCGACACAACCCAGCCCCTCAACGCTCTTTCTCCACAGACACAGGTGCTCAAGGGGAAAGTGGGCTGGCCCAGCCGAGGAAAACAGATACCAGAGCCAAACAGCTTGGCTTTTGTACCCTGCTTATTAGTGCTCCCCATATGGCACGATGGAACTGAATGCACTGGGGTCTGGGTTTCTAATTTCCAGCCAAGAGTGTATTGTTAATTACCTCGAGTAATGCTGTTGCTGTGAGTTAAGAAAGGGGTGCAAACCCCGGTGTATGTGGAGTTGAGAGAGAGGAAGATGTCAGTAGGTGGTGCTGAAGAACACAGCAGCACCACACCCGGTTACTCCAGTAACAACCTAATTCCTTCTCATGCATTGCAAACATCTTCCAGGAGCTTTTACACAAAGGATGCATTACCAGCCTCACCCTGGAAGAAGCAGGCTCCTCAGCTTGGCACAACCCCAGCAAAGATCTCTTCCTTGCCAAGAAAAGGCAGAGCTGTTTTAAAGGGGGTCCTACCAGTGGCAAATCAGATTTGGCAAACTCCATCACACCCCTCACTGGACCATGGACTGAAAGAACAGTCATGAAGTCATGTTTGAAGAGAGAAGAGATTATCTCCTGATAGCCATCTGTCCTTAAAACACCCTCCAGTGCCTTTGGAAGTCATCTTACAATTCACCCTGAGCTCCAAGCTCCATTCCATGGTCACTGGCAGTGCTGCAGCTGGTGAGCTGCAAGCTTTAAAGAGGACCAAACCTCAGTTTGCAAGAAGCACAGTATTTTTACAGAGGCTAAATACAGCTTTATAAACTGGTGACAGAGCTAAACCATGGGAACATGAAACTGCTGGATTATTTTAGGAGCCACAGAATTTTAATCTTAAAGGATCTGAGATTAGACCAACACAGCTGGTTTAAAACATATGCAGGCACTCTGAGTGTAGGCACAGAGGTGAAAATCAAGTCACTGGCACTCAGAAACCACAAATGCAAAGGGCAAACCCCTGCTTTGGGCCTCCTACTGAAAAAATGTGATGCCAAATAAAGCCAGAATGCCACTAGCTTGGAAGATGTATGTGAAAAGTTACTTTTCTGGACTAATGTTGCTCCTTTAAGCGCAGAAACTGAACTGAACCTGATGTAGCTCTGGTAACAGAGACTGAACTTGGCTGGTGAGATGAGTGATCTTGCAGCCAGAGATCACTTCCCTAATTAGGCACCCCGTTACCCTGTTTGGTCACTCAAAACTCTCTAAGACAAGTTCACAGGGCAGCTGGGAACCAAAGGAACATTGTCTGGATCAGATCCAAGCGAGCAATAGCTCTCTTGCTGTCTTTCATCACCTGTAAGAGTTCAGCTTTGTAAGAACCCTGGGGAGTAAGGAGCCCTCTATCTCATCCATCCAGAGATCTTACATGTGGAGAAGATGGAAAAGGACATTCAGAGGAATAGTTTTAATCCCATAAAACCAAAGCACCAGAATTCATGTTCTGTACCAGCCAGCAAAACTAAGTGCAACAGGACACCACCTCATGCAAACCCAAATCCACCTCATGCATGACTCCAATTGTGAAGCAAGATCCACTGCAGAAACCCTGCTGGGAGGGAAGAAAATTCTGATGAACAATATCTAAAGATTGTTCAGCTCTCCCAGCCTACCCCTCAGAAGCACATGTTTGCTTGAAGAGCTCCACTGACACCCTGGCTATTTTAACACTGCCTTTGTCTCCAGCTATCCCTCCCCTTCCCCCAAGCTTTCTGCTATATTTGACATTTGCAGGGCAGCAAGCAGAAGCTTCTCTGTCCGCCAGTTCATTTCCTCAGGTAATACAAATCCATCACTGACCCATTTATAATACCAGACAGAATACAGTTTTATTTGTCCACTGACTCACATGCAGTATGGCAGCCAGTACCTGTGCCCCAGTTGAAAGAACATATACTCTTCCAGCATTTGACAGCTCGCAGACCAGTGATCACCATTAGGCTAATACCTTTCTCCCAACCCCTCCAAAGAGTTGTTTTCCACCTGGGCAAGTGAAGGTCCTCTGTCTGTTTTGTGGTGGTGGCAGCAAGATGCTGGTCCTGCCAGCTGAGAAGGGATGTTGCAGAAGAGGAACAAGTTGCTGCTTACACATTGCCCAAAATGCTTTGTCCCAAACAACTTCAGATATAGGTAAGAGTCCTCTGGACTTCATGTTGAGATGCAGTATGAGTGCAATACCCTGGATCCAAATGAGAACCTTGCTCCTTTTGCTTCCCTCTTCAGCCCCCATTTTCACTCACTTAATCCTTCCAGGAATCAATTTTTTGCAGTTGGTATAATAATAAAACAGATCAAGTACAAAATGCTTAAAATAGCATTCTGGCTCATAATCATCACCACTAATGTGATACATAGATGGCAGACAGGCTCTAGAAGAAACCAAGTGGAACATCTACAGTGCACTGCAGGATGGGGGGAAAAGGGAATTCTGAGTGAACCTGTTATTAGGGGTCACAACATTTGCGAATTGACCAGGGTTAATGAAAGTTCTCCAGCCAAAAAGTGTTTTAATCAAAGAGGAATTAGAAACTAATACATTAAAACCAAGAAAAATCTGTTAGTCACAGTCGGGGGGGGGGGGGGGGGGGGACAACAAACAAACAAACAAAAAGAAACCAAACCCAAACAAACAAAAACAACAACAACAGCCAAAAAAACCACCACTTTGTTATGCAGGTAATAATTAAGAAAAATCTCCCACATTAAAAAAAAAAAACACCACCACCACCAAAAACCCACAAACACAATCAACCTCTTGTGAACCTTATTTAATATCTTTCCAGTAATAAACATTTCATGCCCCTGACTACTATGGATGCATTCAAATCAAGGAGGAATCTAGTATTATAGCTCAGTTGTATCAGAAATGGTAAGAGATTGAACCTCCTAATGCAGTTCTTCTATCCTAGCTTAATCCTTTTTGCCTTAAATAAGCTATTTGAGGGTCAGCCACAGACATACAGTTTCTTTTGCTTCCTCCTAAGAAATACTCAAACAGGAAATGGATCATAAAGAATAAAAAATAACTAAGACTTTCTTTGTAATAGGGCTTAGATTATAAGCAACTGCATCCTTCAAAAGCTGCAATCCTTGCAAATATGTAGACATTACAGAACTCTTAAGAGGTTTTTTTACTATTCTGCAAGTCCATTACACAAGACCTTTTTTTTTTCCCCAACTGTTGCAAATGCTTTACATTTAATGATTTAAAACTCAGGGATCTTCAAGCATTTAAATTTATCTCGGAAAATAACAAAATCCAATTTTAGAACAAAATAATTGAAGAACCATTCTCACCTGGCCTTAAAGATACAGGATGACGTCTGATAAAAAGAAAGCGAAGCAAAAACTTCACTCCAGAATATGTAAACAATTGCCAAACTAGATATATAACCCCAGCTGTCTCTTGTCACAAGGAAAGTTCCGTTCAAGACTAGTTTATCAAGATAAAAAGTATCTCTTGAGGTTAAAAACAAAAACAAAAAAACCCCACACAAAACCACCCAACAACTGAGTAATCTGGAATGAGCACCCAAATACTTGACTTTTGTAACAGACAAGAAGAGACTGGAAGAGATTTGCAGTCTTCCTGGCCTAAAAGAGCTAAAAGAGGAGAATTCTTGGGGAAATTCAAGGTGGAGGGGCTTTTTAAAAAGCACTTGCATGCATCCCTAGTAAAAATTTGAACCTTCTACAATTAGGGAAAAAAACAAAATGCACTTAAAACCCCACCAAGATTCTTAGAGAAATTCAAGAAAAGGCAGCCCAGCGGCAATTCAAGCTTTGTCAGGATTTTGGGTTTGTGTATAATAAGAAGCAATAAAGACAAGCCTCAGGAGAAGCATTAAATAAATGGCCAAAAAAGGTCTTCTAATAAGACCTGTCTTCAGAAAAACCTTTATTTTATTGCTAATGCATTACTGAAAATTGGTGGGACAATGGCTCTTCAGGACAGGTATTCTGCTTTTGGCTATGTACTTTGGGACCCAAAAAGGCTGTTTGGAACCACAGTGCCTCTGTCTAAATAAATCCATGGTTAGGCAAACCTTGACATATACTCTGCATGCAAGAGTGGATAGGAGCAGGTAAGATATTTTTAAGCTAACAAAGATGGGAAGGAAAAAAAAATTAAAATATGCAAAAGAAACCCAGAAGACTGAAGCCACGTCATGGTTTAAAATCCGTATGTAAATCAAATAGAACCTTCAGCCTGATGAGATCCAAACAAAATTAGGGACTATAGCTTGCCTTTTAATCTGGAAAGTTCAGAAGTAATGTTCTGAAAGCAAAGGAATGGTTTTCTGGCTCTCAGTGATTTCAACAACATAAATTCACCTATAATAATATCAAAGACACATGTGCTGCATTCCACATTTCCAAAGCAAATCGGTACATAATACCTATTATCTTTACTGATTATTGTAGAACCATTAAAAAAAAAAAAAAAAAAAAAAAAAAAAAGAACCAAGATTTGTCTTAAAGGGAAGGCATTTAAAACCTTTCCAACTTGCTGCTTTCCAAGATGTACATCTAAGTACTTCCAGTAGATCAAGTGTCACTGAATCCTCCATCAAGGAAATTTTAAAATAAAACAGGATTAAGTTCAAAGCAGAACCACATAAAGAATTCTATTTTGTTCTTACTAAAGGAATAAAGATGGAAACAAGCAAGCAAGGAAAAAAACAAACAAGCAAAAAACCCAGAAAAAAAACCTTAAAGCGCGAAGACCTATGTTAGACTCAGCTGCTAGGGGAAAAAAAAAAAAAAAGACTTATGGTGGTTGGGTGGACAGGGTGTATCTTTTCATTTACACATGGAGAGGAGACAAGGACAATCACATATATAAACAACACATTCGCCTTGCATTAAGAGTCCAGCTCTTCAGACGCAACATTCAGCAACACCACTTGCTAGTCAGGTGATCTCCTCCCTGTTTCTTTCATCCCAAAAGAGGCAGACATGAATCTGATGACATCAGAATTCATACAAAGAGTATTACGAGCATTTGATTTGTTTTTAACCAACATTCTTGAACAGTATGGAGGAAAAAAAAGAATGTAACATGGTTTGCTGTCCACTCTATAAACTTTTTTTCCCTTTTAAAAGCATTTGAATAAAAGGCATGTGGACTTTTTTTAAAATTCATTTCTAGGAACAAGCATTCATTCAAGCGTGGGTTCTTGTTTGCAGGAATGCACGCAGAGTCAAAGTTCCACATTCATTTATGACCTCATTGACAAAGTGTCTATAGGAGAAGTGTACAATCAGTTCTGCACAAATTTCATTTTCCCTTCTGCTGTTTATGGAACACTGGAGCATGACAAAAGGCAGGATCATATGTTTCAGGTTTCAATTCATTTATCACAGACAAGTCATTAAGTCAGCAGAAGTGACTTGCTCTCAGAGAGAGCGAAAGACTGAAGTATCTCCCTGGTTTTCAAACATTTGCAAATTCAAAACAAAATCTGAAGGCTTATGATTTTAAGTTGCAAATAAACAAAAAGGCAGATGTAAGTATTTCAGGCAGCAATACTGACTATCTGTTCCATCCAACCACAACCTGTTTATTTGACTCACGAAGTTCAGGCCACACTTGTTGGTGGGCTCTGTCTATGTGAAAAGCAATTGGAGTCAGTCTGTACCACAAAAAACCCCTTCCTTTACCTGGTAGTGGAGAACCACAAAGAAGTGAAACAGCCTGGCTCCAGGTCACACAGCTGGTCTGTGGCACAGCCAGCAGCACAAAGTGGTTTTCCAGACTCCAGCCCTTCCCTGTGATACCACCCTACCTTCCTGTGTCACTGCTCCTGGAATCCCAGAGCTAACTTTCCACAAGAAAAAGAAATGAAAAAGCTCTCCAGCATGGCAGAAGTTGGAATTCCAGAAGGAAGGGTAAATCAAAACACCACACACAAGGATACAACTGATGCTCTTTATTTATCTGTGTATTTATTTTCTAGCTGGAGTTGCCATTTCCACCTTTCTGCACAGAATCCAGGCCTTTTGTTGAAGAATTTAGGTCAACTCGGAAAAATGCCTGCAGAGCTGCAGAGAAGAATGCCAGTGGAGACAGAGTTTGGGATTGGTGAACATGGTCTAACCCTAATATGACTTGCCACTGCAGTGGAGGATGCACATGGGAAAAAAAAAAAAACTGTTTTTTTTAGGGGAGTTTTATATGAGGGTGAAGAAGAGTATTTGTTTTGCAGGGCTGGCAGCTAGAAGAACTTAAATTCTTGGATTATCTGAGAGGCTTTTCTCTTAATAGGACTTTGCCCAAACTGCTGAGTCTTTCTTCACGAACTCTTCTAAATAATCAGCAACATAATATTAATTTTGCTGTAGCAAATAATCTAGATAAAACCCCATCAATACTTACTAGCAGTCATCAAAGAAAGTCTCCTTTATAGCATCTTCAAAAAGATGCCTGCAAGAGGAACTCTCTGGGTTTTCCTCAATGTCTTTTTTTAAACAGGAGATATTCAAGACCATAGAAGAAGTTGGATTTAATCAGACCTCTCTTCCACACATGCTAGCTGGAGCCAAAAAGCATGTGCACACTTCCACTTGACCCTGGCTGACAAAATTTATGACAGCAGCAAACCAAGCAATTTGTTTTCACATGCTGACAATTGCACCTATCCTTCATAGTTTTTACATCATCACAAGCAAGACACAGATATTCTATAGATTTTTTTTTTCCTAATGCTTGGATTGTATGAGAATCACGTCTTACAAAATCTTTAGGCTACACATCACCTTCGGCCTATGTTCAACCAGTATGAGAAGCTACAATGATTTTTCTGAAAATATGTTTTTTCAATAAAGTAAGTGTTCCATACTGAGAGCCTGGATGGCTAAGAAAATACATCCTTCCAAAAGGCTCTGTGCTCAGAGCCATGCACAGCCTACCAAAGAGTCCTGATCCGGTTTCATATGAACCCAAACTCTGCAAAAGGAGCTTACAGACACAGAGCAGCCTCTGTAATAATCCAAGATACTACTGGCATTCCTGCTGAATGGAAACACACTGAGCATGCTTCATCCTATGTCTGCAGAGGAGAACCAGCCTGAGCTCTGCCAAAAGCCAAGTGTGTCATGGGCAGCTGTGACTGCTACTTTGCTTGGGCAGAGATGATGAAAAACATCTCTTCATTGGGTGTTGGTGGGGTTTTTTTTGGTTGTGGTTTTTTGTTTTGTTTTGTTTTTTTTCCCCTGCCTATAGCTGTCAGCTGAGATACACAAACATTCTCGGTGCAGTTGGAAGACACCTGGCTAAAAACTCAGTTTGCATTTACTGTGAGGTACATCTGGGCATACCATGCAGTCAAAAACATGGGCATCAGTCTTTCAGCACACCTGAGGTGGCACACAGGCAGGTAAGGCTCTGCACAGCTGCTTCCTGCAGTTTCTCTCAGTGTCACCTGAGAAAAGGACAATCCCAGCTGCTCCACACTCAGATCCTGGAAGAATCCTGGCTTCCCACCCTGGCCAGCCCAGCTCACCGACTCCCAATGGGCATGGGAGTCGGTGTGAGGTCAGCGCATTGGGGAAGCCGGCAAAAAAGAGTCAAATGTTTTGCCTTCTTCATTCCTCTCCATGCTCATAATTAATGAAGAATTGTATCTTCCTAGGTTCCCAGACTGCAGTAGAGTCACCTTTTCTTTCAAAAGACCATTCCTTTCTAACATAACTTGTGTCACTTTCCAAGCTGTATTCCTGGCACTAAGCCGTATCTTTCTGCTTTTCTGTCACAAATTATTCTTCCTGGTCCATCCACTATCTCCTCTATATGCCTCTCATCCTCCAGTCTTCTAGAAAGATCATCTGATCATTTGCTATTTCTACAGTCCAACAGATAAACATGCCAACAATATGGCTCTGAAGCCAAAATAGTTGGTCCTTCCTTCCTTTCTTCTGAAGGTGTTTGTCATCCTGGTCACTCAGCACTTGGCATGACATAAAAGCCACTGCTTTTCTCTCTGAAGAAAGGAGCACATTCTCAAAAGAGACTGCTCAGCTCAGACCCCTGACTCAGCTGGGCAGAGAAAATGTGGAAGAGAGAAGGGAGGGCCGAGAAGGGCCTATAGCAAACATCACCAGGAGTGACTGGCAGTTGTCTGTCCCTCAATCTGCTGCTGCTGAGGGGCCTCCTGTGCACACCAGAAACTGGCATCTGAGGCTACAGAGGCCCTGTATTTCTTCCTCTTTCTTTCTGAGGAACAAGATTCCCTTTTTGGTTCTCATTGTCTGCTTCTCTGAGCTCTGTAACTGATACAACCGTGGCCAGCCGAGGTGCTGTGTGCGTGTGCGTGTGTGTTTGCTATGTCAGGATCCTCGGGAAGGCAGCCTGGTATTTTATTTTTAAACTTTGGCTCCACAGCCCCACATATAATGGCTCCACTCCTGAAGGTTGGATAGTCTTCTGCTATCAGTTTTCAAAGAAAAACAAAGCCATCCAAGCCAATGCCACCAAGAGAACAGGAGTAAAGTTCTTGCCTGAAGATTTTCATTCTCATAGAAATATCCCAAGAGATCACAAAAAATATTGAGCCATCAGTGTCATCCCAGCTTCATGGTGCTGTATTGTTGCAAGCGGTAGAATATTGTGCAAGTCCCAGTAACTGCTGTGGTTTTAGAGACTTCTCTAGGTTTTCATTTCTAGAAATTTGCTGGAGTTCTGCCAGTTTTTCCCAGCTGAGCACCAGACCCTCATGTACACCAGTACTCACTACAGCCTTTTATTATGAAGTGGGGAGTCGAAACAGGAATGAGTTTGTCCTCACCTGAAAGCAGAACCTGAAATGGATTTCCCAGGTCTCAGAGGCTGAAGGATGCCGAACCCAGACATGCTAATCACGGACTGGTTCTATGGTTCACCCTTCCTGTAGAGCATGCCCTTCAGATGTGTTGCAAAGCTGACAAAATAACTGATATCGTATACCTCTAAGCCACCTGCACTACAAGATCATTTCAGCAGTGAAGGTTCACTGTCAAAAAAGAAAAAAAAAAAGTGGTCAGCGGAGCACACAGGGTCTGTATGTGTAGGCTTGATTACTAGAAGAAAGGAAAATGTTCAAGCTGAAGACAAGAGGACTTGCACCCATGCCTGGGAGAAAAGATTTGACACAGAATATGGGAGAGAAATGGAGAAAAAGTGGTTTGTCAAGAGGAAGTAGTCTTTTTATATCTTATCTTTACTTGCATTTCATGATGGGATACCACTAATCAGAGTGTTATTTAGGTTAAAACAGGTTAAAATAGTCACTCATTCCAAAAACAGAGGAAACAGCTTCAACATCTTTCCCCTCCTTCCTCCCTGACCTCCTTTCTTCTCCTACTGGCTTCTAGCTATTGCAGTCAGACTGCTGCCATACAGAGTTCTAAATCTTGAAAGAACCCTTCCAAAACTGAAACTATAAGAACTGAAAACAACCTGTCAATTAGGGAATCAAAATTCTTCTTCATCCTGATGTAGTAATTGGTTCATAAAGTTAAAAAAAAAAAAAAAAAAAAGGCATTTACAGTGAGGCCTCTACTGCTGACCATCAAAACCAAGCTAATGAACTATTTTTCCCTTGAAACTGACTTGGTTTTGCATCAGTTATCAGAAAAGAATCTAATGATAGTGCTTACTGTTAGTCTTTCATAAGCACAGAAGACAAAACCACCTAATCTCTAGATTTTCTAGATTTATCACCCTTGGAAGACCAAAGCCTAAGGTTTTGAGGGATGGCTAACAAACAACAAACAAACAAACAAACAAATTACTACTGAAATAGCTGAGACCCTCAAATCTATTGAAATGCATTTACAATAATAATACTACTGCTAATAATAATTTCAGATGGTTTAGCTGGGTTATCTATAGTAGAATGTTAGGTTGCCCTAGGAAACTGACATGTTGACAAATTATGATTGGGTTTTTGTGCAACAACCTCCCCTATGGTAACTACAGAACAAAAGCAGATGGTCCCCATCTGTAAAACCAGGGCAAAAGTTTGGGGTGACTAAAGTGCTGCTAAGTTCCAGAAGAAACCAGAGCTCTTCCTTCTGGGGGATTTTTTGATCCTTTAGAAATTACTATGTGAAAGTCTACAGTAGCTCTGTCAGGACAAAACAAACAAACAAAATTTCAATTTCCTTTTTACCTCTGCTGTAGAGACAACAGAAAAATGCATCTGACTGTTAAGAGGAAAGCAGCTTCCACTAATCTTTTGCACAGATTCCACTTGAAAAACAAAATGCAAATCACTTGTCCATAGTTTTAAGCCTAAAATGGAGATATGGAGGAAAACCCAGTACAGATAATCAAGCCCTAACTGATAACTACATACCATGCTTGGCCTTATCATTTCCCTTAATTTGGTTTATTTGCTTCCCATTCCTTTGCCAGGTGAAAAAGAATCTTACTGCATATTCTGGTAGAACACAACCACCTCCCTGGACTCCCTGCAGCTCCACATGGCAGGATTGTCATCAGATGTGCTTTAATCCCTAAATTGACACAAGATAGCAGCACTGGGAGTCATCCTGCTGAAGGTTCAGCTTTTACAGCTACACAATTTGTCTAAAACCAATTCAATCAAGCCTGTATCCCACCATAGCATCTGAGGAGAAACTGTCCTTGACTCCTTACAACTTTTGACAGCCCATCAGAAATTCCAATATCTTTAATTTTTTTTCTACAATTCTATTAGAAATCAGGAATTGTTTACATAATGAGGACCTTTCTAGTCTTAGGTTCCAGCCACTGCATCTTTTTACTTCATACAGATGCCAGATGCCTTTAGTACTGTACACTGACAGGCAAATTGGCTGCTTTTAGTCTTCCAAATGTCACTCCTGAAAATCTCGGAAAGGGAGAAATGGACTGCCTGAAAGCTGTCATGGTGAAGCACAATTTGCCAGACTTCAAACCTTTACTATCACGAGCATTTCCAGTCTAGTCCACTTAGCTATTCCAACTGTTGTAAATATATTTGCAGGATATTAAATACTTTGCAGGATTTTTTTATTTTATTTTTTTTTTTTAATTTAAAAGGAAAACAGGAGTCTTCCTATAAGTCCACACAGGCTCTAAAGCCAACACATTTCTTGAGTGAGTCATGGGCAGTTTTCTGTTCCACATTTTCTGACTTTTACAGATACAAACTGAATTATGAGCTTTTAGGTCTGACACATTAAACAATATAAATTACTAGCATAGAAAACAGAAAAAAGGAAAAGTCTCTTTAAATCCTGTCAAGATACCCTTCTTGTTTGACCTGTGGGATACTTTTGTTTTGAATGGAATGGGTCCAAAATACAAAGGAAAACCCTTGCTTATCTCTTTGCGATCATGGGCTCTCAAAGGCACAACACTGGTGTTATTTGTTTGATACATCAAAGCAAGGTCATCACTTATTTTAATCTTGAAAAGATCCAAAAGTCTTCTGATACACCAGAAAAGCCAATGGCCAAGGAGATCTATGACTCTCTTGCACTCTCTGCATGGAATTTTTTCATCCTACCGTCCCTTTCTCCTAGAACTGCAAAAACAGGTGCCTCAATCTGGATGATCCCTGAGGCACTGACCCAATTCTCAATCCCTTTTACTTTGGGGGGCGGGGGGGAACAAAAACAAAAACCAAACCCCAAACCACAAAAGATGTCAGATGTAGATCTAAAGCTGGTACAAATACATGTTTTAATCATTTGTCTCCTTCAGCTCAGCCCCACTGTGAACATTCAATGACAGCCTAAAAGTCAGCTATAGTCTTTTAAGTGTAACTGATAAATTCCAAAATTCAAGTTTGGACCACAGGAATTTCAGACATCCACTCTGCCTGACCTAACAGATGCCTGAAAACCCAAGCACATTGCTGTCATTCAGAGTTCCATGAGATCCAATCCTTCATTCTTCCTATGCTTCCTCCTTGATTTCGGTCACAATATAGCTTGCTCTTTTTTTTTTTTTTTCTTCCCCCCCCTCCCCCCCCCCCCCCCCCCAAAAAAAAAATAAATTATCAGCTTTATGATTGGCACAGTGCTCTGAATTTTCAGAAAGCTGTCTTATAGCTTAAGGAGTCATATTACAAAGAAAATAATAAAAATATCCTACAGAGAAAAGATCTACCTAATACAAATTTGGGACTGTAACAGCTTCAAAGGATACTTTTCTCAAGATCTCCAGACCTAGCCAAGATCCTCTGCTGTCCCTTCTATTTCCTGAAGACATGAGAAAGCAGAAGATTGTAAGAAATAATTTTGCAGCCTTCACTGATACACAATTGACCTTTTAATCTCTGCTTAGCGCCAGGCTGATACTGTTCTTTCACTTTTAGACCCAAAACTTTATCACTTGAGAGAACACTTTTTTGGTGAGATTTATGTGCAGTCATGAGATTTCTCCCCTTGTCCTCACACTCAGGCATGGATTGAAAGTTCATTGAACTCCTTCCACTAGACATTTTTGGAATATAAACATTTTTGATCACTCTGTCCAAATAACACCGACTTAGTTTAGACACAGTTTTCAACCATGGTTGAATAACGGAGCAATGCTAGTGGTATTATTTCCTGTCTCCCCTATTTTTCCCCTTAGGTCAAAGAAGCTGGAAATGCATGCTGGTGGGTTTTGGGTCAAATTCAGCATGGCACGTCCTCTGGGAAGGCTTTTTAGACTCTGCTGAGAATAAACAGAGGGAACAGTGAGGTAGACTGAGAACTGGCTGAAGGGCAGGCAGAGGATGTGACCAGTGGCACAGAGTCTTGTACTGTCCCCAAGGTTTGCTATTGGGTCCAGTATTGTTTAATGGCTTGGGATAGACTGTCCCCCCAGCAAGTTCAGTTGATGATACAGAACTGGGAGTGGCTGATGCCTCAAAGTGCTGTACTGCCCTTCTTAAGGGCCTGAGAGCCTGAAAGGATAGGTAGAGCAGAACTTTTTGAAATTCAAAAATGCAGGGTCCTGCACCTGGGCAAGAACAACCCCAGGCATCAGCATTGAGGACAGGGAGGGAGGAGGGTTGTGATCTGCTGGAAAACAGAAAGGAAGCACCTGGAGTTGCTGGGGGACAAACAGCTGTCCCTGAGCCAGCAGAGCATCCTGGGGACAAGGAGGACAGTGGGATCCTGGAGTGCACCTGGAAGGGCACTGCCAGCGGGTCAGGGAGTGATCCCACCCTTCTGCCCAGCCCTGGGAGGCACCTCTGGAGTGCTGGGTCCAGCTCCGGGCTCCTCAGGGCAGGAGGGACACAGAGCTCCCGGAGTGGGTCCAGCAAAGGCTGTGGAGGTGAGGAAGGGCCTGGACCATCTCCCTCATGAAGAAAGGCTGAGGGAGCTGGGGCTGTCTCTTGAAAAGGGATGACAGGAGGCTGGAACAGATGACCTTATGTGGTCCCTTTCCAACCTGACCCTTGCTGTGATTCTCTGTGAAATTTCACAATTGCTTTTGAACGCTAAACACACCAATCATGGCAGCCCAGTCATCACACATCTGTTAAGTTTCAACACAGTTAGGAGAACCTGATGACTTTCTGATGTGGTTTTTTTTAGGTGGGCTTCTAAAGCAGCAGCTTTGTTCCCAGTGCATGCTGATGATGGACTGTCAGCATCCTGTGGAATTAATTTATGTCTCTTTTGGATTGACAGAATCTTCTAGGCTGTATGTGGAAAACAAAGGGCAGAAAAGATCTCATGGATCACCATGACTGATTCTGTTATCACAGACACAAATCTAATCTCCATTAACTTAAAGAAAAATACCGTGTTTTCTTAAAAAAAAAAAAAAAAAAAAAAAAGAAGAAGCAGTCATTGATCCTGAGCCAGGGAATGCTTGATTTTAAAGAAAACTGTTTCCATATGAAAGCTTTCTGATCTTGGTGCACTTAACTGCTAGCATTTTCTAGTCCCAGTGACCATGCAAAAGGTAATATACAGTGATCTAATCAGCCAGGTTACTGATATAAATTCTACACCCTTCCCTCCAAAGGATTCATTTCTCAGCTGAAATACCCCTTGAGGCTGGAAGTCATATATTATAGAAATATGAAGTAACCCTAAATTCTACCCAGCTTATCAAAAATCCCTGTCCTGCTCTCTCCCTTCTCACATTTCCTTGGCTTCATTACGCTTTTAAAAAGGGAGATTGCTATTAAAATCCCAGATGCGTTAATTTGACAGCTGGAGCATGAGAAACCACAAGTATCTCCCAAGCAGAAGGTTCTGATTGTCCCAGCAATTTGATCAGTCCAGCCCTTCCTATGCAAAAATCCCATCAGGAACACAACTCAGAGGTATCCTAGAACACATAGACTATTCAGGCGACCCAGGAAAAAAGAGAGAGAAGGAAAGTATAAGAAAAGTATAAAAAATGTGTTTAAAAAGTATTTTATAAGCATTTAAAAAGTCTCAAGCAGGAGGTCAGAATTCACTGGATTTAAAGACCTCCTGACCTTCCTTCAGGATGGGCTTGGTCCCATATTCCAGGCCTGGAACATTTCACCAGTTTCCTAATTACAGATCAGATTTTCTAGGCAGGCTACAGAAGTGAAAGTGCTCCTTCAGCACCAGTAGTCCACTGCCACATTCTCCTATTACGAGCTTGTCAGCCTGCCAATGCAGAGAACTTCTAGAACTCCTCCTTGCTCTCTTCCCACAGAACACAAAGCAGCATATTCCTTCAGAAGCCCTATTCAAACTCCCTTTCTTCTCTATGAGCCTGCATCTTTGAGACAATGGATAAGAGGAGGCGGACCACTTCCGCCATTCATTTGCTCAGCCTGCTGAAACGTCAGATCTGTCTGATCTTGCAGCAGAAGCATTATCCTTTGTTCTGATCAGGTTGCACAAATAGCTGTGCCTGTGTCAGTCGCAGAGCAGAGATTTTTCTGGGTCTTGTTATTTTTTTGGTGGGTTTTTTTTTTTTTTCCTTTTTTCCTTCTTTTCTTTTTTCTTTCATGACCAATATGATTTACAGCTCACACAACACATTGTGTCCTGCTAAAAATGTTGCAGTTTTGTTTTCCACCAGGCAGCTCTCCTACAAAAAACTCAGTTCAGTGTTACACACTAAGGAAGAGGGGGAACCTGCACAATGCTGTTGCTACATGTATCCTCGACAAATGTGACAAAATATTCCCAGGCCCATACAAATGAGCACAGAGTCACCAGAAGCAACTGAACAAGCTTGAGTTGAAGGAGTTAGGCACAAGATTATTTTGACTCCCAAGGCATCTCACCACTTCTCTGAAGGCAGGGCACTCCTCGTGCTCATCACCAACAGCTAGCTGCCTTTGCGTGTCCTGACAGCTTACTGCTTCCCACACAGACAATCTGGGCTGGCCCCAGCCACCTCCACCGCTGTGGTGACATACCTCTGCCCAGAATACACACCTGGACTGCCTGCAAAGCCATCTGCAACTGAAGAAACAAAGGTTAGCCACTGCCAGGTTGTGTGAACATGCAATGTGGTGGTGTCTGGTAAGCAGTTCCGTTTCCCACACCAACAGAAGAAAAATAAATCGCCAACTTCTACTGTTCAGAGTCCTCAGCTCTCAAGAGGTTACAAAACGTGGCTTTAATTTTCCCTCCCCCTTGTTCTACCATAATGCACACTTGCTTATGAAAACAGTTGTTATCATACATCCTTCCTCTTCCTAGGGCAGAAAACCAAATCAACCAGAAAACACAGCCAGTAAGTTCTTCAGAACTTCAGCGCGTTGGAAAGTCTCATTCAGGCTGGAGGTTGAATTTTACCTACTACCTCAAAATTTCTTTTATTTTTGCCGAAGTGTAAGTACGTGCATCAGTATGCTGTCTCTGTTATCAGGTAAAAGCTCAAATACCCATTTCTAGCTTCCAGACAGCATTTAAAAAGGAAAAAAAAAAATTGCTAATCCATGGTTGCAATGGAAAAAACACCTATCACAGGGAAAAAAATCCTCCTGCCTTTAGCCAAATCTCATCTTTTCTCACAGCTGTAATATCACTCTGAGTGCTTCACCACCTAACTTTAGCTTCACATACGGAGCATGGGGAATTATTGATACAAACCTTTTGTACAAGGCCAGCCTGGGGAAAAAAAAAAAAAAAAAAAAATCAAAAAACCATGGGTGGCTGTGTTTAACATTCCCGAGTTTGCCATCAGAAATACAGTTCCACGAAGATTTGCCATTTTTAGTAACTATGATACCCTCCAAAATGCAACAGCATTATATGATTTCTGTTTCATAGAGGCTTTGACGTTCCATCTATTATCCTGGTCTTGCTTTAGCACATATTTTATATTAGAATGCATTCCAGGAGGCATATGGCAATAGAACTAGGTCAACCATTAACCAAATAACAGGAAGCTGCTCTGCAGAACACCCCCTTCAAAGCTCGCTTAATGAGCTGGCTCTTCAGAGTGTGTCCTCCCCTAAGGTTGAAGCTAACTGTTCCACAGGATTTTCCTTGAAGACACAAGGTCGCCAAAGGCAGGTGATTTATGGACATGACTCTGAAGAGCCATCCCAGAGTGTAAAAGCATCTGGGTCAGATGTTGAGATGAAGAACAATCCACAGTGACACATGGGACATTGAATACCAGGAACCAGCTCCAATAATTTCCTCATCTTCTACGTCATCAGAGCCCATTCCATCATTAATCTGTTCCCACAACTTCACAGGAAAACAGCAGAGCCTTTGTAGAGTTTGTAGGGAAGGACACCATCACTGGATAAAGATTGAGCATCTCTCTGGATGAGTCAACTCCATAGTCTTGCAAGGTTTGTGGAAAATAAAGGGCTGATATTAAGCCTTTCAAGTCAGTGTCTAACTAAATTCTTCATGTCCTGCTTTCTCACTGATCTCGTTGAGATAGATGGATTTAACATCATCTGCCAAATCCAGCAGAAGTTCATCATGACTGTTGATATTTTCATTTGTTCCAACTCAATCTCACCAAATTGGTTCCACTAAATATCACATTCTACACTTCTAAGCAACCACAGATGCCCAAGCTTGAAAGAGCTTTTAGGACTGAGAACCATCAGGCACCACAGATCAGAATCCATGATTAATGTGGAAGTTAGAAAAAGTTCTGATTCATATTATACTGTCAACAAAGCAGTAGAGATGGCCTGATCAACTTGTTTTTAAACAAATAAAAGGAAAACACTTGCCAGCACTCTTAACTGAAAGAAAGTTTTCCACTGATATCCATCACATAACTGTTGCAGTAACATAACTCAACAGCCATGTACCACAAAGCAGTGTAAACTTTTCAAATTCAGAAAAGTCACCATCCAACTATGTGACTACCACCAAATCTTGACACTAGGTGTGTATGGATACTAATACCAGTTTTCTGATATTCTCATAAAAATGGATACAGTCTCTTATCTCTTTATCATAGTCTTTCTTCTGGACAGTATCTCTACAAAACAAAACT